>NC_041227.1:50479519-50487966 GCF_002837175.3 Physeter macrocephalus | reverse complement strand
CCACAACGGAAGAGGCCACAACAGTGAGAGGCCCGCATACAGCAAAAAAAAAAAAAAAAAAAAAAAAAAAAAAACTTTAACCCCTATGTTCTTTGCTTCTTCAGCACCTTGAAAATATAAAATGAATGTGGGCTAAAGTTACAAATGTAAGAATTGAGGGTAGAGGCCAAGGAACCCCTCCCAGCTCATATTACTAAGAACGGGAATGCAGTGCTATGGGGTGTCCTTCCTTGACAAGAGACAGAGCACTGGGGGGGTCTAGGGATGGACAAGGAGATCCCAAAAGACTCTGGATTAGATTTAAAGGGAAGGAATCAACACTAAGACCTCCTGCTTGGAGAGATCCCCATGGAACCATGGCACCAAGGGTCAACCTCTTCCTGACCCCTGGGAGGGCCAGGTTTCTTTAAAGGATAGGATTTGGACTTTTGTTTCTTAAACAGAATTCAGAAATGTGCACAATGATGAGAGTTTTTAAAAAAACATGTACTGCAGCTTGTTAAATCATTGGAAATAACAGCTAAGCAAGAGTTGCCGAATTAGATTACCCAATATGAAAGAAGCATACTTTTATCTAAAGTTCCTCTAAATAGATGTTATTTTCCCTTGCTGTAAAGGTAGGCTATTTTCTTTATTACTCTTTACTCAAGAAAACCAAGGAAGGAAGCAGGGAACACACACCACATCGGTCAGTTGCCTCAACATTGCAAAGCAATTCTTAACAGCATTAATATTGCAATAGCCATGGAGAAGAAATTGGGAGGTTTTCCTTGTATGAAAACAGAACTGAGAGATGAAAATGCAGTCGCAAGCGTAAAGAAAGTTATTATGAAATCTGCTCAAGCCTCATGTTTCTCCAGTGATTCAAGATAAGCACATTAGTGGCTTCAAACATTATGCAGTGACATCATTCAAACAGATATCTCCCAGAGATTGGATATGAGGCCGGGGAATTACCATCTGTCATACGTCCATGACAAATCTAACAGTCTGACCTGATTTGTTACTAGTTGGAGCTCATACGGGTCTACATAACTGTGGTCACCTTTCTTACTTAACGATCCTCTCTGACTATGAAGGACTCCCATGGAACCCATAACATCTCATTGGAATAAGGAATGGGAAACTCCTTATAACCCAAGGTCAAGTGAGTGAGGTGTAGATCTTCTCACTGCCCAGGGTCTATCATTCAACAAGCAAATGGAAAAACCTCTCCTTGTTTCAAAGAATGGTTTAAACCACACTAGACTGGAGGTTAAATATAGCTATTCAGGAAACAAACCCAGGTTGGATACCTTATTCTGCTACTTTCTGGATGTGGGACCCTGCTCATTTGCAACATCAATATAATAATGATCTCTAACTCTTGGGGTGGCTGTGAGAATTAAGTAAAATAACATGTATAAAGTATTTAGCACAATGTTTGGCTCAGAGCAAGCATTTAGTAAATGTTAGCTAGGAGTGTTGTTATTAAGATTTGAAATAATGCAGGAGCACCCATCAGGGAAGGTTTGCAGGAATCTAATACTCCAACGACAGTATTGATGTCACTCTGGGTTCTTTCTTCTCTGCTGTACATGTAGCAGATGTGCTTGGAGCCCATACCTGCTCAGGCCAACTTGGCAGTCACAGCAGCTTCAGGGGACAGTTCCCACCCACACAGATGGCTCCCTTCTCCAGCCCGGGAGCATGGTCATTCTGTGTTCTGGGCAGACTGGGAGTTGCAGAGTGACACTCCCTGGAGCAACCCTCAACCAGTGAGAAATGAGAACAGCTAGACCTCAGATGGGAAAGCTCTTAGGGGTGTTCTGGGCCATCCCCTGTGGTCCCCTGGCAGGACTGAGCACCACTTGCCCAGAGAGGGAAGCTGCTCACTGGCTTTCATAATTTCCTCTCTTCCCTACTCCCTCATCATGGGATCACCCCAAATAAGCCCTTGTATCCAAATCCTCATCTCGGAATCTGAGGAACAAGACAATCCAAATGAGGCTTCCTCCTCCTCAGCATCTCTCAGCTTCTGTGCAACCCCATCCGTCAACAAAGCATATGGAGGGATCTTGGGCAGTGGCATTTGACAGGCTGGGTTCAAATCCCAACTCTGCCACTCACTAGTGGTGCAAGCAAATTAATTCCCCTCTCTGGACCTCCATCTCCCCATCAGAAAAGCAATACCTACCTCATAGGGCTTTTAGAGAGGATTCTGGCACAGAGTAGGTTCCATCTTTGTAGCTTTTTATTAGCTGGTTGGAGCTTCCTTAAGAGAAGTATCAATAGGTAGCCAAGGTTTCCAAAGATGCCTGGAGAACTTGAGTGTTTGGCACAAAGGAATGAGTTCCAAAGAAGAGCACTTCAAGGATTCGTTGGGGAGAAAATTTTAGATAGATAATGAGGTAACTATCATCATGGGGAGAGAAGACTTCTCTAGGAACATAAAAGGCTGGTCTTATTGCCAGACCCTTAGCACTGGGGGCCAGAGAAGCTGGTTCCTTGGCCAAGGCCACACTTGCCATTGGCAGCCTGTAATTGGAGCTGGAATGTTTCTTAGGTGTTGCCAAGTCGATCAGCGACTGATTTATTTTTCTAGAAAACGAACGACGGCTGCAGAACAACTTTTAAGTCTTCAAGAGGGAAGGAAAAAAGCACTACCCAGTGGCTCTGTGCCCTCCTCGTTCACCCTAGGGGACTGTTAATACATTCCTGTCTCAAACCAGCACAAATCCAAGTTAAAACTTAGCACTTGGTCGGAACTTCTAGAAGGAGTTGTCCCTAAATAAATGTGAAGGAAACTTAAAAATTAATAAAGGTATGGGCAACGTGAGCACTGACATTTTTCGAAACACCCTCCAATGCTTTCCTAATTAAGGGGATCTGGCTGCCGGCTTCTGCGTCTGGTAACCCGAGGTGGGGAATTCCTGAGGGAGGGAAGGAAGAACTATCAGTTCTAGGTTGGTTTTTTCCTTCTCTTGGAAAAACCAACAGCGCAATTGTGAATTCACTTGTGGACTCTCTGGATGAAGGTTCTGACTAGGATGACAAAGGAGACCATTTGGGAGCTATGATTCCAGGGGAGGGCTCTGTGCGCATGCATGGCCCACCTGAGCAAATATCTTGGCAGAAAAGTGAGTAGACAGACTCATTCAAGCAAACGGGAAATGAAGTTTCCAGGGAGCCCCTGGCAGCCCAAGGGAGATACCCTTGCCTCTTCTGATCCTGGTGAAATAGCCATTAGACAGACAGGGTCCCTGCCCCAAGGACATGAACATTCAGGGGGACAGACAAGCAGATAACCACACAAGTAATTTCCTACTGTGTACAGAAGAACCACAGTTCCAAAGCACAAGGTGTTACCTAGCCTTGGGGGTTGGAAAGGTCAGATCAGCTGAGACCTGAAGGGTGAGTGCTCCAGGGAGGGAGAAAAAGGAAGAATGTTCCAGACAAAGCAAAGAGCCTGCTTGGAAACACTGAATTCCATGCACCTTGGAGGATCTGAAAGAAGGCTCTCATGACTGCAGCTGGAGAGGGAGGGCAGAGTTAAACAAGATAACTTCTGCAACAGGCCTGGCATGTCATAGGCTCTCACTATTAATTGAAATACTAACTGTGGTGGTGTCTTTACTAGCTCTGCTCATGGGATGCTATCTGGACATTCTCCACCTGCCGTTGAAACTATTCTCAGAATGTTGAAATGATTTCTGTGGTCGCTCATGAATGGTGCGTTGGAAAGAGGCCCACCTTACAGCGCCAGAAGTACCTTTTCTATGCCTCAGTGGCCTCCCTAGCTCTGCAGGTTAACTGGGATGGCCCTTCTCGGGCAGGTTCAGCAACCATCATCTGTCTCCCAAGCCCAGGGCTGGACTCACAGGTGTGCAACCTGAGTGGTCACACATGGCCCCACACGCAGTGCTCCACTGTTACTTTCTGGAAATTCTTCATTTTTAAACAATAGACTTCACATTTTTATTTTGCACTGTATGCTGCAAATTATGCAGCTGCCCCTGCCTCACCCCCAAGCAGGTGATCAAAGTCCACGCATCCCCGTCACTGACAGCCCCTTTTACAAGAACAGCGATGGTCAAAAGAACAAAGCTGTTTCCTTCTAGTGAGACCTCTGGGGCTGTTATATAACCTGGCCCTCTGGGCAGCTACCCAGTTGGCCCACTCCTTAACCTATTTCTGGGGCCAAGAACTGCTGGGATCCCTGGACAGTAACTGTGCTCATGTTTACGGCTCTTCTTTTCACCATGTTGGGGAAATTGGCAGCATCAGAAGCCAGGAGTTCGTCACCGATAAAAGTAATAACACTGGACCTGCATAGACACGGGCTCAAATCCCAAGTCTGCCTTTGACTCACTAGGTGACCTGGGGTAAGACACTTAACCTCTTCTCAAGCCCCCATTTCCTCTAAATCTCTAAAACTGAAAAGATAATAGAACCCCAGGATTGTCACGGGGGTTAAATGAGACCGGGATGCTGACTGTCGCACACATCATTAGCACTCTGTGTTCACCACTAGCCTTTCTCGAGTTGCCATTTTCTCTCCCTGCACTGTGTGCAGTCCTGGCATGGACAGTGGTCAGGGCACATGCCTCCTCACCACAGAAGCCAAAGGGGGCTCTGGACGCTGCTCCCACTAGGTCTTCCTCTTGAGGTGCTGGTACTGCCAGGGGAGCAGGTCATAAACTCTATCAATCATACTCTTCTCTAAACTGGGCTGGAACAATAAAGATGAGAGACTTTGGGGCATGTTTTCGTTGATTTAATCATCCATTGATTGCAGATAAGACTGTTGGGTAATGTCAGCTGTGGAGACCTGCTGGAGCTGTCAAGTTCTCCAGCCTTCCCTTTAGCCCTGGGAGCCCCCCTGTATCCTTCCAATAAGCCCCCTTCTTTCTTACATTATTCACAGTAGCTCCTGTTGTTTGCAACCAAAGATTCTAACTCAGACACCATTCTTGGGGGAGTGTGGGCAGACATCCAGATTTTTAACTCAGAGCATCCGGCCCAGCCCGGGGTAGCACAAAGCTGATCACTGGTGTAAAGGGGGATGCACTCACTTCCAGTACCTGTGCAGGTGTGTGTACCTGGCCCAAGTGAAGGCTCCTGGCAAGCCAGCCAGCCCAGCGCCTTTCCTCCCACAGGAAAATGCTTACACGCTCCGTCTCGAGCTGCAGAACCCAGAAAACAGATAGAGCTGCCTGGCACTGACGTGCTCCCCAAGCACAGGGGCCCTTGAGTCTGCAGCACTGATCTCGGGATGGGGCGTGTCCTCCAATTATCCCTTGTCCTCCAGCCTTCCCACAGCATGTCAGCAGTGCAAGGAGCTGGCCAGGCAGGGCCCACCCCAGGTCTGCCACCTCTACAGAAAGAGTAGGCAGCTGCAGATGTGGGATGAGGAGGAGGCAATGGAGCAACGTCCACAATGGCCTCTGCCCCCAAAGGAGAGATCTGTCCTGTAGGAGAGCGATTGCTCCATCCTTGCAGAGTCCTTTGAATAAGCAGATGCCCATGAGAGATCATTGACTAACCTTTAACATAAATTTATTTTTTAAATTGCTTTCCCACTGGAACAAAGACTCTGGAGTGGGGACAGAGAAAAAGGATCATCAAGAAACATCAAATGTCAGAATTGGAAAGTCCTTTAAAGATCATCCGTTCCAGCAACCTCATTTAACAGATGAGAAAACTGAGGTCCAGGGGAGAAATTGTTTACTCGAGATTCCTGTTATAGGTTGAATTTTGCTCCCCCCACACACACACAAATTCATGTGTTGAGGTCCTAACCCTACCAGTACTTCAGAATGTGATTTATTTGATTGTAGCTATAATTAGTTTAGATGGGGTCATACTGGAATAGGGTGGGCCCTAATCCAATATGACTGGTGTCCTTATAAAAAGGGGAACTTGGAGACAGACAGGCACACAGGGAGAACAGCATGTGAAGATGAAGGCAGAGATCAGGGTGATGCATTTTCAAGCTAAGAAACACCAAAGATTGCCAGCAAACCACCAGAAGCTAGGAGAGAGGCATGGGACAGATTCTTCCTCACAGTTCTAAGAAGAAATTAATCCTGCCAGCACCTTCATCTTGGGCCTCCAGCCTCCATAACTGTGAGATAATATATTTCTGTTGGTTAAGCCACCCAGTTTGTCTGGCAGTCCTAGGAAACTAATAAAGTCCCCGGGCAACTCTTTGTGTGTCCCAAACTCATTGTTATTATTGTTACTTATTATCATCTTTATATGATTTATATCCCAACTCATTCCATCAAGGATTTCAAACATCATTTACAGAATAGATGAAAAATACACATACATAAATAAAAAGCACCAGGAAAAATAAAAAATGAAACAAGTCAAGGATAGAGGGTAAGGGGGGACCTTCAAGATGGTGGAGGAGTAAGACGTGGAGATCACCATCCTCCCCACGAATACATCAAAAATACATCTACATGTGGAACAACTCCTACAGAACACCTACTGAACGCTGGCAGAAGACCTCAGACTTCCCAAAAGGCAAGAAAATCACCACGTACCTGGGTAGGGCAAAAGGAAAAAGAAAAAACAGAGACAAAAGAATAGGGACGGGACCTGCACCAGTGGGAGGGAGCTGTGAAGGAGGAAAGGTTTCCACACACTAGGAAGACCCTTCGCAGGCGGAGACTGGGGGGTGGCGGAGGGGGGAAGCTTCGGAGCCACGGAGGAGAGCGCGACAACAGGGGTGCAGAGAGCAAAGTGGAGAGATTCCCGCACAGAGGATCGGTGTCGACCAGCACTCACCAGCCCGAGAGGCTTGTCTGCTCACCCGCCGGGGCAGGCAGGGGCTGGGAACTGAGGCTCGGGCTTCGGTCGGATCCCAGGAGGAGGACTGGGGTTGGCTGCGTGAACACAGCCTGAAGGGGGCTAGTGCGCCACAGCTAGCCGGGAAGGAGTCCGGGAAAAAGTCTGGAACTGCCTAAGAGGCAAAAGACCATTGTTTCAGGGTGCATGAGGAGAGGGGATTCAGAGCACCGCCTAAATGAGCTCTAGAGACGGGCGCGAGCCACGCCCATCAGCTCAGACACCAGAGACCGGCATGAGACGCTGAGGCTGCTGCTGCAGCCACCAAGAAGCCTGTGCACAAGCACAGGTCACCATCCACACCTCCCATGCCGGGAGCCGGTGCAGCCCGCCACTGCCAGGGTCCCGTGATCCAGGGATAACTTCCCCGGGAGAACACACGGTGCACCTCACGCTGTTGCAACGTCAACCCGGCCTCTGCTGCCGCAGGCTTGCCCTGCACTCCGTACCCCTCCCTCCCTCCGGCCTGAGTGGGCCAGAGCCCCCTAATCAGCCGCTGCTTTAACCCCATCCTGTCTGGATGGGAACAAAAGCCTGAGGGCAACCTACACGCAGAGGTGGGGCCAAAACCAAAGCTGAACCCCAAGAGCTGTGCAAACAAAGAAGAGAAAGGAAAATTTCTCTGTGCAGCCTCAGGAGCAGCGGATTAAATCCCCACAATCAACTTGAGGTACCCTGCATCTGTGTAATACCTGAATAAACAACGAATGTTCCCAAAATTGAGGCAGTGGACTTTGGGAATAACTGTAGACTTGGGGTTAGCCGTCTGTGACTGACTTTTTTCTGATTTTTATGTTTATCTTACTATAGTTTTTAGTGCTTGTTATCAATGTTGGATTTGTTTACTGCTTTGGTTGCCCTCTTCTTTTTTTAATTATTATTACTTTTTTATTTTTTTAAATTTTATATTGATAACTTTTTAAAATTTTTTTATTTCTTATTATTTTTTTCTTTCTTTTCTTCTCCCTTTTCATCTGAGCCATGTGGCAGATAGGGTCTTGGTGCTCCGGCTTGGTGTCAGGTCTGAGCCACTGAGATGGGAGACATGAGTCAGGACATTTGTCCACCAGGGACCTCCTGGCCCCATGTAATATCAGCTGGCAAGAGCTCTCCCAGGGATCTCCGTCTCAAAGCTAAGACGCAGCTCCACTCAACGGCCATCAAACTCCAGTGCTGGATGCCCCATGCCAAACAATTAGCAAGACAGGAACGCAACCCCACCCATTAGCAGAGAGGCTGCATAAAATCATACTAAGTTCACAGACACCACCAACACACCACCGGATGTGGCCCTGCCCACTAGAAAGACAATATCCAGCTCCACCCACCAGAACACAGGCACCAGTCCCCTCCACCAAGAAGCCTACACAACTCACTGAAACAACCTTACCCACTGGGGGCAGGCACCAAAAACAACGGGAACTACAAACCTGAAACTTGCGAAAAGGAGATATCAAACACAGTATTTAAGGGAAATGGGAAGACACAGTAATATGCAGCAAATGAAGTAGCAAGGTAAAACCCAACAGACCAAACAAATGAAGAGGAAATAGGCAGTCTACCTGAAAAAGAATTCAGAGTAATGATAGTAAAGATGATCCAAAATCTTG
>NC_041227.1:50477324-50479106 GCF_002837175.3 Physeter macrocephalus | reverse complement strand
GCATCTGGAGCCTGTGCTCCGCAGCAGGAGAGGCCACCACAGTGAGAGGCCCGCGTACCGCAAAAAAAAAAAAAAAAAAAAAAAAAAAAATTTCTAGGACTTCCCTGGTGGCGCAGGGGTTAAGAATCCACCTGCCAATGCAGGGGACACAGGTTTGAGCCCTGCTCCAGGAAGATCCCACATGTTGTGAAACAGCTAAGCCCGTGAGCCACAACTACTGAGCCCACATGCCACAACTACTGAAGTCCGTGCACCTAGAGCCCATGCTCTGCAACAAGAGAAGCCACCACAATGAGAAACCTGCACACCACAACAAATAGTAGCCCCCGCTCGTTGCAACTACAGAAAGCCTGTGTGCAGCAACAAAGACCCAATGCAACAAAAAAAACAGAAAACAAACAAAAAAAGTTCTCTAGAAGGAATCAATAGCAGAATAACTGAGGCAGAAGAACGGAAAAATGACCTAGAAGATAAAATAGTGGAAATAACTACCGCAGAGCAGAATAAAGAAAAAAGAATGAAAAGAACTGCGGACAGTCTCAGAGACCTCTGGGACAACATTAAATGCACCACCATTTGAATTATAGGGGTCCCAGAAGAAGAAGAGAAAAAGAAAGGGTCTGAGAAAATATTTGAAGCGATTATAGTTGAAAACTTCCCTAACATGGGAAAGGAAATAGCAACCCAAATCCAGGAAGCACAGAGAGTCCAAGACAGAATAAACCAAAGGAGAAACATACTGAGATGCATAGTAATCAAATTGACAAAAATTAAAGATAAAGAAAAATTATTAAAACCAACAAGGGAAAAACAACAAATAACATACAAGGAAACTCCCATAAGGTTAACAGCTGATTTCTCAGCAGAAACTCTACAAGCCAGAAGGGAGTGGCACAATATATTTAAAGTGATGAAAGGTAAGAACCTACAACCAAGATTACTTTACCCAGCAAGGATCTCATTCAGATTCCATGGAGAAATCAAAAGTTTAAAGACAAGCAAAAGCTAAGAGAATTCAGCACCACCAAACCAGCTCTACAACAAATGCTAAAGGAACTTCTTTAGGCAGGAAACATAAGAGAAGGAAAAGACCTACAATAACAAACCCAAAACAATTAAGAAAATGGTAATAGGAACATACATATCGATAACTACCTTAAATGTAAATCGATTAAACTCTCCAACCAAAAGACACAGACTGGCTGAATGGATACAAAAACAAGACCCGTATATATGCTGTCTACAAGAGACCCACTTCAGACCTAGGGACACATACAGACAGAAAGTGAGGGGATGGAAAAAGATATTCCATGCAAATGGAAATCAAAAGAAAGCTGGAGTAGCAGTTCTCATATAAGACAAAATAGACTTTAAAATAAAGACTATGACAAGAGACAAAGAAGGACACTAAATAATGATCTAGGGACTTTAACACCCCACTTACACCAATGGACAGATCATCCAAAATGAAAATAAATAAGGAAACACAAGCTTTAAATGACACATTAAACGAGATGGACTTAATTGATATTTATAGGACATTCCATCCAAAAACAACAGAATACACTTTCTTTTCAAGTGCTCATGGACAATTCTCCAGGATAGATCATATCTGGGGTCACAAATCAAGCCTTGGTAAATTTAAGAAAACTGAAATCATATCAAGTATCTTTTCTGTCCACAATGTTATGAGACTAGACATCAAGTATAGGAAAAAAAAACTGTAAAAAATACAAACACATGGAGGCTAAACAATACATTACTAAATAACCAAGAGATCAC
>NC_041227.1:50476094-50477014 GCF_002837175.3 Physeter macrocephalus | reverse complement strand
TTCTAAGAGGGAAGTTTATAGCAATAAAATCCTACCTCAAGAAACAAGAAACATCTCAAATAAACAACCTAACCTCACACCTAAAGCAGTTAGAGAAAGAAGAACAAAAAAACCCCAAAGTAAGCAGAAGGAAAGAAATCATAAGATCGGATCAGAAATAAATGAAAAACAAATGAAGGAAACAATAGCAAAGATCAATAAAACTAAAAGCTGGTTCCCTGAGAAGATAAACAAAATTGATAAACCATTAGCCAGACTCATCAAGAAAAAAAGAAGACTCAAATCAACAGAAGTATAAATGAAAAAGGAGAAGCAACAACTGACACTGCAGAAATACAGAGGATCATGAGAAATTACTACAAGCAGCTATATGCCAATAAAATGGACAACCTGTAAGAAAAGGACAAATTCTTAGAAAAGCATAACCTTCCAAGACTGAACCAGGAAGAAATAGAAAATATAATCAGACCAAACACAAGCACTGAAAATGAAACTGTGATTAAAAATCTTCCAACAAACAAAAGCCCAGGACCAGATGGCTTTACAGGCGCATTCTATCAAACATTTAGAGAAGAGCAAACCCTTATCCTTCTCAAATTCTTCCAAAATATAGCAGAGGGAGGAACACTCCCAAACTCATTCTACGAGGCCACCATCACCCTGATACCAAATCACAAACCCAAAGCAACATCATTCTCAATGGTGAAAAACTGAAACCTTTTCCTCTAAGATCAGGAACAAGACAAGGTTGTCCACTCTCACCACTATTATTCCACATAGTTTTGAAAGTTTTAGCCTCAACAATCAGAGAAGAAAAGAAGTAAAAGGAATCCAAATCGGAAAAGAAGTAAAACTGTCACTGTTTGCAGATGACAGGATACTATACATAGAGAATCCTAAGATGCTACCAGAAAACTACT
>NC_041227.1:50474648-50475951 GCF_002837175.3 Physeter macrocephalus | reverse complement strand
AGATTCAGTGCAATCCCTATCAAACTACCACTGGCATTTTTTACAGAAGTAGAACAAAAAATTTCACAATTTGTATGGAAACACAAAAGACCCCGAATAGCCAAAGCAATCTTGAGAACGAAAAATGGAGCTGGAGGAATCAGGCTCCCTGACTTCAGACTATACTACAAATCTACAGTAATCAAGACAGTATGGTACTGGCACAAAAACAGAAATATAGATCAACTGAACATGATAGAATGCCCAGAGATAAACCCACACATATATGGTCACCTTTTCTTTGATAAAGGAGGCAAGAATAAACAATGAAGAAAAGACAGCCTCTTCATTAAGTGGTGCTGGGAAAACTGGACAGGAACACATAAAAGAATGAAATTAGAACACTCCTTAACACCATACAAAAATAAACTCAAAATGGATTAAAGACCTAAATGTAAGGCCAGACACTATCAAACTCTTAGACGAAAACATAGGCAGAACACTCTATGACATAAATCACAGCAAGATCCTTTTTGACCCACCTCCTAGAGAAATGGAAATAAAAACAAAAATAAACAAAGGGACCTAATGAAACTTAAAAGCTTTTGCACAGCAAAGGAAACCATAAACAAAAAGACAACCCTCAGAATGGGAGAAAATATTTGCAAATGAAGCAACTGACAAAGGATTAATCTCCAAAATATACAAGCAGCTCATGTAGCTGATTATCAAAAAAAACAAACAACCCAATCCAAAATGGGAAGAAGACCTAAACAGACATTTCTCCAAAGAAGATATACAGATTGCCAACAGACACATGAAAGGATGCTCAACATCACTAATCATTAGACAAATGCAAATCAAAACTACAATGAGGTATCACCTCACACCAGTCAGAATGGCCATCATCAAAAAATCTACAAACAATAAATGCTGGAGAGGGTGTGGAGAAAAGAGAACCCTCTTGCACTGTTGGTGGGAATGTAAATTGATACAGCCACTGTGGAGAACAGTATGGAGGTTCCTTAAAAAACTAAAAATAGGGCTTCCTTGGTGGCGCTGTGGTTGAGAGTCCGCCTGCCCATGCAGGGGACACGGGTTCATGCCCCAGTCCGGGAAGATTCCACATGCCGCGGAGCGGCTAGGCCCGTGAGCCATGGCTGCTGAGCCTGTGCATCCGGAGCCTGTGCTCTGCAATGGGAGAGGCCACAACAGTGAGAGGCCCGCGTACCACACACAAAAAAAAACAACTAAAAATAGAACTACCATATGACCCAGCAATCTCACTACTGGGCATATACCCTGAGAAAACCATAATTCAAAA
>NC_041227.1:50458042-50474075 GCF_002837175.3 Physeter macrocephalus | reverse complement strand
ATGTTCACTGCAGCACTATTTACAATAGCCAGGACATGGAAGCAACCTAAGTGTCCATCAACAGATGAATGGATAAAGAAGATGTGGCACATATATATAATGGAATATTACTCAGCCATAAAAAGAAACAAAATTGAATTATTTGTAGCGAGGTGGATGGACCTAGAGTCTGTCATACAGAGTGAAGTAAGTCAGAAAGAGAAAAACAAATACCATATACTAACACATATATATGGAATATATTTTAAAAATTGTTCTGCTGAACCTAGGGACAAGACAGGAATAAAGGCGCAGACGTAGAGAATGGACCTGAGGACACGGGGAGGGGGAAGGGTAAGCTGGGACGAACTGAGAGAGTAGCATTGACATATATACACTACCAAATGTATATACACTTCCCAAATGCTAGTGGGAAGCAGGTGCATCGCACAGGGAGATCAGCTCAGTGCTTTGTGACCACCTAGAGGGGTGGGACAGGGAGGGTGGGAGGGAGATGCAAGAGGGAGGGGATATGGGGATATATGTATACATATAGCTGATTCACTTTGTTATACAGCAGAAACTAACACAACATTTTAAAGCAATTATACTCCAATAAAGATGTTTTTAAAAAAAAGAAGTTTTTAAAAACTCAGAATTTAATTATATTACAGGTAAATTAATTATTTTGAGTATTTGTTAATTGTTATACCTTTTTATGAATGCAATAAAATATAAGTTAATTTGCAACTTTTCTATTAAAAAAAAAGAATAGAGGGTAAAATGAGACCCACAAAGTCCTACCATATTACTAATTAAACCACCAATTGAACTACAAGCTTCCTATTAGGCAACACCAAAACAGAAATATGATCAAGCATAGAAATCTTTCTTGGTGCTGAACAATATAAAGATAGATAATGCTGAGAAATCTAACAGGTCATATTCTCAACAGCACCCCTACAACAAATGGCATAACCATTTGATAAAATAAGAAATTTAGCCAGAAAGTCATTGCTGGAGCCAAGATTTTCCCTTGGGACTCCTGCATCCTATGTGATGTTCTTTCTTGTATTCATTCAACAAACCTTTCTTGAATGCCACCTATGTACCAGGTGCAGGGAACACAGTAATGAACAAGATACAACGTGGCTACAGGAAGCCCGTGACCTGGTCTTTGGAATCTAATCGGGGGTGGGGCCAGACATACAGACAATTATCATGCCCTGAGACAAGAGCTGTGGGTCCATGACCCCAGCACAGAGGTCCCACCAGGTACATTGTGGTTGGGAATCTTGGTTTCAAAGAACAGAAATTCTCTGTGGTAGCTTATGGAAAGGGAACAATTTCAGCTAAGGATACAGGTGTGACCTGTGTCTGGCAAGTCAGAATCCAAGGATGGGAACACTGTCAGACCTTAGCATGGGCTGGAACCAAAGCCTGGGGCGTGGTCCATGGGTCAGCAGCATCAGCATCACCTGGGAGTTTGTTAGAAATGAAGAATCAGGCGTCTCCCCAGACCTACTGAATCAGAATCTGCATTTTTTTCAAGATCTTAGGGGATTCATATGCACATTAAAGTTTGAGATGCACTGCTGTGGAGACTTCAGAATTCTTCTCTCTCTCTCCCTCTCTCATATCTGAATATGTGCCTCACTCTTCTCTCCCTGTAAGACTGATTTCTTCTGTTCCCTGTCCACAACGCAGAAACCATGGCTATTCTCTGCACCTGCCTACATCTCAGGGTGAGCTATGGCTCCCTCTTTCTCAGTCCCAATTTTACATTCCTGGCAGAGGCCTCTGATTGGTCCAGACATGGTCAGATGCTCATCCCTGGACCAATCAGCTATGGCCAAGGAGCATGACCACACAGAACAGAATGGCTGCTGGGAACCCAACCATTGCATCATGTAGTGATGGGTGGGAGGTACAGTTCCCAAAGAAGGGCTTGGGTAGCCAACTCAAGAGGTGCGTTCAATAAATGCTCATGGGGTTCACATCTTAGTGGTGGCAGAAAACGGTGGTAAAGAGCACAGGCTCTGGATCAGGCTACTGGTGTTCCACTTCTAGCTGCATTGTTTTTGAATTGTGTGGCCATTTAAGCAAGTTGCTTAAACTGTAGCTTCAGTTTTTCATCTATCAGATGTAATAAAGTAATAGCACCTATCTTACTGGGTACCTGTGAAGCCTGAATGAAATAATGCACATAAAGCATTTAGCCCAATGCCTAGTAACAAAGCAAGCACTCGATAAATATCAGCTATTGTTATTAGTACTGGTGATGAAGATGATGACATTTCGACAACATCAATTTAATCAAGTCAATCAATTTCCTCCTCAACAAGTCTAGTGATTTCTTTCTTTTTTTTTTTTTTTGGCGTTACGTGGGCCTCTCACTGCTGTGGCCTCTCCCATTGTGGAGCACAGTCTCCGGACACGCAGGCTCAGCGGCCACGGCTCACAGGCCCAGCCACTCCGCGGCATGTGGGATCCTCCCGGACTGGGGCACGAACCCACGTCTCCCGCATCGGCAAGCGGACTCTCAACCACTGCGCCACCAGGGAAGCCCAAGTCTAGTGATTTCTAAGGAGACTTAGACCACAGTCTTTGAATTCACCTTACAGCACACATTAAGTTTGCCATTTTCAGCCATCACTTTGACTAATGTCATTAGTTACCTTTTGGTTTCTGTTGATTTATTCAACAAGTATGCTTTGCATGGCTACTCAGAGCCTGACACCTGGTAGGAGTGGGGACACAAGAAAGAGACAAAAGTCAAAACTCACAATCCAATCAATTTTTCCCCCAAAGTGCAGGCACATACAACCGATGGTCCTAGAGAGGACTTTATGAAGGTGACCTTAAGGAGAACATGAGCACGGCAGTAAATAATGTTGAGTCATAATGAGAGCTAGTCCCTGTAGAGTTTCCTATTGCTGTCATAACAAATTGCCACAAACTCAATGACTTAAAACAACAGAAATATATCCTCTCACAATTCTAGAGGCCAGAAGTCCAAAATCAACATGTGGGCAAGATTGTTTCCTTCTGCAGGCTCTGAGGAAGAATCCATTCTGTGCCTCCTTTATAGCTGCTGGCAACTCTTGGCATCCCTTGGCTTGTGGATGCATCACTTCAATCTCTGCCTCCGTCTTCACATGGCCTCACCTTCTGTGTGTCTCTGGTCTCAAACCTCCCTCTTCTTTCTAAGAGCACCAATTGTTGGATTTAGGGCCCACTGTAAATCCAAGATGATCTCATCCTGAGATCTTTAACTTAATTACATCTACAAAGACATTACTTCCAAATAAAGCCACGTTCTCAGGTACTGAGGGTTAGGACTGGATATGTCTTTGGGGGGACACTATTTAATGTACTGCACTCCTCTTCCAACCCTCATTCAATCTTCCTAATTACATCAAGGAGAAATTCTCTGTCTGTGACGCAATGCGCTTAACACCTCTTCAAAGCTGGCCAGTCTGCATGCTTAAGCCCGGCTTCAGCCGACCTCTGGTTCTGAGTCTTAACCCGGCAAAGGTACCCAACTAGAATGATACATTACTTAGCTTTCAGTGTATATTTTTAGTTACCTTTCACTTATGGCTAGTGAAGCTGGTTGTAATTTTTTTGTTGTTATTTCTTTTTGATAGAGTTAGTTAAATTTAAAATGTGCACTGACTTTAAAAATAGCAGTTAATTAATAAGTAGAGGGGGTACATGCACAAAAATTTACAAACGTTGTGTGGGAAGATGCCAATTGTCTCCTGTTTGCCCCCCCACAGATCTACCATCCATCCTTCTCCTCTCTGCCCCAGAATTGGACCTTGATAAATAGCATCAGAGGGCTCCCTTTCCCCCAGGCTTCACAATAATGCACAGGGGGAGGGAGAAGTGAGGTTGGGGTATTTGTCCCCCACATTTTTCCAGGTTGCCTTGATCTGGCTGTGGCCCTTGACCGAGTTCATCGCTCCTTGCAAAGTGGCCCTCCGCATACCCTGAGCTCCTTCAAGATTCCACCAACAGCTCCTTCCCTCACATCTCCAGGCCCACTTTCCCTATTTCTACCATTCCTGGTCCTGTTATTAAAGCTGCTTCGAATTATCCTAATTCAAGCATGCCCTCTGTTTCCTGCCAGGCCCGAACTGACATAGGGAATGACTCAAGTTTGAAAAACTCATGAAAATTCCATTTCCTCAAAGTTTGAAGTGTCAAATCCAATAAGGGCACCCCTTTTCTGAGCTGAGAAGATCCAGGTATTGAATTTCTCTTTCTCTCTCTTTCTTTCTCTGTCTCTCTGTCTCACACACACACACATACTCACACACACCTTCCAGTTTCTACTGATCACAAACCAAGTCACAGAGCCCTGAATGACCCTCTATCTATGTCAGCCAATGCCATCCAGGGCTGCCCAGCTCATGCTGACAAGTGGGTCAAGTGACAAGAGTCTGAGAAGCTCCCCTTAGGTGGGGTTGGGCTCTCCACTCCTTCCAACCTTCCCTGGTATCTTCCAAATCAATGAGACTGTCCGAGGCTTGGCTTATGGGCAGGGCAGCACCTAAGACAGCAAGCTCCAAAAAGATAGAGGTGTCCTACCCAACGGGGACGTTGGGATAAAGAGCTGGCACAGCACACTTTGTACAGAGGATGAGGCCTGGAAAGAAGCTCAAGATTAAAGAGAAAAATAGTAATAGTGCAAATGTATTGATCGCTTCTCCACCAGGCCCTGAACAACATGTACTGCCTCATTCAACCAGCACGGTGGCCTGGTTGGGGGAGGCGCCACTATAACTCCATCCCATAGGAGAAAACTGAGGTTTAGCAAGGCGAGACGACTTGCCTCGTCACATAGTCACATAGTCCACGAGGGATGCAGGCAGGGCTGTAATTCAAGTCCATCACTTTCCAAGGTTAGACCGGGTTGCAGAGAGAGAAAGACTGAAAAACAGTGGAGAGAGAAAAGTCCTAAGGTCTGACAAGAAAGACAGAGACTCGTCCTTCAGTGCTCAGCAGTCATCAGCCAAGACATTGATGGGTACCCACAGCTCCTGCGTACATCCTCCCCCGTGCACACCCTCAGTTTCACCACCTACCATGCTGCTCTGGGCTTACGTGTCCCACAGCTGGACGCGTGGCTAGCTAGTCCCTCTGAGAGCAGGGGCTGCGCCTATTCACCTCAGTCCCCCAGCACCCCGTGGGACCACGCAGGACCGGGCAGGAGCAAGAGCACAGAATCCCCAGGTATCCCACACAGGTGCTCAACAGTCCACACAGCTTTCTGTTCCGCAATGGGAAATGGGTTTCCAGCCTAGGTTTCCAGCAGGAAGTGACTCTTCTCACCAAAGTGACTTTAAAATGCCTCTCCCTTAACCTCACGGATAATGGCACACTGACATCACGCATCTCTTGATGTGATGCACGGAGAAGGACACGGCATGGCTTATGTACTACTACTGCCAAAATGGCTCACCTGAGTCCAAGCAGGAGGCAGCAAGCAGATAAATCCATCCTGCATTTGCAAGCAGGACATTCTGACAAACATCTGACCTGTACTGTTCAAAAATGTGGATGGCTTAAAACACACACACACGCACACATTCACATACATACACACACACACATTCACATACATATACCCACTCATGCACATATACATACACACATACGTACACCCATTCATGCATATATACACACATACATACACACACTCACACACATATACATACAAACATACATACACACTGTCACACACAAAGGCTAGGGAATTCCTCCAGAGTAAAGAAGTCTTTACAAATATGAAAACAAAATGCACTGTATTGTCTTGGATTGGATGCTAGACTTTTTTTTTAAAGCAGCCATAAAGAATATTATTAGGACAACTGGGGAACTGACTATGGAGTGTACTTTAAGAGTATTATATCATCATTAGATTCCTCAAGTGTGGTCATTGCATTGTGGTCTTGTAGGAGAATGTCCTTGATCTTAGGTGATAAGTGACCAAGTATTCAAAGGTGAAGTGTCATAGTATCTGCTACTTACTCTCAATTTAGTTTAATAAAAAGTGCATATGTGTGTGCATGTGTAAAGAGAGAGAGAGAGAAATCCCATGAGGGAAAATATGTAACCACTGGTGAAGGGTATATAGATACTCACTAAACTGTGTTTGCAACTTTTCTGTAGGTTCTAAATTTTTTTGAGATAAAAAATTGGGTGTGTTAACATCAAAAACAAATGGAGACACGCCTTGAAAATTCCCTGAGCAGACAAAACCAGTTTAGTCACACAAACAAAGTTTCTTTTAGCTTATTTTGCAAGACTAACTTGACCTGGGTCATTTCTGGCTTATGCCTCTGGAAATTGTGAGCAAAACTTAAACTGTTTCCCAAGGTGGATGTGAGGTAACCACTGACCAATTCCCTATCATTTAAGAAAATTCTAATATTATAACCAATCACTGTGAAAAATAAACAGCCACTGCTTTTTCACTAATAAGCTGCTTTAGAACAATATACCCCTGAGCCTCATTCCACATTCTAGTTTGAGTGCTCCCAGTTTGCAGAGTCTTTTTGCTGTGTGCACAATAAACTTTTATTAATTACTACTTTGGTGACTCACTGGTTTTGCTTCTGTTATTTCTGAACTTTTGATAGAAGAAACATGCTTAGAATTGGAATTGCTGGGTTATATGGTAAAAGCATGCTAAACGTTTTTTTTTTTAACTCCAAACTGTCTTTCCACAGCAACTGTACTATTTTACATTCCCACCAGCAATGTCTATGCATTCCAGTTTCTCCAAATCCCCACCAGTGCCTGTTAATTGTCCATCCTCCTTATCACAGCCATCCTAGTGGTGTCTCAGTGTGGTTTTTATCTGCCTTTGCCTAATGGACTGATGATGTTGAGCATCTTTTCATGTGCTTATTGGCTATTGGTATATCTTGATGGAAATAGTCCAAAACGGGATCGTGGTGATGGTCGCACAACTCTAAATTTACTAAAAAATCACTGAATTGTGCCCTTATATTAAATGAATTTTATAGTACATAAAGTATACTTCAATAAAGCTTTTTTTCTTAAGGAGGGGGAAATAAATCAATAAATACCATTCCCATCGTAGGAAAAGACAACAAAGCACAATTAACAGTGGTGCAATCGTGGCTGAGTTCTCGCAGACACCAATGGTGCCACCGAAAGGAATAACAAGGGGCACGCAGGCAGAGTCCCCAGGCCTGGGAGATCAAGGGGTCCAAGCTGACTTCCTCCCTCAGCCACATTAGCTGGAGGGTCTCACCAGCTCCTAAGTTCACAGGCATAAAGTAACTTGCACACAAGTCTCCCTTGAGGGCAAAGGCTCAACCATGTTCAACAAAATCTTTTGTCATCATCATAACACCTTGAGTTGAATGTATGCCATCACACGTAAGTTAGGAGGCTGAGTGACCACCCTGAGCACCATATTTGACGACACTTTGACAAGATGGTTTAAACCCTGGTGTCACATAGTCCCAACTTCAAGTCCTGCCTTTCCTTCCCACTTGCCATGTGACCCTCATCACTTAACTTCTCCAAGTCTCACTTTCCTTATCTCTCAAGGGGGTATGATAAATGTAACTACCTTATAGGGTGGTTGGAAGATAAAATGACATCATGCATATTAAAGCTCTGGCACAGAGCTCAATAGATAACAATCATTATCACTTATTGAACTAGTACCTGTAAGGTGCTTGGAGCAGTGCCTGGACATAGTAAGGGGAAATAAATCATTAATGCATTATTGATGCTGTCAAGATCCTGACTCCCATTGAACATGGGCAGAACCAGGATAGCAGGCTCCCCTTAGAGACTTTCATCTAAACAAGGTTTAAGCCTGTCGGGTTGTCCTGCCCCACCAGCACAGTACCTACTTCATGGTTATTGCTTAACAAATGCTGGGTGGGTGAGCGATGGCTTTTGATACAAACATAAACAGCAGCTAATGTTTCTGAAGCTCTCACCACATGTGCGGCAGTCTCAAGCTCACTTACTCCTCAACCACAATCTTGCATGGTGGTACATTTTACAGAAGAGGGACTGAGTTCCCAGTAGACAGAGCAATGTGCAGAAAGAAATGCACACCTAGTAAATGGCAAAGGTAACATGAGAACCAGATGGTATTAGGCCCAAAATCACATCCTTAACCATCACATGGTCCAGGGGGCACCTCACTTCCTGTCCCCAGAGTGGGTGAGCCTGACACACCCCCTGTATCATCCAGAACCAACAGCCATTTACCAGAACATCCCCACGGAGGTCAGAACCCAGAGCCAACAATATGCTTTGAGCCCCATTTGCCTCCAAAGTTACGAGCTTCCTGTCAAGAGTCAGAGTCAGTCTGAGTTTCTCATGACAGAAGGGCTCCCAAATTATTCTCCTTACCAGACAGCTGCTGTTTCCCAGTTAATTCTGACAGCAAGTGCATACATTATGCACATGCAGGGAACCAAAACTCCCTGAAAAATTATTTTTCTTGAAAGTTAAAAGATCCCACTTCTACCCGGGGCTTTCATTTCCTCTCGTTCAAGCGGCGGTTCTATTAAAGCCAAATTACAGCACAGAAATGACTGTGCAGTGTACATCAGCAGATCAATTTATTTAATTAGCCTGGGTAATTATAGAGGAGTGAAAAATGCCTGGTGGTGGGAACGAACGCAGGGTGAGCAGGAACTGGAGGACGGTGCAGAGTGTTCCCAGACACGGAGGGCTCCCTGGGTGGCAGGCTGCTTCCCCAGCCTCTGAGCGGCGCTGCGGGACAGGGACCACAGCAGCCAGAATCCAGCTCAGCTCCCGGGGACCCCGCCAGACCCAGAGATCCACAGTGGTGGTTTCCAAACCAGTCAGAGGCTAGGAGGTTTTCTTTTCTTTCTTTCTTTTTTGTTTTGTGATAAGAATACATAAGATCTACCCTCTTAACAAATTTTTAAGTGTGCAATATAGTATCTATAGGCACCATGTTGTATAGCGGATCTCTAGAACTTATTCATCTTGCATAATTGAAACTTTCTTCTCATTGAACAGCAATCCCCATTCTCCTCTCCCGGCCCCTGGCAACCACCATTCCACTCTCTGCTTCTATGAGACTGACTCTTTCAGATTCCATGTATAAGTGGAATCATGCAACATTTGTCCTTCTGTGATCGTTACTTCACTCAGCATAATGTCCCCCAGGTTCATCCATGTTGTCACAAAGGGCAAGAATCCCCTCTTTTTGAAGGCTGAAGAATATTCTGTTGTAGACAACAAGTATTGGGGAGGATGTGGAGAAATTGGAACCCTTGCACCCTGCTGGTAGGAGTGTAAAATGGTGCAGCTACTTGGAAAATAGTACAGAGGTTTCTCAAAAAATTAAAAATAAAACTACTATGTGACCCAGCAATGCTACTTCTGGGTATTTATCCAAAAGAATTTAAATCAGGATCTCAAAGAGATATCTGCACCTCCATGTTCATTGTAGCATTGCTCACAATAGCCAAGATATGGAAACAACCTAAATGTCCATCCACACACAAACGGATGAAGAAAAGGCAGTGAGGTTTCCAAAACAGCACTGGGTGTTGGGAATTTTCACAAACTGGCTCTCTCCCCGGAAAGGGAGTCCTCATTCTTAACCAACACTCAGAGAGCACACATCCATTAAATACATTTATTGAGTGCCTGCTCTTTGCATAATTACTTGTTCCACATCTGTCTTTACTGTCAGGCTGTGAACTCTGTATGAAGAGGGACATACAGGGGTTAAGGGAAAGTGTAATGGAGGCAGCCAACTTGAGTGTGAACCCAAGCTCTACCACTTCGTACATGGTATCTCAGGCAAGTCGCTAACCTCTCAGTGCCTCAGTTCCCTCATTTGTAAATAGGGGTGTGGTAATAGTGTCTACTTCATACAGCTGTTGAAATAAAATGTTCTTTGCAAAATGCTTAACACAGTGTGTGGCATGTAGTGAGTTCTCAGTAACTTTTACCTATTCATAGTAGTCATTAATGTTATTCCAATGCCTAATAATCAACATACATCCAATAAACATTTATTGTTGATGGATGGATGGATGATGGCATAGGATGGAATGAGATGGATGAATGAGTGGATGGATGGGTGGATGAATGGATGAGTATATGGATGATAGATAGATGAATAGATGGATGGGTGGGTGAGTGGATGGGTGGATGGATGGATGGATGGGGAATGGGATATAATGGAATGAGATACATGCGTGAGTGGATAGATGGGTGGGTAGATGGATTTATGGGCCTATAGATGACTGGGAGGGTATGTGGGTGAATGGATGGATGCATGGATGGATGGGTGGGTGGGTAGGTGGATGGGTGGATAAATAGTAGTTTTCTAGGTGTATGGTGTCAATAAGAAGACAAATGTATGACATGATCCTTGCCTTCAACTATACTGTTATCTAATCTATGTATCTAGTGTTTTGTTACTTATAAAGCAGCATCTTGTAATCTATCTGACATAGGCTAATAGTTCTATTTTACAGAGGATGACAGTATGGCTCAAGGGGGCCGAGTTCAGTCACATTCATTTGATGAGTATTTGTTGAGCACCTACTATGTGTCACACACTATTTTTTTTTTTTTTTTTTTTTTTTTTTTTTTTTTTTTTTGTGGTACGCGGGCCTTCCTCCGCTGTGGCCTCTCCCGTTGCGGAGCACAGGCTCCGGACGCGCAGGCCCAGCGGCCATGGCTCACGGGCCCAGCCGCTCCGCGGCACGTGGGATCCTCCCAGACCGGGGCGCGAACCCGGTTCCCCTGCATCGGCAGGCGGACGCGCAACCACTGCGCCACCAGGGAGGCCCTCACACACTATTTGACATGAACAGATTCAGCATCAAACAAAACCCCTGCCTCCATGAAGTTTATACTCTATTTGGGAGAGACAGACAGTAACAGACAAATAAGGCAAATATATAGGAAGAAACATGAAGCAGGAAGAGGAAATAAGGTGCCAGGAGGTAGATTGTGATTTTTAATAGTGCAGCCAGGTAAGGTCTCACTGACAAGGTGAACTTGAGTAAAGACCTAAAGAAGTGAGACAGCGAGCCCAGTGGGGAAGACCTTTCCAGGCAGAGGGAGGAGCCAGTGCAAAGGGCAGACACCCACCACCAGTGATAGGGCATTGCCCTGTGTTAGGTCCTGTCCTAAGTGCTGAACATGTGATCAGGTATTTAACCCTCACACCAGCTCCTGAGGCGGTGCTGTTATCATCCCCATTTTGTGGATGGGAAAACTGAGGAGCAGAGAGACGAAGTCACTTGATGAAAGAGCTGGGACTGGGCCGAGGCAGCTCAGCTCCAGAGACCATGCTTTGTACCATGACACCTTTGACAAGACGGGGTCACACCTTAGAAAACAGCAGAGCCAGAACTTGATCTACCCTCCCTGCCAGGGCATGTTCCACTCCACTGCAGGGCATTTAAAACCCAGGGGAGATGGCAAGACATGCACACAGGGAAAAGCAAATCATAAATGCAAGGGCCAAGCAGGAGCACCAGACCAAGAACAACCTCAAGAGCACTTGGTTAAAGAAACAAAAGGCCTTTGCTCTTGCTTTCACCTCTCTCTGCACGGCACCCTCTCTTTCTCATCAGTCATGTGACATCCCATGCAGCCCTTGAGATGTGGTTCAAATGTCTTCACTTCCCCATAATTCTCTACAAAATTAATTCCTCCCTCATTTTTACTCCCATGACAATTTATATAATGATAATGATTTAAATCAGATACTTTCTGAGCACTGAAGACGTGCCAGGCATGTGCTCACTAATTCTCATCACAGCCTAATAGGATGGGTACCATTTTTATTCATCTTATACCTGGGCATCCTGAGACCAGAGGGTGCAACCTGCAGGAGGCCACACAGATAGTAAGGACACAATGCAGGATTTGACCACTGTCTGCCTCCAGAGCCCAGGAGCTCTGCAGAGGTAATGCAGTTTGCCAGAGTTATCTATGTGTTTGTCTGTGTCCTTTGCCACGCTGTGGGCTCCTGGAAGCAAAGAGCCTTTGAGTTTCCAAGTCCCAGCACAGATTCCGAAAGGCACCAATCAAGCATTTGGTGACTGTCCTCTAAACCACACCATTCTGCGTGTCTCGAGGGAGGCAAGTTTCCCTGGTAGTTTCACACGGGCATAATTAGCAGGGTTTCTTCCACACAATATGGTTGGGGAGCCTCTGGAGGGTCAAGCTCTCTTAAGACATCTCCCACCAGCCCATTAAAGTGCCACTAACATAATTCCTGTAAGTCTAGGCATTACGTCCAGAAGGCCCCTGTTAAACCATGAACCTGGAGGGAGGTGGGAGTGGCCTGCGATACATTAGCCCATCGGCTCCCACCCACTCTCCAACACGTTGGAAGGAAACTCCTCCTCTGAGTGAGGGGCCAAATGCAGACAGTAATTAAATCTTCCTAGTGCTGCTGCTTCACACAAACAGAAACCCTCCGTTGAGAGTCGGGGAGACAGAGCTGTGCTCCGTGGTTTAGGAGCTGCTAAGTCTGATCTGAAGCCCACAGTTTGGCTGTTGATGTAGCTGGAGGGTGGCTGACCTCCCTGGGCATGTGTCTGCGAGTGTGGACATTCACGAGAGCTGATGTTTGGGTCTGAACTGGGTGTGTTTTGCTACCTTGTTGTGAGGGGCACTGCGGGGAGGAGGGAAATGCGAGGATAGAGGGAAGAACATGACACCTATTTCTCGAGGGGCCCCTTGACCTGGCTTGGACTTGGGGAGACTTTGGACCCCAGTAGAGTGGGGCCTGGGTGACAGCAGTGGGGCCTGGGTGACAAAGTGCAATGAGAACTAGGGAGGGACAAGTCCCCTCTCAGTAGAAAGCACAGCCCTGCCTCTCACTCAAGGGTGGGCAATTCAAGGAAGGTCAGGGGCAGCCCCCCTTGGGCATGGATGGGGACATCCTCGTGATGGTAACTGCATGGGCAGGAAGGTGGATGGGCATTTGTAAAGTCCAAATACTGGGAGAAAGAGGAATTTTACAAGGCAGGACCTAGATGTCCCATTTATATAGACTGAGGCAAAAACATGAACTTGGGGGTTACTGATAGTAACATGTCTCCATCAGTATCATCAATGATAAGACCTGGAGATACTGTGGTGACACTCCTATTTCCTCTAAGTGTGCTGTGCAAGTGCTTTTTAAACAAAGTTGAATCATTTTGTTTACTCTTTGCAATACAGTTATACTTTGCCAACAAAAAAATAATGTGAAATCTCAATGGATAAAATTTGGAATAAACGTGGATAAAATCCACATCGAAGTTGAGAGTTCCAAGCAGGTTTCCCCAACATGACCTGATGTCAGGGTGTCCTCATGGCAGAGAAAAGGCCCCTATGAGGAAAAACAGCCTTTTGAGTATGAAATCTACAAACCTAAATGAAAATAAATATCATAGGACACTGAACTGGCAAGTTTTGAATGTGGGCAGAGGGTAGAATATTGAAGGAGAAACAAGATGGGAAACAGGCAGTGCATGTGATTCAAATGGTCACACTGTGCTCTTACTCAGTGGGAAGAGTAGTTGTTTTTTAGCTTGATCTCCAATCAGGTCATTTTTGGTGCCAAAACAAATGAGCTCTACAGCTCCTACCAATGACACAGAACACAGGGCTGACCAAAGGATGGGGCACTTGGATTAGTGAGGGGGGAGCTGCAGCCCATGGACACAGAGAAAACAAATCTAACGTACTAGGGAGACAGTAGTAGGTGTTTGAAGAAGGTGTTAGAGGAAAACAAACTTCCACAGAAATACTGAGGATAAAGACTCAGTTCTTAAGGTGAACCCCTGAACAAATGACTGATATAGAAAACGTTATTTCTCTGAAAATAGCAATAGGGTCCTGATATAAAGATGTGCACCTCACCCCAGCATAGACAAGCACAGGAAAGAGGAGGAGTATACTGTAGAAGGCATCAGCAGGACACATCAAATCAAACCTGAAGAAAGACTAGTCTCATAGTTATATATGCCCAATGGTTTTTACTATTTCCTTAAAGAGAAACAAGCATAGCAGATATCCACTGCATAGCAGACACATGCAAAAATAAGTACCCCTAAGTGAACTATTTAGTAAGATTTATAGCTACATTCCATAATATGAGTGTCATCATTCTTAAATAACCCCTTTGCCACATTCAAAAAGTCCTGAGTTGAATAATCCTCCAAATATTATTAGATACAAAGATAGGAACTGTGTAAATCTTATTTCACTATTTATTTGAGGACTTGGCACCCAGAGTATGTTTGTATCAGTAGGATGATTTTGGATGA
This sequence comes from Physeter macrocephalus, assembly GCF_002837175.3. NCBI lineage: Eukaryota > Metazoa > Chordata > Mammalia > Artiodactyla > Physeteridae > Physeter > Physeter macrocephalus. The sequence goes on along the minus strand of NC_041227.1, from coordinate 50,459,766 downwards.
AAGTAATTTTTAAAACCTCAGAGAAATTAAAATGTTAAAGGGAATTTAATAACTTTTTAACTGAAAAATACAATGGTAGGACTTCAGGTATGGTTTGATCAAGAAACGATGTCTCTTGACCAAACACTCTGTCTCTTTCCCTCCCCCTACTCTGCCTCCCACCTTAGGTATTGGATGAATGTCAAAAATGACTAGGGCTACATGCTTCCTTACTCATGTCTAGTGGGGGCGGGATAAAAGTCCTAAGCCTCATTCTGATTGGACCATTCTAATTTGTGTGTCCACTCCTTATCAATGTGGTCATAGAATGACATTGACTTGGGCCTGGGTGGTAAGTCCAACTCTGAACCAATCACTGGGGTAAAAGAAGAGGAATTACCCAGATTGCTTTGATCTAATCAGGACCCATCCCTGGATGTGGGGTTGGGGACACACACACACACACACACACACAAATTGCACGACCCTGCTATATGATTAGGGGAGTAGTAGGTATTGGAGAAACAGCCACATGTCCATAATAAGGAAAGCAGGTAAGCAGCTCTCTGTGCTGGATGTCGTTTTACCAATCCTAATTAGGGTCTGGATGTGCACCAAGGAAGCCAAAAGAGATCAAATGAGCTTTGAGGTACAAGTAGGTGACTACCAAGTCTTCCTTCATGATGCAGTCTAGGTCCAGCTCTGCTTCCCCAGAGCAGAAGGGAGTACTGTCCTCGAGGGGAGAAGGAGCATTTAGCAAGAACATTACGAAGTAGGAAATGTTATTATTCATCTTTTACAAATAGAGAAACCAAGGTCCACTGAGACTTGATGAGATTCCCAGGGTCTCAGAGAAGGAAGTGATGGAGTCCAAACCCTCTGTATCTAGATACTCTAGATACTGTATCTAGAAGGATTAACAACAAACCCCAGCACCCACAGGGACCCTCCTCTGTAGTCCCCCAAGGCTGTCTCAGCCGCCTTTGACAGAGTCACTCAAAGCCTGGGACTCGTCAGCATAGTGGATCCGAGTTTCCAAAGGCAGGGCTGCTAAGTTTCCTCACATCTCCAGAGACTGCTGCAGAGCCCACCTTTGGAGTTGGTGGTCACCCCAGGCATCAGAAAAATAACTGTGTGGGGGGAAAGGGCAGATATGAGCAAAGCAATCAGGAGGTGAAAAATTATGCCTGTTCAGTAAGTCAACGTGTACTGTCCACCCTATGCTCTGGAATAAAATTAAGACAAAGTCCACACTAAAGGACATAACCAATGCCCTGCCAACCACTGACCCCTTTTCTGTGCAGAGGGAGGGGACAGGACTTGGCATATACTCTTCCCAAAAGGCCAGTTCAAATCTCACCTTCTTCAGAATGACCTCCATGACTCCAGTCCTAGCAGGGAGGCTTCCCCTTCTGAAAACTCTTCTAGACAACTAACCCAGCAGCTCCACTGGGTGCCTAACTGGCCTCTCAAACTGACCATGGTCCAAACTCCATATCTCTCCCACAAATGTCCTTCTTCTAGCCCCCTCCACCTTCATACATGGGGCCACCATTCGCCTACTGGCTCAAGCAACGCCAGCTGCCTAATTTGTAGGACATTGGACAAAATAAAGTGCAAAAGCCTCTGTTCAAAATTATTAAGAATTTCAAAAAATCTACAAACAATTAATGCTGGAGAGGGTGTGGAGAAAAGGGAACCCTCTTGCACTGTTGGTGGGAATGTAAATTGATACAGTCACTGTG
>NC_041227.1:50444869-50457923 GCF_002837175.3 Physeter macrocephalus | reverse complement strand
GACATATATACACTACCAAATGTAAAACAGATAGCTAGTGGGAAGCAGCCGCATAGCACAGAGAGATCAGCTCAGTGCTTTGTGACCACCTAGAGGGGTGGGATAGGGAGGGTGGGAGGGAGGGAGAAGCAAGAGGGAAAAGATATGGGGATATATGTATAACTGATTCACTTTGTTATAAAGCAGAAACTAACACACCATTGTAAAGCAATTACACTCCAATAAAGGTGTTTAAAAAAATGTCATCAGATGGAAAAAAAAAAAGAATTTCAAGATGTCAAGAGCAGAGCATTAAACCAAGCTTTGCGCCCCTTTAAGTGCCAGACCCCATGCCACTGTACAGATTGCATGTTCATGATGCTGGCTCTGGGCTCAAGTAAAAAACCTATGAGATATCTCAATTTTTCTCCCCACCCCACATCCAGCCTATCAGCAAGTGCCGTCAGCCCCAACTCTAAATATAGCTGAATCCACCACTCTTCACCAGCTCCATCATGACCACCTCATTCTAGCCACCATGATCTCTCTTCTGGACTATATTGCAGCAACCTCCTAAGTGGGCACCCTGTTTCTCTCTCACCCATCAACAGCTGAGTCTTCGAATAGCAACCAGTGCAACTGCTCAACATTAATCAGACCATGTCGTTCCCTACTCCAAACTCTCCAATGGCTTCCCATCCAGCTCAAAGCAAAAATCTCAACTCCTTACCATGATCTAAGAAGCCCTGCATGGTCTGGTCCTTGCTATCCTCTCCAACCTCATTTCCCCCCTCCCCACTCCTCTTTCACTCACTCTGCTCCAGCTACATTGGCCTCCTTGTTGCACCTCTAACACACCAAAGCTTGTTCTTGCCTCAAGGTCTTTGAACTTGCTGTTCCCTTCACCTGGAACACTCTTTCCCCAGATATTCATGTATATTTTGTTTATTTGGCTCCCTTGTATCATACAGGTCTCTGCTCAACTGTCATCTTTTCTGAGAAGATTTCCCCAAAACCTTTTCTAAAATAGCCATATACCTCCCTCACTCTCTTCCCACTCACCCAGCTTTACTCTTCTCCTGAACACTTGTCACTATCTGGAATTATATAGTTTGTTTGTTTTGCTCGTTTGCCATTTTGTCTCCCACACTAGAGTACGAATTTGATCTGTCTATGTATTCATCACTGTGTCTCCAGCACCACGGACAGTGCTTAGTATATGGCAAACATTCTGTGTGAATTGATTAAATTAATCACGTACTACTTTAAACTATTAGCTGCTGTTCCATGTCTATATGCTTGATTTATATCAACTTTAGTGGAAGTTTCCTAGGGGCAAGGGCCAGTTCACATTTCTAAAACCTTTAGGTCACTGACCTCAATTCTACCCATCAACTAGATGCTTCATGAATGTGTTCATTAACTATTACCAAAAATTTCTCCTAGTTCAGGAATGACAGATGTCAGCACTCCTAATTATGTGCCCAAGGCAGGCATCACTAATAGATTATAGAATTCTTTCCCACTAAACCAGGACATAGTCTCAGAATCCTTCTCAAAACAACCTTCCTTGAAGAAAGGTTGTTCCAAGGTTTCTTCCAAGAAACCTTGACTAATAATAAAAGTTTATGCTTAAAGCAATATTTTTAGCACCTCTATACAAACTTAACAATATGAAGAAAAGATATGAAAATCATTACTCTGGCCCAATTGCCTCCCTCCATCCCAGTTTTTAATACATAATATTCTTAATAGACTGAGGACAGTACATTAATGCAGCCACACAATGTACTCTGCATTTATGGGCAAACAAAGAACAGCCCTAGATGTGGAAAATTGCCTTTTGTCATAATTAACCTACAGTAAGTTAGACTTTTGCTGAAGAAATTCACTTAAAACAAAATACCAGGAAAAAAAAAAAAAGGATGGGTTGTAAAGCTCAGATTCCTTATTCTAAGGTAATTCAAATCTAGTCCCATGTTGGTTTTACTGGCACTGCTCACTGGGAAAACAGACCACTTAATCTTTCTCCACTTATTTCTAAACAACTTGGAATTTAAATCTGGCACCACTCTAACGTCTGATGAGATTCCCAGGGTCACCTGAAATTTGAGGTGTGGCTCACCTTCAGCCTCCTATCATCCTGCAGCTACCTTGGGTACTGTGGCTCCTTCTCAGTCCCCAGGCAAGGAAAGCTTTCCCACTTGGCTCCCAAAGCATCCTTGTCTGAGCTTCAGGGCCCCATACTGGTAGGTTCACAATCACCCCGACCCATTTACTCTGTCCATTTTTCTCTGAGGACTCACTATCAAGGCTAGCTCTAGCCTTTGGAGAAATCTAAATTCTTCACCAAAAACTAACTTGAGACTGGTCTCTTAATGATCATTGACTTGTTAAGACCAGTTTGGTTGAAAGTGACAGAAATCCACCTGAACTGGTTTAAATTCACATTTTATTATAACAGTACAGTTATAACATACTAAATATTACAGTAACAGTAACGTCTCATGCAACCCAATGGCAGGAGGGGCAGACAGACTCCGTGGGAAGCTGTCACAAAATTACTCTCCCCATCTCTCTGGAATCAAATGATCTTAAGTTTCTGCTTCTCTCTCCAGGACTCCTTCATTTTCTTTCTCCAAATCAGTTGTCTCTGCCTCTCCTTGACAAGAAATACCCAACTCGCAGCTCTCAAGTTCACACAGAGAAACAATGGTCGAACTTCACAAGCTCTCTATTTCCCAATTATAAATTCCCAGGAGAGAGAATCTGATTGGTCCAGCTTTGGTCATGTGCCCAACTCTTGTCCAATCAGCTTTGGCCAAGAGTCTGCATAGGAAAAAAGCATGACTACCAAGGCATAACATGAGTTTCTGTTCTCATAGAAGAGGAGCTGTTACCTGTGAAGACTTTTCAAAAAGGATTAGTAACAACCGCAGTGGCCAGCACGATCATCCCAAAAAGACTCTCTGCCTTGTGTCACGCTCTATCCTTAAAACAAAGCTATAAATTATTTATATTCTAAAAATGCAACCCCCTTCCTGCCTTCCCAGAGTTTCTATCTTCAGTAGGCAGGCCACTTCTGGTTCTCAACTATGTGGTCAGGCACAGAGCTCATGAGCCCGAAGAAAAATTCATCTCCTCCAGAATAATATTATCAACTTATCCATCGACTTACATAACCTAGAGGTAAGACGATCATGATTTCCAAACCAGACACTCAACAATGTTTATTAGGCAGATATTTATTGAGTACCTAACTCTATGCCAGATATTGTCCTAGGAACTAGGCTACAACAAAACTGACAGAAATATTAGGTTACGAAGTATAATAAGGGGCTATTTTTAATTTCTGCATTTACTTATGCAAAAAAAAAAGCCTTTAAAGGGTCTATAAACTAATCCATACACTTAGCAAATCACCTTGTCTGTATACAGAATGAACTGGTTAAATCTGACACGTGCACTCACCAATGCCCAGGTGGCATCCCCCAGGAAAGGAGAGTGGTCTCTGGGAAAACTCACCATTACACATTTACAAAATAAAAAATATACATCTTAAACACATCCCAACGGGTCATCATTCCTAAGTGGTAAAAGGAGAGTTTCTCACAGACCCAGTGACAGCCCCACCAGGCTAAGCCCAGTTAGGGGAAGTTCTTTCATCACCTGAGCCATCTGCACTGTCTAAACCCCAGACCGTCAAGGCAGCTGTTCACAGGTCAGCCATCTCCTTGGCTCTGCAGAGCACTCCTCTGCTCCCCACCCACTTGGAGAGCAAACAGCAAGAGTCTGGCTGCCTTTCTGCAGCTGGGCTTGGAAAGCAATTAATTTGGCGCCTCTTAAATCTCCCTGTGCTCCAGCAAGGAAGGTACTTATGGTTGTAGGACGCAGCCAGTGAGAGAAGAGAAGCCATCTCATACGTCCCCAGTGGAAGGAGGAATCTATAAATCCATTAGCTCTGGCATCTGAGAAGATAAAGCAGTCTTTTAAAAAGCCATGAGCACACTTAAAGTCCACCTGAGAGCCATGAGTGAAGGCAAGGCTGGCCCAGGAGCCAGTGCCTGTAGGAAAGAGGCCAGCTTGTCCAAGCCTTGTCAGCTTCTGGAGATGGCTGTACCCCACAGGCGGGTGATGCTCCTCTCTCAGCTTCATGATGAGCCATCGCTACCCATCTCCAAGGGCAGCCAAGCACACCTGCCTCACAGAGGAAGATGAAGAGAGAGGCTGCCTGACAAGGGGCCAGGAGGGAAGTTCAAGTGTGCACAGAGGTGGCAAGGCATACTTACTGCCCCCTGCCCCTACCCGAGAAGCTGCAGGACCAGGGGTCAAGCTCTCCACAGTGCTGACCGCTGACAACCCACAAGTGCCAAGACCAACTCTGAGCCTGGAGAAGGGATGGCACCTCCATGCATGACCTCATCCAACCCTCAGAACAAGCCCATAAGGGAAGTCTGGTATCATCTCTAGTTCACAATTGAAAAAACTAGGGACTCAGAGCGACGCTAGCTTGCCCAATGTCACACAGATAATAAGGAACGAACTCCAAGGCCTGTCTGAATTGAGAACCTGTGCCCTGAGTCACTATCTCGCAAGTGAGGGAAATGCCGAGGAAGAAACCCCACCTCCAGCCTCCCTAGTCCTTGCCTATTTCTAGGGTCTCAGTGCTGCTCTCTCTATCGGAGAGTGATAGGACAGGCATTCGTCCTTGGTTCTTCAAGCCCCCCAAGATAAATTTCCAGCATCTTAAAGGAAAGATGAGCCCTGACCCAAGAGAACGCAGCAATAAGGAGTTCACACATTAGGGCCACACCTCCTTGGGTTAATTCCTCGCTGTGGTGCCTTGGGAAAGTCATTTAACCTCTGTGAGCCTGTTTTCTCACCTGTAGATTGGGGTTAATGGTAACCTATATAACCCAGTCTTGCTGGGAGGATTATATGAAACAAGAAATGCCAAGAACTTGGCAGAGTGCCTGGCTTAAAGGAAGAGTCCATAGATGACAGATATTATCATCATTACCATGAACAACACCCCAAAGTTTCAACAGTCTGAGGACACCCTACGATAAGATCCATTCACTCATTCATGAAATAAATATTTACTGAACACTGGCTAAGTGCCAGGCAGTATTGCTGGGTCCTCTGGACATAGCAGTGAGTAAGAAGATTCAGGCCCTGCCCTCACCAAGCTTACCATCTAGTAGGGGAGACCAAAAAAAATAGCATTTTTCCATTTTGTCTCCCAATCTGGTCATTTATGTGCAATGGAGAAAATGAAGGTGACAGCAAAGCCACTGCCCCCAAGGTGCCAAACAATGGAGAAAACCAGCGCCACCTTCACTCTCTTCAATCTAAACCCCTGGAAGACCTAGGAGCCGCCATAGTTTCACCTCTGTCCCACACCAGCAAGCCATCCAATAAATAGTTTACCCAACAAATAAATCAAAAGGCTAATATCTGTGATATACTGTGAATTCCCTTGAACCTGTAAGAAAAAAGGGAATTTTTAAAATTGCTAATGAGGTAAACTGGAAATTTAGGGGGAAGAAAACAACCAAAGAGGTAAGAAATTTATAAAACCTGGTCTCAGCAAGTTTGTGAGGAAAGAGACACCCCAAACACTGTTGGTGAGAACAGAAATTGAAACAATTTTTGGAAGGCAATTTGACAGAGCTTATGAAAGCTGAAACTGTGCAAACCCTTTGATCTAGCAAAATAAGTCACTTGGCATCTATCCTACAAGAACATTAAAAACAAGTCAACAAAACTACTCCTTCAATGATCTTCATTAGAGCCCCATTTATAACAGCAAAAACAAAATAAAAAACAGGCTAATATTCACTAACAGAGAACTGGTAAAATAAAGTTTAATATGTTTATTCATACAACACAACGCTATACTGCTGTTTTCAAAAATGCATTAAGTCCGTTGAGAAAGAAGACTACGATATATCGCTAGGTGGAAAAAGCAAACAGTAGAACAATATGGATGATACTAGCCTGCTTTTGTGATCATGTGTTATTTTGACACAGAAAAAAGTCTAGAAGGACCATATCGAATTGTTAGAAATGGTTACTTCTGGACTTCCCTGGTGGCGCAGTGTTTAAGAATCCGCCTGCCGATGCAGGGGACAAGGGTTCGATCCCTGGTCCAGGAAGATCCCACATGCCGTGGAGCAACTAAGCCCGTGCGCCACAACTACTGAGCCCGCGCTCTAGAGCCCACGCTCTAGAGCCCGCGAGCCACAACTACTGAGCCCACATGCTGCAACTACTGAAGCCCGCATGCCTAGAGCCCGTGCTCCGCAACAAGAGAAGCCACCGCAATGAAAAGCCCATGCACCGCAGCAAAGAGTAGCCCCTGCTCGCCACAACTAGAGAAAGCCCACACGCAGCAACGAAGACCCAACGCAGCCAAAGTAAATTAATTAATTTAAAAAAAAAAAAGAAATGGTTACTTCTGACAAGTGGAATTTGGTGGAGAATAGGGAGAACTTTTAGTTCTTACCTTCTAGATTGCTGAATTTCCCCCCCCCACCAAAATTTACAAATTAATATGCAGCACTCATAATTTGAAAAACAATTTTTAGTAAGTTTAGTAAATTTACTGAAAATCATTGAGTTGTACACTTATAATGGGTTAATTTTATAGTATATAAATCGTGCCTCGATAAAGTTGTTTAAAAGAAAAAGAAATCACATATGTGTTCGACATTCAATATTTATTCAGCAACTATTATGTGTTAGACACTCTTCAAGAGTTTGGGGGAAGAATAATAAATAAGATAGACCCAATCCTGGCCCTCAGGAAGCTAGTGTTGTCATGGGAAACATTTCACTATATTAAAATTATCTTCTACTAGAGTATTTTATTCTATTTGCAGTCTCAGATACATAAGATATATATTGGGAAATAAATACATATTTCGTAAGCATATGACCATGCTTGGCATACTAGGACATAAGATGACACAAAGGATAATAATCATATCTTACTCCTGAAAAGCACTTCTCAGTTTCCAAAGGTTCCCTGACAACTCAGCAAGAATCCAATAAGGCATCACCCCTGCTTGCAACCTAGGGAGACAAATGCATCAAAGGTCATGCAACTGAAACGAGAATAAAATCACGTTCCAATTAGAAGTCACCAGCACTTCATAATGAAATGCCAAGTGTGTGGCCCAGAGAGTCAGCTCACCCCAGGAAACCTCAGGGGAGTGGACTCAGGGGCTGAGAGGGGTCTGTCCCAGAGGCAGCAAAAAGGAATGTCTGTCCTGGGCCAAAACACATGAAGGGCCTCACATTCAGACTTTCGAGATTATCTCCAAGCTCAATTATAGGGAAGCACCAAGATCCACAGACAGTATTGAGAGAAAAATGATTTCACCATCCAACCTTAACTTGTGTCCCATTGCCAGACCACACTCTGAAAGGATTTGTTCTTATGAAGCACATAATTACACTGTAAGGTGAACGACTGGATTACATTAATTATTTGCATGTGTGTGTACACGTGTGAGTGTGCCAGAAGTTTAATTTAAAATATACCACTGTGTTTTTAATCCCATTTTGGAATTATTTCTTCTCCCTCCTTCCTTCCTCCCTCCCTTCCTGCCTTCCTCCCTTCCTTTCTGCCTTCCTCCCTTCCTCCCTCCCTTCCTTCCTTCCTCCTTCCCTTCCTCCTTCCCTTCCTCCTTCCCTTCCTCCCTCCCTTCCTCCCTTCCCTCCTCCCTCCCTTCCTTCCTCCCTTCCTTCCTTCCTCCTTTCCTCCCTCCCTTCCTCCCTCCCTTCCTTCCTCCCTTCCCTCTTCCTTTCCTTCTTCATTCCTTTCTTCCCTCCTTCCTTCCTTCATTTCTCCCTTCCTTCCTCCCTTCTTTCCTCCCTTCCCTCCTCCCTTCCCTCCTCCCTCCTTTCCTTCCTCCTTCCCTTCCTCCCTCCCTCCCTTCCTCCCTCCCTTCCTTCCTCCCTTCCTCGCTTCCTTCCTCACATCCTTCCTCTTCTGCTCCTGTTTCATTTTCTTTAATTTACTACAATCCTCCAAAACTGAACATGGCCCAGACACTGCTTGACCCCCATGAGAAGCTCTAGATCCGAGTTGGTCCCCAGAGAGGGGAGAAGGACATACACTTAGGGACTTGGCTTCCTCCCTGAGAGGATCTAGGGCCCCTGGAGGCATTTTGCATCTGCAGGACTTCTAACCAAAACCAGAGGAGGCACAGAAGGGGCAGACCCAGTGAGCAGCATCTCTTTCATTGTCTGTGTAGTCAGGGAATCAGTGAACTTGTCCTGTAAACTGTCACACAGGAAATACTTTAGGCTTTGGACCAGATGGTATGTGTGTCAGTCACTTAACTCTACATTGGACTTGAAAGAAGCCATACACGATATGCAGATGAATGGGTGGCATGGCTGTGTTCTAGTAGAACTTTATTTACAAAAATAGGCCTCAGATCAGATTTGGCTCACATACCATAGTTTGCCAACCCTTGTATTTAATGATCAGTTTAACCTTTCTAATGTGGTTTACTGAAAGAAAACCTGTCTCTACCTGACCTCTTAGAAACAGGGAGTAATGGTGCTGGTATATTTACACCCACCTGTGGGTCAAGCCATATCTATATAGAGGGTGATAACAAAAGGCAGGTAACACATATAGAAATGAGACTCTGGGGAATTCCCTGGTGGTCCAGTGGTTAAGACTCCATACTTTCATTGCTGAGGGCCCGGGTTCAACCCCTGGATGGGAAACTAAGACCCCACAAGCTGCACAGTGTGGCAAAATAAAAGAAAAGAAAATAGAAATAAGACTCTGGATGACCTCAGTGGTAAAGTAAAGGCATCTTATATTAGTTCGATTAAATAGTTAGTTTAATTCTCCCCTCCTCCTGATATTCTTACTTGCTATATATTTCATTGCATCTAAGATACCATCGGTTTTAAAATGCAGTATTATTTTAGGAACCACCAAGAGAGAAAAAGCACTGACATTTAAACTATGACATGTCACCCTGATTTGAGATACATATAAATCAAAATGAAGGGGGGTGGCAGTATGTCTTAGAAGCACTGAAATATGGCACATTTTCCCTTGAACACAAATTTAGTGATCTAGGATTACAACTCCTTTTTTAAACAGCTTTACTGAAATATAATTCACACACCGAACAATTCACACCTTAAAGTGTACAATTCAATGGCTTTTAGTATAGACATAAATATATGCAACCATAACCACAGTTAATTTTGGGATGTTTTCATTACCCCAAAAAGAAACCCCACACCCCTTAGCCATCACCCTCCAATCCGCCCATACTCCTAGCCCTAAGCAACCACTAATCTTCTTTCTCTCCATCAACTGATGAATGAATAAATACATGTGGTATATCAAGATGATGGAATATTATTCAACAATGAAAAGAAATAAAATCCTGATACATGCTACAACATGGATGAACCCTGAACACATGATGCTGAGTGCAAGAAGCCAGTCACAAAAGGCCACATAGTATATGATTCTATCTATATAAAATGTCCAGAACGCATCTCCTTTTTATGGACTTGATCCCAAGTAGATTCTGCAGTGAGTAACAGTTATAGAGCCATAAGATCATATATTCCAGTTACTGGATGTTCAATGATCAGATCAACCTACAGACAGAGAAGAGAAGATAAATGCTACAATAAACCTCATAAATGAAAGTAACAGAAGGCATACTGAAGGGTGCAAGAGAGGTGGAAGGAAATGAGAAATACTAATTTCCTTGCCTTGCCTAGTACAGAGTCAAGAAACACTGCCCAGTGTTAATAAAGAAACACAGTGTGTTATTTCAAGCTATGAAATTAATCATTAGAAGAGAGAGAGATAAAAATGGGGGTGGGAGGAGGGGTATAGGACAGGGCATGAGCTAAGTATATACCTTTCATTCATTTATTCTTTTTTTTTAAACATCTTTATTGCAGAATAGTTGCTTTACAATATTGTGTTATTTTCTGTTGTATAACAAAGTGAATCAGCTATACATATACATATACATATATCTCCATATCTCCTCCCTCTTGAGTGTCCCTCCCACCCTCCCTATCCCACCCCTCTAGATGGTCACAAAGCACAGAGCTAACCACCCTGTGCTATGCGGCTGCTTCCCACTAGCTATCTATTTCACATTTGGTAGTGTATATATGTCAATTCCTCTCTATCACTGTCCCAGCTTACCCTTCCCCTCCCTGTGCCATCAAGTCCATTCTCTACATCTGCATCTTTATTCCTGTCCTGCCCCTAAGTTCTACAGAACCTTTTTTTTTATGATTCCATATATATGTGTTAGCATACAGTATTTCTTTTTCTCTTTCTGACTGACTTACTCTGTATGACAGACTCTAGGTCCATCCACCTCACTACAAATAATTCAATTTCCTTTCTTTTGATGGCTGAGTAATATTCCCTTGTATATACATGCCAAATTTTCTTTATCTATTCATCTGTCAATGGACATTTAGGTTGCTTCCATGTCCTGGTTATTGTAAATAGTGCTGCAAAAACATTGTGCACATGACTCTTTTTGAATTATGGTTTTCTAAAGGTATATGCCCAGTAGTGGGATTGCTGGGTTGTATGGTAGTTCTATTTTTAGTTTTTTAAGGAACCTCCATACTGTTCTCCATAGTGGCTGTATCAATTTACATTCCCACCAACAATGCAAGAGGGTTCTCTTTTCTCCACACCCTCTCCAGCATTTATTGTTTGTAGATGTTTTGATGATCCCATTCTGAGGGTTGTCTTTTTGTCTTGTTTATGGTTTCCTTTGCTGTGCAAAAGCTTTTAAGCTTCATTAGGCCCCATTTGTTTATTTCTGTTTTTATTTCCATTACTCTAGGAGGTGGGTCAAAAAGGATCTTTCTGGATTTATGTCAAAGAGTGTTCTGGCTATGTTTTACTCTAAGAGTTTGATAGTGTCTGACCTTCCATTTACGTCTTTAATCCATTTTGAGTTTATCTTTGTGTATGGTGTTAGGGGGTGTTTTAATTTCGTCCTTTTACATGTAGCTGTCTACTCTTCCCAGTACCACTTATTGAAGAGGCTGTCTTTTCTCTATTGTATATTCTGGCATCTTTTATCAAAGATAAGGTGACCATATATGCGTGGGTTTATCTCTGGGCATTCTATCCTGTTCCATTGATCTATATTTCTGTTTTTGTGCCAGTACCAACTGTCTTGATTACTGTAGCTTTGTAGTATAGTCTGAAGTCAGGGAGCCTGATTCCTCCAGCTCTGTATTTCTTACTCAATGTTGCTTTGGCTGTTTGGGGTCTTTTTTGTTTTCATACAAACTGTGAAATTTTTTGTCTAGTTCTGTGAAAAATGCCATTGGTAGTTTGATAGGGATTGCATTGAATCTGTAGATTGCTTTGGGTAGTATAGTCATTTTCACAATGTTGATTCTTCCAATCCAAGAACATGGTATATCTCTCAATCTGTTTGTATCATCTCTAATTTCTTTCATTAGTGTCTTATAGTTTTCTGCATACAGGTATTTTGTCTCCATAGGTAGGTTTATTCCTAAGTATTTTATTCTTTTTGCTGCAATGGTAAATGGAAGTGTTTCCTTACTTTCTATTTCAGATTTTTCATTATTAGTGTATAGGAATGCAAGAGATTTGTGTGCATTAATTTTCTATCCTGCTACTTTACCAAATTCCTTGATCAGCTCTAGCAGTTTTCTGGTAGCATCTTTAGGATTCTCTATGTATAGTGTCATGTCATCTGCAAACAGTGACAGTTTTACTTCTTCTCTTCCTATTTGGATTCCTTTTATTTCTTTTTCTTCTCTGACTGCTGTGGCTAAAACTTCCGAAACTGTGTTGAATAATAGTGGAGAGAGTGGGCAACCTTGTCTTGCTCCTGATCTTAGAGGAAATGGTTTCAGTTTTTCACCACTGAGAACAATGTTGGCTGTGGGTTTGTCATATATGGCCTCCCTCTGCTATATTTTGGAAGAGCTTGAGAAGGATAGGTGTTAGCTCCTTTTAAATGTTGGTAGAATTCGCCTGTGAATCCACCTGGTCCTGGATTTTTGTTTGTTGGAAGATTTTTAATCATAGTTTCAATTTCAGTGCTTGTGATTCATCTGTTTATATTCTCTATTTCTTCCTGGTACAGTCTCAGAAGGATGTGCTTTTCTAAGAATTTGTTCATATCTTCCAGGTTGTCCATTTTATTGGCATATAGTTGCTTGTAGTAATCTATCATGATCCTTGGTATTTCTGCAGTGTCAGTTGTTACTTCTCCTTTTTCATTTCTAATTCTGTTGATTTGAGCCTTTTCCTTTCTTTTCTTGATGAGTCTGGCTAATGGTTTATCAATTTTGTTTATCTTCTCAAAGAACTAGCTGTTAGTTTTACTGATCTTTGCTAGTGTTTCCTTCATTTGTTTTTCACTTATTTCTGATCTGATTTTAAGATTTCTTTCCTTCTGCTAACTTTGGGGGTTTTTTGTTCTTCTTTCTCTAACTGCTTTAGGTGTAAGGTTAGGTTGTTTATTTGAGATGTTTCTTGTTTCTTGAGGTAGGATTGTATTGCTATAAACTTCCCTCTTGGAACTGCTTTAGCTGCATCCCATAGGTTTGGGTCATCGTGTTTTCATTGTCATTTGTTTCTAGGTATTTTTTAATTTCCTCTTTGATTTCTTCAGCGGTCTCTTGGTTATTTAGTAGTGTACTGTTTAGTCTCCATGTGTTTGTATTTTTTAGTTGTTTCCTATATTGATATCTAGTCTCAGAGCATTGTGGTCAGAATAGATACTTGATATAATTCAATTTTCTTAAATTTACCAAGGCTTTATTTGTGACCCAAGATGTGATCTGTCTTGGAGAATGTTCCATAAGCACTTGAAAAGAAAGTGTATTCTGTTGTTTTTGGATAGAATGTCCTAAAAATATCAATTAAGTCCATCTCATTTAATGTGTCATTTAAAGCTTGTGTTCCCTTATTTATTTTCATTTTGCATGATCTGTCCATTGGTGAAAGTGGGGTGTTAAAGTCCCCTACTATGATTGTGTTACTGTCGATTTCCCCTTT
>NC_041227.1:50443797-50444720 GCF_002837175.3 Physeter macrocephalus | reverse complement strand
TATCTTCTTCCATCCCCTCACTTTCAGTCTGTATGTGTCCCTAGGTCTGAAGTGGGTCTCTTGTAGACAGCATATATACGGGTCTTGTTTTTTTTTATCCATTCAGCCAGTCTATGTCTTTTGGTTGGAGCATTTAATCCATTTACATTTAAGGTAGTTATCGATATGTATGTTCCTATTACCATTTTTGTAATTGTTTTGGGTTTGTTATTGTAGGTCTTTTCCTTCTCTTGTGTTTTCTGCCTAGAGAAGTTCCTTTAGCATTTGTTGTAAAGCTGGTTTAGTGTTGCTGAATTCTCTTAACTTGTGCTTGTCTGTAAAGGTTTTAATTTCTCCGTCGAATCTGAATGAGATCCTTTCTGGGTAGAGTAATCTTGGTTGTAGGTTTTTCCCTTTCATCACTTTAACTATGTCCTGCCACTCCCTTCTGGCTTGCAGAGTTTCTGCTAAAAAATCAGCTGTTAACCTTATGGGGATTCCCTTGCATGTTATTTTTTGGTTTTCCCTTGCTGCTTTTAATATTTTTTCTTTGTATTTAATTTTTGATAGTTTGATTAATATGTGCCTTGGCGTTTTTCTCCTTGGATTTATCATGTATAGGATTCTCTGCATTTCCTGGACTTGACTATTTCCTTTCCTATATTAGGGAAGTTTTCAATTATAATCTCTTCAAATATTTTCTCAGTCCCTTTCTTTTTCTCTTCTTCTTCTGGGACCCCTATAATTCGAATGTTGGTATGTTTAATGTTGTCCCAGAGGTCTCTGAGACTGCCCTCAGTTCTTTTCATTCTTTTTTCTTTATTCTGCTCTGCAGTAGTTATTTCCACTATTTTACCTTCCAGGTCACTTATCCATTTTTCTGCCTCAGTTATTCTGCTATTGATCCCATCTAGAGTATTTTTAATTTCATTTATTGTGTTGCT
>NC_041227.1:50434199-50443636 GCF_002837175.3 Physeter macrocephalus | reverse complement strand
CTCTTTAGTTCTTCTAGGTCCTTGTTAAACGTTTCTTGTATATTTTCCATTCTATTTCCAAGATTTTGGATCATCTTTACTATCATTATTCTGAATTCTTATTCAGGTTCACTGCTTATTTCCTCTACATTTGTTTGGTCTGCTGAGTTTTTACTTTGCTCCTTCATCTGCTGTGTATTTCTCTGCCTTCTCATTTTGCTTAACTTACTGTGTTTGGGGTCTCCTTTTTGCTGACTGCAGGTCGTAGTCCCCATTGTTTTTGGTGTCTGCCCCCAGTGGGTAAGGTTGGTTCAGTGGGTTGTGTAGGTTTCCTGGTGGAGGGGACTGGTGCCTGTGTTCTGGTGGATGAGGCTGGATCTTGTCTTTCTGGTGGGCAGGAACACGTCTGGTCATGTTCTTTGGGGTGTCTGTGAATTTAGTATGATTTTAGGCAGCCTCTCTGCTAATGGGTGGTATTGTGTTCCTGTCTTGCTAGTTGCTTGGCATGGGGTGTTCAGCACTGGAGCTTGCTCATCATTGAGTGGAGCTGGGTCTTAGCGTTAAGACAGAGATCTCTGGGAGAGCTCTCACCGATTGATATTACTTAGGGCCGGGAGGTCTCTGGTGGTCCAATGTCCTGAACTCAGCTCTCCCACCTCAGAGGCTCAGGCCTGAAACCCAGCCAGAGCACCAAGACCCTGTCAGCCACGCAGCCATGTACGTGGGGAGTTTCTTGCCTTTTGAGAAGTCTGAGGTCTTCTGCCAGCATTCAGTAGGTGTTCTCTAGGAGTTGTTCCACGTGTAGATGTATTTTTGATGTATTTGTGGGGAGGAAGGTGATCTCCACGTCTTACTCCTCCGCCATCTTGAAGGTCCTCCATTCATTTATGCTTATTCATTTCATTCATTCCACAAATATTTACTCTGAGTTGGAGGCACAAGGTTCAGGGTCAATTAAAAAAAATTAATGATAAAGAAATAGGAGTATAAGCATGGTTTAGACCCATGGAGGGGACCTCCAGGACAAGTAATAGCAGATGGGGTTAAAAGTAATTACTGAGGAGTAAGATGAAGGTTGGAGAATGGACAGGTGGATGGAAGGGGCATTTTACTTTTTATTTTTCACTCCTTTATATCATTTGAATTTTTATTACCATGCATGGGTGTTATTGTTGTAATAAAAGAAAACAAAAAAGAAAATATATATACATTTATACACATACTATTAAATATGTAGTACTATATATATAATTATATATAATAACTATACCATAATTATAGATTATACTATCATTAACTATAATATATAAAATAAAATTATATCTCTTTGAATCTTAAAAGCTTTTCTGGCTTTTAAAAGCCCCCTTTTGGGCTTCCCTGGTGGCACAGTGGTTGAAAATCTGCCTGCCAACGCAGGGGACACGGGTTCGAGCCCTGGTCTGGGAGGATCCCACATGCTGCGGAGCAACTAGGCCTGTGAGCCACAACTACTGAGCCTGCGCGTCTGGAGCCTGTGCCCTGCAACAAGAGAGGCCGCGACAGTGAAAGGCCCATGCACCACGATGAAGAGTGGCCCCCACCTGCCGCAACTAGAGAAAGCCCTCACACAGAAACAAAGACTCAACACAGCCAAAAATAAATAAATTAATTAATTTTTTTTTAAAAACTTAAAAGGCTTTAAAAAATAAATAAAATAAAAGCCCCCTGTTAAGAAGGAAACGCCCCTGGGTGGGTGACAACCTAAATGTTGTTACATAACACCTAAAAGTGGTTCTGCTCAAAAGAAGCCAAGGAGAAAGGCAGCGTTTTTTCAGGAGTCAGACACAAGAAGGAGGAAGGGAATCCCAGAGATACCCTGCTCCCAAATCAGTTTAATTAAGGCTGGCCCTGATTTGGGGCTGAGTCTTTATTTTATATTCAGAGACCTAGAAGTAGGTCCAGATTCTAAAACCCCCTCCTCTCTTAGGACCTGACAGCTTGCGGGGAAAGTGAGAGTTCCCTCCTGAAGGTTACAGAGGCGTTTTGATGGAAGGGAGGAATTTGCAGACCCCATTAGGGGGATAAGGTGGTACCCAGGGTAGCCATGGTTATCTGCCTGTGGGTCAATGGCTCCTCCCTCCAGGTGGATGTCTCCTCAGTGACTCCCCAAAGGCCATCACCTGAGCTGCTGAGAGCCTATGATGGATTGCAGCCATGGCCCCAATCTTCACCCCATCCTGCAGCCATACCCTTTGGCCATGACTTTGTAGCTTCTCTCACTAAAGAGGGCGGAGCCTATTTCTTCACCCCTGACTTGCGTTTGGCCATGTAACTGGCTTTGGCTAATGAAATGTCAACAGATTTGATGTTACCAAAGGCTTGAAAAAAGTTTATGTGATTGGGCTCTGCCATTACCATGAGAAGAACATGCCTCGGCTGGCCTACTGGCCCCAGAACAGATGGGGAGACAGACAAAGGCATGAAAAAGAACAAACCCCCAAGGCAAGCCACATCTGGATTATCCCACCCCCCACTGGACCCTCACACATATGTAGGAGGAATTGGGTGGGACCTGGAATCAAGGCATAGCCTCACTTTCTCTCTCTGGGGTCACGTGGTCTCATCTCCATGTGGGTTTCACATCTCCCCCTCTGATTCCTGGATGTCGGAATCTGATTGGCCCAGCTTGAATTTGGTGGCCACTCTTGGGTCAATCAGCTATGGCCAGAGGATGGGCTTAAGTGGCCAGTTGGCAGCTCAGCACAAGCCTGGGACCAGTCAGGACTGAGCAGGGCTGGGCATTTCCATATTATATCTGCCATGTGCAGAGGTGGGGCTTGATGGACCTCAAAAATTGTGTTTGACTAAATAAAATTGCCTAGAAAAAGCTCTGTGGTCTGTGTGTGGGCATTAGCAATTCTTTACCATCAAGACAATTTTCCTTGAGGGCATTGTATTAGGTTGCTAGGGCTGCCATAACAAAACATCACAGACTGGGGCCTTAAATAACAGAAATTTACTTTCTCACATTCTGGAACCTGGAAGTTCAAGATCAGGGTGTCAGCAGGGTTGGTTTACGATAAGACCTCTCTCCTTGGCTTACAGACAACCACCTCTCGCTGTGTCCTCACATGGTCTTTCCTCTGCATGCATCCCTGGTGTCCCCTGTTGTGTCCAAATTTCCTCTTCTTACTATGACACCAGTAGGTTTGGATTAGGGCCCACCCTAACAGCCTAGTTTTAAGTTAATTACCTCTTTAAAGGCCCTGTCTCCCGTGGATGGACCTAGAGACTGTCATACAGAGTGAAGTTAGTCAGAAAGAGGAAAACAAATATCATAGATTAATGCATATATGTGGAATCTAGAAAAATGGTACAGATGAACCTGTTTGCAAGGCAGAAATAGAGACACAGACATAGAGAACAAACGAATGGACATCAAGAGGGGAAAGGGGGGGTAGGATGAATTGGGAGATTGGAATTGACATATATACACTAATTAGTATAAAATATATAACTAATGAGAACCTGCTGTATAGCACAGGGAACTCTGCTTAATGCTCTGTGGTGACCTAAATGGGAAGGAAATCCAAAAAAGAGGGGATATATGTATGCATAGAGTTGATCCCCTTCGCTGTACAGCAGAAACTAACACAACATTGTAAAGCAACTATACCCCAATAAAAAACATGAAATAAAATAAAGGCCCTGTCTCCAAATACAATCACATTTGGGCCCTGCCTCCAGAGTTGGAGCTTCTACATATAAATTGGGGAGGTGGGGGGAGACAAATTCAGCCCATAACAGGCCCAAATGGCTTTGATTTAGCCTGAGATTTAGCCACCACTGGTGCTGCTGCCTGACTCCTAATCAACATGGGGCTATGTTTGCTTTAGAACTTTCTGGTCCCCATGCAGGGCATTCAACTTTCCTGAAATCTCTCTCCCCCTCCCCTAAGATTCTCCTAATTCTTAGAAACAACCACAATCAGAAAGATGTAAACCCAGGAAGGATGACACCATTCCTAAGCTTTACTTCCAACCATTCCCAACCACAGACCACAGCAGCTTATGAGGAGAAGTTTTAACTATGGATGAGGCTGCTGGTGGCTTTATGAGGGGTGCTAGGAAGAAAATTATTTTTTTGGATTTCATCTTCATTTTGGTTTAGTGAGTTAAGAGACTCTCGTTTTGCAAAGTAGGGCAGCTCACAGCTGAGACCAGGGATTTGGGTAGGGGGATGCAGCTCTGCTGTTTCCAAAGTTAGGAGGCTTGGGCCCCTGATTAGAGTGGGAAGGTCGGGATAGGGTGCTTGCCTATCAGGGTCCCAGGAACCGATTGAGAAGGCCAGGGTATTTCTGAGGGCTAAAATTAAGCAGTGGCAGCTGTGGCATTAACATTTGCGTGTTTCAAAGCCAGGCAGTGTCAAGACTTGAATTACACCAGTGAATGCTCTTTTAATTGGACCCAGCTTGAGACGATTCTGATCATTTCCTGGGACTGAAAGCTTATGTCCTATTTTAAACTTGGATTCTTAAGAGAGTGGTCCTCAAAATTCCTCAAACTTTAGGGTGCTTGAGAATCACCCAGGAAGCTGTGGGACATGCAGATTCCCCAGGTCCCCCAGGCCCCACCCTGCCCAAGGATGCAGATTCTGCAGGCTAGAGCAGGGCCTGGGGCAGGATCCGATTAGCATTGGTGCAGGATCTTGCTTATATCACAAGTCCCAGGACATTTTGATGCAGGGGTTCCTTAACCAAGACTTTCAGAATCTCTGGATGAAAATGTATTCAACTACTCATAATCTGCTGTTCCCAGTTCTTTCATAAGGTACAGAAAACGTTCTTCTCCTAGATCAGGTCCCCATCCCCAGTATTTCTGACTCCTTGCCCTCTTCTAATGCTTTTCCCATAGCACTAATCGCTTTCTAACATACTTCAGCAATCAAGGTCTCCCTGAATCAGAATATCTGCTCTACAAGGCAGGAATTTTTGCGTTTGTTCACGACTGCATCCCCACTTCCTAGCACAGTGCCTGGTACATAGTACTCGCTTGATATTACTAGATGAATGAATTAATTAATATCTGAGTCCATGCTATGCTTTCTGCTGAGATGTAATATTAATCATTTGGATGTCTGATATTAAAATGGAATTAGCAGACAGTGCCTAACAGGCAGAAAACTTTCTTGTATTTCCCTCCCCCACTTGCTGCCAGACATCATCGTCATCAAGGCTGCCTGGCTTCGAATTAACAGACTGCTTCAAAACGTTTCTCTGTTTAATAGAGATGGATTACCTTTGCTAAACAAACATGCCTACAGATGTCAGAGGAGTCATAGCCCTCTGAAACCTAGCTAGGAAAAGTGAGGGCCGTCTGCCTTCCATTCTCTGTGATATAAGGTCCAGAATGGGGATGGAGGGCCTGGACATCAGGGGGTCTGTCCGGTCACGGCCGATTTGGAATGCCAGAAGATGGGGAAAGTCCTTATTGAACAAATAGATGTAACAGAAACCTCCTCCTGAATTCCTGTAACTTCTCCCTATCCTCAAGTGTGTGGATGGGGCTTAAAGTGCTCGGAAGGGACTTGGAAAATTATTTTGTTATTTTCGGTGCTGATAAAACCTTTGTGTAAGCCTCTCTGAGTCTGCCTGGTAGGAGAATGACCTGACTCCTGTGTCTATGCCAGGGCTTATACACCTTGAAACTCTGCTAGTCACATTCTCTCTCTCTGAATTTAAAATACCCCAGGACCCAGGGGGCCCAGTGCCAGAAGCAGAGTGAGTCTTGGAAAATAAAAATGGTTAGAGGGGTTCAGAGATGCTATACCACACCTATTAGAATGGCTAAAATAATAAATACTAACAATACCAAGTGTTGACAAAGATGCGAAGCAGCTGGAACTCTTGTACATTGCTGATGGGAATGTAAAATGATGCAGCCACTCTGGAAAACAGTTTGGCATCTCTTATAAAGTTAAATAGGCACTTACAATGGGACCTAGCCATTCCACTCATAGGTATTACCCTAGAGAAATGAAAACTTATGTTTATATAGGAGCCTGAACATGAATGTTTACAGCAGCTTTATGCATAATTGCCAAAGACTGGAAACAAACTCAAATGACTTTCATTGGGTGAATGGTTAAACAAACTGTGGCACATCCACACAATGGAATATGACTCAGCAATAAGAAGAAACTATTGATATATTCAACAGCTCGTGTGCCTCTCAAAGGTGTTATGCTTATGAAAGAAGGTAGACTGAAAAGGGTTACATATTGTACGATTTCATTCATAGGGTATTCCCCAAAAGTCAAAACTACCGGGACAGAAAGATCAGTGGTTGTCAGAGGTCAGGGCTGTGGCAGAGGATGTGACTGCAAAGGGGTAGCACAGGAAGTTTCGGGCGTGATGTAGATGTCCTGTATCCTGACTATGGTGGTGGATACATGAATCCATACATGTGTTAAATTACACAGAACCATACACCCCCCTAAAAAGTAAATTTTAGTGCGCATTAATTTTAAAATGAAATACACTACCATGGGAATGTGATTCCTACTCTAAGTATTCCACATGCATTTTCACAACTAACCCGCAAAATAAATAAAATGAGGCAGGCGCTATTATTATCTTCATTTCTCAGATTATAAACTGAGGGTCAGAGGAGAAAAATGATTCACCCAAGGTCACCAGACCTGGAAAATACAGTGAAGAGCCTGAGCTTCAGAATCAGACGTGCCAGAGTTCAGGCCCCATTTATGTTCTGAGGCCGTGGGCAACGTGCTTCACCTTTCTAAGCCTCAGTGTCTTCGTCTGTAAAATGAGAATAATCCAGGGCCCACAGCAGATGGTAGTGAAACCAGAGAAAGCCTACAAAAAGCTTAGCAGGGTGGCTGGACACAGGACGCTCAGTGGGCAATTAGTGATTAGCATCAGTGTAAGGAAGCTTAACAATGTGTGAGGTCCCTGCTGCCTTCCACAGCAGTCACCCTGGGTGAAGTCAGGCCCAGAACCCTCCCCGCTGACTGGTCATCACACAGAACTGCAAAAGCAGCACATCATGCAAATTCTCTCCTGTTGCCAGTGATCCAGATTTCCATTTACCCAACCCGCCACCGGGAGTCCCAGGTGGGGCTGGAGGATGGACTGTGATAACCACCACTGCTGTTATCTATTGCAGAATAATGAACCACCCCAGAACCTAGTGGCTTAAATTAAAATATGATCTCTGTTTCTCATGATTTTAACCCAGTGATTATCAACCAGTGGCGATTTTGCGCCCCCACCCCCCGCCCCACCTCTCCCCACCCTGGGACTCTGGCAATGTCTGGAGACATTTTTGGCTGGGGGTGTTACAGGCATCTAGTGGGTAGGGGCCAGGAATGCTGTTCAATGTCCTACAGTGCACAGGACAGGCCCCACAACAAGGATGATGCAACTCCAATTGTCGAGAAACTCCGTCTAGTCAAAATGCATCCAGTCCCCAGTGACTGGATATACACAAGTTAAGTAGAGTTTCTCTGTGACCCAAGACACAGGACCAGAAGCAGCAGCAGCATCTGAAAATCAAAACCTCTGCCCACAGATGGAAGGCCCCTGGAGCCATAGTGATAAGCCAGAGACAGGGCAGCCACTGGAGCAGCACCAGGGAGAATAATGAAACAGTGGGCTCAGCTGTACATACACATCCCAGAGCCCCATCATGCCCAGGGCTTCCTGGTGACTCCTTGGAGCCCCCCAGCCCCCTCTATCCAAAGCTGGGGGCATCAGGGTGCAGTCCCAATGTGGACAGAGGCCAGGACCCTCCCCTGCAGACTCCAAGCCACTTCCTGATAGTTACACAAAAAAAGCCATGACTATACCTGCTCGGAAACATCATTTCTCCATCCCCTCTAGATAGATTCAGAGCAAAGGCATGTTGGGGCACCTCCCTCTCTCTCTCAAGACACATTTCACAGACTCTGCAGCAAAAAGTATGGCAGATCTGTTGACTGTCAGATGTGATGAGTTTTTTGGAGACTCTCAAGCCCTCTAAAAGACTTCTAAGAAAAAGAAAGTAGTCTTTGGAGGGCCTTGTTCTTGGACCTACTGCTTTCTATTCTGGGCTTATTGTAAACTCCTGCAAAGCACTAAACTTGCTCAGCACAATCACTCCTGCTCTGCGTAAATACTGGCAGCTCCCCATCCACACCAATGCGCTTCCCACTAGGTGCCTTTGCCTAAATGACATCCCTAACTCAGATTTAGCTCATTAAGTCTTACCTGCCCTTCAAGACACAGTTCAGGCACCACCTCCTCCAGATCCTTTCTCCGAACCCTGGAATGACTTTCCTCTGCGCCCCCAGAAGCCCTGTGCACACCTCTGGCAGAGAGAACACTGTCATGTGCTCACCAAATCCCACTTCCTTTTCCTCCTGGGCACAAAATTCCTTGTTGAGGGCCATCCAGGGGCCACTCTCAGTTCCTACAAGGCACTCGCATTCCTTGCCATGTGGCCACCTCCAGCAACAGGGGGTCCAGTCCTTCTTACGCTTCAAATCTCTGACATGCCCATCTGCACCCAGAGAAAACTCTCTGCTTTTGAAGGGTTCATGTAGGTCAGGCCCAGCTGGATAATCTCCCTATCTTAAGGTCAACTGACTTGGGACCTTAATCTGCAAAATCCCCTTACTGCAATGGCTGGATTGGTGTGTGAATAACTAGGAAAAGGTGCATGTACAGCAGGGGCAGGAATCTTGAGGGACCATCTCAGAATTCTGTCCAACATAATGAGGACTCTCAGTCTCCGTATGATAAAGCCTACTTTTTGGCTTAAGTCAACACAAATTCCAACTAAATAATTCCAACCAATCCACAGAGTGAAGGGAGCAGGCAGGATTGCTTACCCTGAGTGGGAAAATCTGAGGCCCAATTCAGGAGTGCTGGCCATATTTAATATCAGTAGGAGGAAATAACCTAGTTAAAGTGACTTAGCTGGAATCCAGACTTACAGATATCCACGTGAATTTCCCAGAACATGACTCTGCTCTTTTATATTAGTGTTGAAGGCCCAGGGCTGCCTTCACAGACCAGCTCTCTCCTGCATCTTAAAAAGCAATATTTGCAGACAGAAAGTAGAATAAAGGTTACAGAGCACTGGGGGGAGGAAGGGGAGGGGAGTTATTGCTTAATGGGCACAGAGTTTCTATTTAGGATGATGAAAATCATTTTGGAAATAAATAGCAGTGACAGTTGCACAACAGTATGAATGTCCTGGGTTGGCCAAAAAGTTCGTTCGGGTTTTTCCGGGAAAACCCCAAACGAACTTTTTGGCCATTCCAATATTTAATGCTACTTTATACTCAAAAATGGTTTAGGGCTTCCCTGGTGGCGCAGTGGTTGCGCGTCCGCCTGCCGATGCAGGGGAACCGGGTTCGCGCCCCGGTCTGGGAGGATCCCACATGCCGCGGAGCGGCTGGGCCCGTGTGCCATGGCC
>NC_041227.1:50426500-50434024 GCF_002837175.3 Physeter macrocephalus | reverse complement strand
ATGGCAAATTATTTATTTATTTATTTATTTTTGGCTGTGTTGGGTCTTCGTTGCTGCACGCGGGCTTTCTCTAGTTGTGGCAAGCAGGGGCTACTCTTTGCTGCAATGCATGGACTTCTCATTGCGGTGGCTTCTCTAGTTGTGGAGCACAGGCTCTAGGGCTCAGAGGCTTCAGTAGTTGTGGTGCATGGGCTCAGTAGTTATGGCTCACGGGCTTAGTTGCTCCGCGGCATGTGGGATCTTCCCGGACCAGGGATCAAACCCGTGTCCCCTGCATTGGCGGGTGGATTCTTAACCACTGTGCCACCAGGAAAGTTCCTAAATGGCAAATTTCATATATCTTATCACAATTTTTTTTAAGTTTAAAAAAATGGAAAAAGCAATATGGTAACCAACGAAGAGGAGAGAGGGAGAAAACGTGTTCTTGAGGAGTTACCATTGATTTGAGATTCAAAGAATGAATAGGAGTTGCCTGGGTAGAGATAGGATGTCTGGCAAAGAGCAGCACATGCAAAGGCCCTGTGGTCCAGGAGTTTGGTTCAATCTAGGAGCCATAGCCAGTATGGCTGGAGCAGAGACAGCAAGGGGAAGGGTGGGGCAGATGAGATCTCTCATGGCTAGAGGAGTGGGAACCTAAAGAGGGGTGGACTTGATAACACAGGGGCCAGGTGGCATCTGTCACAAAATCCCGCTTTATCCACTAACAGGTGACTCTCCAAATTTAGGTGCATGAGCATTTATGATGAGTTAACTTTGTACTCTGGCTTCAGGTGCTTCTGAAGTTTCTAGATCAGCGGTCCCCAACTTTTTTGCCACCAGGGACAGGTTTCATGGAAGACAATTTTTCCACGGGGCGGGGGTGGGGGGTGATGGCTCAGGCGGTAAGGTGAGCAATAGGTGGGGGTGATGCAGAGAGGCAGATGAAGTTTCGCTCGCTCGCCGGCCACTCACCTCCTGCTGTGTGGCCCGGTTCCTAACAGGCCATGGACCAGTAGTGGTCCACGGCCTGGGGGTTGGGGACCCCTGTTCTAGATGATGTCGTGAAAGCATAAAGGGCTGGACAACCAGTGTGACCACCTAGGTGGTCTCAGGAGGAAGATAGAAGGTCCCCCCACCTCCATCTACCGAAAGAAACAATGCAGGACTGCAACTCACACAATTTCCTCCTTGGTGCTCTTCAAGAAAACATTCATCAGCAACACAAATTTAAAAGGGCTTAAATAATTTCCTGCAAAAGCACTCATTGCACTTAACCAATGGTCCCTGCTAAACACATGTCGGACATAATTGGGACTCTTGTCCCCTGACACTGCCTGGCCCCTGAAACGGAGGGAAGTCACCCCAGCCCCAAACACCTGCAGAGGCAGCTCCAGGCCCACCTACACAGAGACCACTCCCCGGGAGCTGCTCCAAGAAACTCCAGTCATTTCCACTGCTGGGAACTGAGAAAAATCACAGCAGTACTTTTAACACTGTTTACTTAGATCCTGGCAGATAGGAATTCCAAGCACCTCCCTCTGTCTCCAGTTAATCACCAGTGATGACGATGTGGCCTAGGGGCAATAACGGTGGAATTAAACGTGGAAATACTAATTCTGACTTGAGACATTTCACCCGGACAGACGGGCAGCCTCCTCCCTCCCACCACAGCAGATGCGCCGCATTGAGAGTTCATATCCAGGGTCTCCTGCTCCACACATCAGGGCCATTTGCCCCATCAGCCCCCAAATGCTGCACACAACTGTTATCCGTACTTCTCATTTTACACATTTTCCAAATGGCTCCATCATGATTCATGAGGCTCAAGAATCCAAATAAATTTCCCAGGCAGATAAACCAGCTTCTGATGCAAACTGGCCAGCTCCTCGGAATGGCTGGCATGAGGGAGGGCATCTCACAGAGACCCACGCTGTCCTTTCCAGGGGCACATCATGACTGCTGTTGTGGGCCTGGGCACTTTTGCCTTCATGGGCTCCTTTCCTCCATAAAAAAATAATATATATATACATATACATATATATATGTATGTATGTATTTTTTACCTTGTTGGTATAAAGATGAATATATCACTATCATATATTTAAATTTTTTCTTCTACCTAAAAATTCTTTATTTTCCATCTGATTTTAAAAGAAATTAGAACATTTTCAGAGCCCTGTGCCTGCTGTGCCTCATGGAGAGGTCAGCCCTGACGCTTCCTCTCTCCAGATGCCCCAGGAGATGGGAGAGGGACCACTCACAGCTGCTCCAAAGCCAAAGCCCGCCCATGCCATGGGGTGGGGGCTCCACTGCCCCACCTCCTCGCATTCCCGTTGGGAGCACCCTGAGCTGCAGCACCCACATTTCCCTAGCAAACAACAGTGATGTATCCACCCGAGGGCTGGTTTCCTCTTGGGTCAGCAGGACATGTGTCCTGAAGTCAGAGTCCCTTGGACGCCAGCTCTATTCAGTACCAGCTGCATGACCTCGGCCAAGTGACCTCACCTCTCTCTCCAGGCCACTGTGTCCTTGCACGTAAGTAGGGAGAACATGGCACATGCCTCACCAGATCACCAGGAGGGTTTGAGAGAAAACTAGGAAAGTGCACCATGAACAACAGGTGATTTATGTAACTAGTGGTGCTGGTGGATCCCTCCCTCTTGAGAATCTGATGGGAGCTATAACCTTACCCAGAGAAAGGAAACATTCCAGGGGAGTTCAGACCATCACCACCCACCCCCATCTCTAATACCCACCCACACATCGATGTTGGAACCCATGGACCACAGAAAAAGAAGCCCACGTTTAGACAACCCTCTTGGTTCTGCAGGAAAGGGGCCTGGTGAAGAAGATGAGCCCGACCGAGACTTGTTTCCAGCCTAATCTTCCCAAAATAAAGAATGGCACTAATGCTGAGTCACAGCACTGTGGGGACAGCCACACTCAGGGCAACGTTGTCGCCTGGTCCTTGTTCCCTCATCCACTGCCACACTGGGGGCCTCCCCAGAGGCCTGCAGGGACGGGGAGCACCCCCGCCACATTGCAGTGGATGGAGCAACAGGCCTGCATTCAAATCACAGCTCTCGGATGTGCACAGCTCCAAGCAGTTAGCATCGCTGCTGGGCCTTCGTTCCCTCATTTCTAAAGCAGGACAATGGTATCTATCTTTCAGGGTGGCTGTAAAGACAAAATTAAACAGCTTACCAAAATCAACAGCTGGGCACCCAGCACAAATGGAAGCATGCCGTCACCTCACTGGGCCTTGCTCCCTGACACACCTGGGGAAACGTCATTAAACGTCACTAAACATGTGAATGCCTGCAGCTCCTCGAGCTGGAGCAGGCTAAACACGGCCACCAGTGTGACAAGCAGCAAGGTGGCAAATCCATCCTGCAACTTGTAGCGCCTGCCCTTGTGCCTCCCTGTTCTGTGCTTGCATCTGGTTTTCTCTGTCCAAGGGATCTTATGAGGTTCAACAGGTCTTGGTCCGTCCACATGGGCCACTCCCTAAAGCTCGGTGTCAGCCCCTGTAAAGGATGATGCATCTCTCCCTGGGCCCCAGAGCCCCCTCAATGAATCTAATTCATCCCATCTCATCTATAATTTAAGCCAGGTCTTCCCCGTTGGGAGAAAATCCATCCTACGTTTCAACAGCCCTGGAAGATAACTGCCTGTATGTTCTGAGATGTGCCTCAAAGACCTTCTCCCACCTCAAGTGAGTTCCACTCAGAACATATAGCCTATATTGAATCAGAATACCCTAAACCTGCTTTCCATGTAAAGTCTACCTGGATATTTTATGTAAAGAAATAACAAGTTGACCCTTTGTGTAATTCATACGGGGTTTCATTCATGTAGCCCCTCAACAATTACTAAGCATCTTCTATGTATCAGACACTGTCCTAAGCACTGGGAAATCCAGAAGGTAACAGAATATGGTCCCTGACTTGCAGGGCTCATGGCTTGTTGGGGAGGACATACAGTGCTCCAGTATCACAGTGCTGTGGTACGTGACTATGGGAGTCTAGAAAGGGAACAATTTCAGAGCTCTTTCCAGTGAACAATTCGGGCTTACTGAAGCTGCGTCTGGATTGATAACAAGGAGCGGCCAACATCTCTGTAATTATCCCCTCTTAAGGGTGTAGTTTATCTGTGTGAGTTCCTTCTGAAAAATAACGCAAACCACCAAAGTGTTTACAAAAGTGGTTTTAACAGCAACACAGCCACGTATGACAGTTCCAGTTGCTCCACAGCCTCACCAACATTTGCTCTTGTCAGTGTTTTCCATTTTAACCCTTGTGGTACACATGTAGTGGTAGCTCTTCGTGGGTTTAATTAACATTTTCATAATGAGTAACCATGTGGAGCACCTTTTCATTGATACTTATTATGATTCAGTTATCTTTTTTGTAATATGCCTAGTCAAATCTGTGCCCATTTTTTTTTCCTGTGGATTATCTGTCTTTCTCTAAATGATTTTTTGGTAGTAAGTTACATATCTTAGATATGACGAGTCTTCTGTCAGATAAATATATGGCAATGCTTATCCTCTCTCTGTGCCTGCCTCTTTTATTCTCTTGAAAGTATCTTTTGATGAACAGAAATTCTTAATTTCAGTAAGACCCAATTTATCAATTTTTCTTTATGGTTCGTGTGCTTTGTTCTAAGAAATCTTTGCCTACTCCAAGGTCATGAAAATATCTATGTTACCTATTAGGAATAGAATTTTAAACTTTCATATTTAGATCTAAAATCCACCTGGAATTGATTTTGGCTTATAGTGTGATGCATCAAGATGAATTTTTTTCCCTATGGATAACTAGTGGACTCCAGGTCATTTACTGAGAAGTATCCTCTCCCACTGCTCTGTGGCACCTCTTTGATATAAATAAAATATCTTCATGTATGGGAAAAATAATAATGCAAACTCCATATATTAAAAAAGAAGTGATAGATGATGGCACAGTAAGAAATTAATTTCTCAAGTCTAGTGGGATCTTGCTATTTACAGACAATGTCACCCTAGGTGAGCACCAACCCTCCTATTCAAGTTTCTCATGAATTGAGAATTGAGTCTAAGCTTACAGTGGTATGTGGGTGTGGTCTCTGCCCACAGATTTCTAACCCAGCCAAAATGACACTGACAGGTACAGTTTTCTCCCTCATACTGGTGAGCGAACAGAGACTCACAGATGCTAAATCACATAACCACATTCACTATCCCTGGAAAATGTTGAAGCTGGGATTCTAACACAAGTCTCCCTAATCCCCAGATCCACACTTTTCAACTCTATCCTCTGCTGCTCGTGCCTGGGCAGATTGGGAAAGATTCTGGAGAGGAGGTGATATTAAAGCTGACTCTTAAGAGAAAAATAGGAGCCTGGTTTTCAGGCTCCCTATCTGCTCAAAGTAAGCAGAGAGGAACCAGCAGTTAACTCGAAATCATAGTATCAGAAGAAGAAGTTCCAGCTCCAGTTTGAATTTGAAAATGGCTCAAAGAAAGATGTCCATGATACATCTAAAAAAGTCAGGCAGATAAACAAAGTCTTTAGGAATCAGATGAATTACGGTCTTATACGTCTGTGCATATCTATGCCCATGTGGTATAATTTAATAAAATTGCTTTCCTTATGTTTCATCACTTTATAAAGTCACACCCCCCCTCATACATAATCCCTGAAAAGCATTAAATGATGTTACCAAAATTTAGATGGCTTGACACTTATAAAGCATGACAAAGCATTATGAACCCCTAGGTAAACTTCAGGGTGAATTAACCCTGATGTTATTCACTATCGAGTATAAGCACTAAGTTCTATCTAGTTTTGTCTGAAAGTACTGTCATCATCACTAGATTATATCTAAGTGAAAATAATAATACAGAGAGAGGGCTTCCCTGGTGGCATAGCGGTTGAGAGTCTGCCTGCCGATGCAGGGGACAGGGGTTCGTGCCCTGGTCTGGGAAGATCCCACATGCTGCGTAGCGGCTAGGCCCGTGAGCCATGGCCGCTGAGCCTGCGCATCCGGAGCCTGTGCTCTGCAACGGGAGAGACAACAGTAAGAGGCCCGCGTACTGCAAAAAAATAAATAAATAAATAAATAAATAAATAAATAAAAATAATAATACAGAGAGAGACAGAAAGAAAGACAGAAATTGAGAGAGACTTTTTTTTAAACTTAAGTGAGACTTCTGGTTCAAAATGGCAGGCTAAGTACATGCATTTATCTCCTCCTAAAAACCCATTAAAACGACAGTGAAGGAATTTTAAAAGCAATAGACCTGCAAGAATTAAAAGAAAGAGGGGAAATCATCTGTTAAAGACAGATTTTAATAAATCCCTGGAGCATGGTGAGCAAGTGGGAACAGGAAGCAGGGTGGAAAAAAACTCCAGCCAAGACAACATGAGAAATGAGAGGGATCAGACACAGAGGAAACCAACCTGCCTTCAGGAAGCCCAGAGAGCCTGAAAATGCCAAGCCCAGTGAAACCCCCACCATCTAGCAGGGAAATCCCAGGAGTACAGCTGTACAGTGTAGACTGGACCAGCAGGAATCTTAGGTGTCATCAGGAAAAATAAAGACTTTGACCATACATTTAATATAAGAAAAATCTTGAAAAAAAAAATTAAGACACAACAAAGGCAAATGGTTTAAAGGAAGAAAAAAAAGCGACTATAAACTCTAGAAAAAAAAAAGCAATAAAATATCATCTTAGTACTGCTCTGAAAAGAACACTATTTACATAGCCAAAATAATATGTTCTATTTATTAATTTTACTAAATATAATAAAAATGACAATCTGTCAAGGTTGAGGGAAGGGGAGATATGGGATGGAAATGAAGTTAAATCTCATCTATCACAGCCAGAAATCTGAATTAATAATAACTGAATCACAGATATACACATATTTTCTGAGCTATGGTGGTAAGTCCCACCAGGGGTTTGAAGCTAAAAGAATTCAAAATTGCCTCTGGGTAGTGAACGAAAGTAAAAAGTGATTTGTTTTTCATTATAAACATTTTTGTACTACTTTATTTTTTTAACCACAAGAATGACCATTTAAAATTACTTGTATTTCAAAGACAGTGTGAGAGGAAGCAGGACACCGCCATGCTATCACACTACGTATGCTGTAGTACCATTTTGTATGTTGTATAAGACAAGAAGCATTGAACAAAGCAAAAAGGCGATAAATGTATATGAGAAAAATTAATTGTACGATATCATTCCAGTACATTCTGTTGTACATTTTAGTCTCATTTACTTTCTCTTCATTGTTGATAAGAGGATGCAAACTATACAGTTTCCAGCTAGTTACCCATATTAGAGAAGAAATAAAGAGAGTATTAGAAGAAAACAGGAGAGAAAGAACATTTTGAATTGCAGTTGTCAAAAAAAATAGCCTAGCTGGCCTTATTTGTGAAGCATAATTGCTTTTAGCATATGGAAGTATTTTTTCACATTTTCTTTGTATAAAATTTGTATTAAACTTAAATATCTTTTTTTTTTTTTTTTTTTTTTTTTTTTTTGCGGTACGCGGGCCT
>NC_041227.1:50361704-50425383 GCF_002837175.3 Physeter macrocephalus | reverse complement strand
CAGGCTCAGCAGCCATGGCTCACGGGCCCAGCCGCTCCGAGGCATGTGGGATCTTCCCAGACCGGGGCACGAACCCGTGTTCCCTGCATCGGCAGGCGGACTCTCAACAACTGCGCCACCAGGGAAGCCCTTAAATATCTTTTTTGATGACGGTTTCTTTGTGACTGAGCCAGTGGACTCACATGGTATGCTCTTTTGGGTTCTCCCCCACCTCCCAATTTTTTCAGATTCTTCACCTTTCTTTAATTAAGCTGTTGTGGAAAAATGAAGAAAATAAAATGAAATTACTTATATTTTAAGATGTCTGTGTCTGAGATCAGGTATGTGTTAGTGAATGCACCAAAAATTATGGAATAAAACACTCCACACTATGAATGGGGGGGCATGGAGGAGGGAGAGGGACTGAGGTGTCCCCACAGGAAGGGGTGAGGTAAGGAGAAAAGAGAGTATTCACTTTTCTTCTACAAACTTCTTTGCTGTTTTAATTTGTTTTACCACAAGCATGTGTTACTTTTGTGATTTTTTTTTAAGTGGTTGGTGAGGAAGATGGCAGGGAGAGAATCAGAAGTGCAGAAGATACTGGGCAGGTGGATGTGACACAGATTGAAGAGAAGAGAGAAAAGGTCTGCACACCTGAGTGCCCAGAAAAATCTCCTGGTCTGAGCACAGAAATGGGATTTGTCAAACGCCACCCTCAACCCTGCCAGGCATGAAATGCAAGCAGAGTAATGACAGTGACTAGCCTGAGGACCCACCAACTGAAATTTAATAAGCGAGTAACCAACTCCATTGCCAGGCCCCAGGAACAGCCGTGGTTTTTTTTTCACTGAGAAGCTTAAGTGGAAGTGAAAACACTAATTTCATATTTCTGCTCCAACCAGCCAACTGAGATTGCCAAAGTTTTGCTGAGATGCCAGCCATGGGAGAGGTGAAATAAGCCTCACTCCCAGTGGCTGCTGCTTCTAGAAATGATTCTTCTTGCTTTACACCAAATTATCTTGCAAACCCTGATGATAGCAGAGAATATGGAGGAGATTAAAGGCTGCTCTGACCCGTCGGTGATCTGATACTTCGCCTTGAGGTCTTGCAGAGAGCAGCATAGACAGACAGAGGCTGCAGCCAATAGAGAAAGAGAGCATAAAGAATCCAGTGATGTGGGGCAGCGCAGAAAAGGCATACTCTCTGGGAAATGACCCCTGTATCCAACTTAATCTTTTATGATAAATCTCCAATCATCAGAATTCTACAAAATACCTCCCTTTCAAAAAGGAGTGTCTGGGGCTTCCCTGGTGGCGCAGTGGTTGAGAGTCCGCCTGCCGATGCAGGGGACGCGGGTTCGTGCCCCGGTCCGCGAAGATCCCACATGCCGCGGAGCGGCTGGGCCCGTGAGCCATGGCCGCTGAGCCTGCTAGTCCGGAGCCTGTGCTCCGCAACGGGAGAGGCCACAACAATGAGAGACCCGCGTACCGGAAAAAAAAAAAAAGCAACGGGAGAGGCCACAACAGTGAGAGGCCCCGTACCGGCACCAAAAAAAAAAAAAAAAAAAAAAAAAAAAAAGGAGTGTCTGGAATGCCGGTAGGAGCTTGTATCCAAATCAGCAAAGGTTCTAAATCTTCTTTACTCATCCTTCTAAAACAAGTGTAACTCCCTGTTTAGAAGCTTAAATGGCTGCCCATCACCAAGAGATAGAGCATGAGCCAGATATGTGTATACAGTAACAACAACAACAGCAAGCACTTAGCACTAACTGTATGCCAGGCATTGTTCTACGCATTCTACAAATACTAACTCAAGTTATACCTCATAATAACCCTATGAAGTAAGGACTATCGTTATCTCATTTTATAGATGAGAAAAGTAAGGCACAGAGACACCAAGTCATTTGTCCAAGGTCACACAGCTAAAAAGTGATAGAGCAATTTGACTCCAGAGTCTTGAGTTCTGCTTCTCAGTACCATCACTTCCATGTTTAATTGGTATCTCAAACTTAACATGTCCTAAATGAACTCTTGATATCCTCCCCATGCTATCTTCTCCCTCACCCCACCCCACCCCCCAAAAATACTTACTTTTTCCTAAATCTTCCTTACCTCAGGTAATGACAACTCCATCCTTAATTGCTCAGACCCAAATCCTTGGAGGCATCCTTGACTCCTCTGTTATTATCACACCACTCCACAACCAACCTGTCAGGAAATCCCACCTTCAAAATCTACCTTCAGAATACATTCAGAGTTTCACCACTGCTCACCATCTCCACTGGCCTAAGCCACCATCATCTCTCTCCTGGATTATGCTGTTAATAGCCTCTTCATTGATTTCTCTGTCCACCTGCCACCTTACACCATTCTGAAACCCAAACTGGAAGCCCAATCAATTATAAGTCCTCCTACAGGCCTTCAATCCTCCTCATCTAGTCTTCACCCTTTATTCTTTCCACTGCAGCCACACTAGCCCTGTTGCTCTTCTTGAACACAGCAGACATGCCCACACCTCAGGGCCTTCACACCTGCTGCTGTCTCTGCCTGGAATGTCTTTTCCTGGTTATCAACACATCTCACTCCCTCATCTCCTTCATGTTTGGGTACCATCATTTCATCCCTGACTATCCTGCTGATGTTGAAACTCCTCAACCCTGTAACATACTATCCACCTTCTCTGTTTTATTTTTCTCTAGAGCACCTATCACCAGGAATACTACCTAACAGAGTAGCTACCATAATAAATATGTCTTCAATTGATGAATAACTAGAACACCATTTCTGACAGCAAATTCCATGTTTTTTAGGATGTTGGTAGGGGCTATTTTTTTTTAAGTTAACTAAATTATGCACATTTCTTCACTCCAGTAATAGAGATCCTTTAATGATCTGAGTGTGTAGTATTTCCTAAACTTATTTGACTTCAAAACTCTTCTGTCAGATTAGTGCTTCTTGGAAAATTCTAGGCTAAAGAGATATGGGGGGACCTAACTGGAGTAGGAAAGTGAAAGGGAAAGAATTCTGGTAAGGAAGGCAAAGATATTTCCATTCATATGCCAGCTGCAATTCATTGACAACAATTTCCTAGAGTGCTGCATTTATGAGGATCCTGAAGATGTGACCAGGGCAGGGGCTGGGATTGATTAGTGATGCCTGCACATTGCACAGCATGAGGGGATAGCATCACTGGTATCTGCCTTTCCAACGCATGGAATTTACTGACAAATCCAGGAGGATCAATGACATGGGATTTCCCTTTTCTTCTTCTACAGCCTTTATTTTCACAAGAGAAGAATTTCACAAGAAATTTCTTGCAAGGGCAAGAAATATGGAGAAGAAATATAATAAAATCTCACAGATCCCAACACCAGGCTCTAAATGCTGCTTTGTTTTCCTAATCAATGGAGCAAAACATGGTCTTTAAAGAAGTCAAGGGAAACATCCATAGATACAGCATTGAGGCAGAGGGAAGACAGCAGAAGCAAGAACTACAGTCCTGCAGCCTGTGGAATGAAAACCACATTCACAGAAAGACAGACAAAATGAAAAGGCAGAGGACTATATACAAGATGAAGGAACAAGATAAAACCCCAGAAAAACGACTAAATGAAGTGGAGATAGGCAACCTTCCAGAAAAAGAATTCAGAATAATGATAGTGAAGATGATCCAGGACCTCGGAAAAAGAATGGAGGCAAAGATCGAGAAGATGCAAGAAATGTTTAACAGAGACCTAGAAGAATTAAAGAACAGAGATGAACAATACAATAACTGAAATGAAAACTACACTAGAAGGAATCAATAGCAGAATAACTGAGGCAGAAGAACGGATAAGTGACCTGGAAGACAGAATGGTGGAATTCACTGCAGAATTAAAGAACAAACAAACAGAGATGAACAATACAATAACTGAAATCAAAAATACAGTAGAAGGAATCAATAGCAGAATAACTGAGGCAGAAGAACTGATAAGTGACCTGGAATACAGAAGAGTGGAATTCACTGCCGTGGAACAGAATAAAGAAAAAATGAAAAGAAATGAAGACAGCTTAAGAGACATCTGGGAAAACATTAAACGCACCAACATTTACATTATAGGGGTCCCAGAAGGAGAAGAGAGAGATAAAAGACCTGAGAAACTATTTGAAGAGACTATAGTCCAAAACTTCCCTAACATGGGAAAGGAAATAGCCACCCAAGTCCAGGAAGCACAGAGAGTCGCAGACAGAATAAACCCAAGGAGAAACTAGCTGAGATGCATAGTAATCAAATTGACAAAAATTACAGACAAAGAAGAATTATTAAAACCAACAAGGGAAAAACAACAAATAACATACAAGGCAACTCCCATGAGGTTAACAGCTGATTTCTCAGCGGAAACTCTATAAGCCAGAAGGGAGTGGCATGATATATTTAAAGTGACGAAAGGGAAGAAGCTACAACCAAGATTACTCTACCCGGCAGGGATCTCATTCAGATACCACGGAGAAATCAAAAGCTTTAAAGACAAGCAAAAGCTAAGAGAATTCAGCACCACCAAACCAGCTCTACAACAAATGCTAAAGGAACTTCTCTAGGCAGGAAACACAAGAGAAGAAAAACACCTACAATAACAAGGCCAAAACAATTAAGAAAGTGGTAAGAGCAACATACATATCTATAATTACCTTAAACATGAATGGATTAAATGCTCCAACCAAAAGACACAGGTTTGCTGAATGGATACAAAAACAAGACCCATATATATGGTGTCTACAAGAGACCCACTTCAGACCTAGGAACACATACAGACTGAAAGGAGGGGATGGAAAAAGATATTCCATGCAAATGGAAATCAAAAGAAAGCTGGAGTAGCAATACTCATAACAGATAAAATAGACTTTAAAATAAAGAAGGTTACAAGAAACAAAGAAATCATCTCAATAGATGCAGAGAAAGCTTTTGACAAAATTCAACACCGATTTATGATAAAAACCCTCCAGAAAGTAGGCATAGAGGGAACTTTCCTCAACATAATAATAGCAATATATGACAAACCCACAGCCAACATCGCCCTCAATGGTGAAAAACTGAAATCATTTCCACTAAGATCAGGAACAAGACAAGGTTGCCCTGGGAAAGGAAATAGCCACCCAAGTCCAGGAAGCACAGAGAGTCGCAGACAGAATAAACCCAAGGAGAAACTAGCTGAGATGCATAGTAATCAAATTGACAAAAATTACAGACAAAGAAGAATTATTAAAACCAACAAGGGAAAAACAACAAATAACATACAAGGCAACTCCCATGAGGTTAACAGCTGATTTCTCAGCGGAAACTCTATAAGCCAGAAGGGAGTGGCATGATATATTTAAAGTGACGAAAGGGAAGAAGCTACAACCAAGATTACTCTACCCGGCAGGGATCTCATTCAGATACCACGGAGAAATCAAAAGCTTTAAAGACAAGCAAAAGCTAAGAGAATTCAGCACCACCAAACCAGCTCTACAACAAATGCTAAAGGAACTTCTCTAGGCAGGAAACACAAGAGAAGAAAAACACCTACAATAACAAGGCCAAAACAATTAAGAAAGTGGTAAGAGCAACATACATATCTATAATTACCTTAAACATGAATGGATTAAATGCTCCAACCAAAAGACACAGGTTTGCTGAATGGATACAAAAACAAGACCCATATATATGGTGTCTACAAGAGACCCACTTCAGACCTAGGAACACATACAGACTGAAAGGAGGGGATGGAAAAAGATATTCCATGCAAATGGAATGACCCTACTACCCAAAGCAATCTACAGATTCAATGCAATCCCTATCAAACTCCACTGGCCTTTTTCACAGAACAAAAACAAAAAAATTCACAATTTGTATGGAAGCACAAAAGACCCCAAATAGCCAAAGCAATCTTGAGAAAGAAAAACAGAGCTGGGGGAATCAGGCTCCCTGTCTTCAGACTATACTACAAAGCTACAGTGATCAAGACATTATAGTACTGGCACAAAAACAGAAATATAGATCAATGGAACAGGATAGAAAGCCCAGAGATAAACCCATGCACAATGGTCACCTTATCTTTGATAAAGGAGGCAAGAATATACAGTGGAGAAAAGACAACCTCTCCAATAAGTGTTGCTGGGAAAACTCGACAGCTACATGTAAAAGAATGAAATCAGAACACTCTCTAACACCATACACAAAAATAAACCCAAAATGGATTAAAGAAATAAATGTAAGGCCAGACACTATCAAACTCTTAGAGGAAAACATAGGCAGAACACTCTATGACACAAATCACAGCAAGATCCTTTCTGACCCATCTCCTAGAGAAATGGAAATAAAAACAAAAATAAACAAATGGGACCTAATGAAACTTAAAAGCTTTTGCACAGCAAAGGATACCATAAACAAGACCAAAAGACAACCCTCAGAATGGGAGAAAATATTTGCAAACGAAGCAACTGACAAAGGACTAATATCCAAAATTTATAAGCAACTCTTGCAGCTCAATAACAAAAAAACAAACAACCCAATCCAAAGCTCAATATCAAAAAAACAAACAACCCAATCCAAAAACGGGCAGAAGGCCTAAATAGACATTTCTCCAAAGAAGATATAAAGATTGCCAACAAACACATGGAAGAATGCTCAACATCATTAGTCATTAGAGAAATGCAAATCAAAACTATAATGAGATATCATCTCACACTGGTCAGAATGTCCATCATCAAAAAATCTACCAACAGTAAATGCTAGAGAGGGTGTGGAGAAAAGGGAACCCTCTTGCACTGTTTGTGGGAAGGTAAACTGATACAGCACTATGGAGAACAATTAGGAAGTTCATTAAAAAACTAAAAATAGATCTACCATACGACCCAGCAATCCCACTACTGGGCATACACCCTGAGAAAACCATAATTCAGAAAGAGTCACATACCACAATGTTCATTGCAGCTCTATTTACAATAGCCAGGACATGGAAGCAACCTAAGTGTCCATCAACAGATGAATGGATAAAGAAGATGTGGAACATATATACGATGGAATATTACTCAGTCATAAAAAGGAACGAAACTGAGTTATTTGTAGTGAGGTGGATGGACCTAGAGACTGTCATACAGAGTGAAGTAAGTCAGAAAGAGAAAAACAAATACCGTATGCTAACACATATATATGGAATCTAAAAAAAAAAAATTGGTCAGAAGAACCTAGGGGCAAGACGGAAATAAAGATGCAGACCTACTGGAGAATGGACTTGAGGATATGGGGAGGGGGAAGGGTAAGCTGGGACAAAGTGAGACAGTGGCATGGACACATATACACTACCAAATGTAAAATAGCTAGTGAGAAGCAGCGCATAGCACAGGGAGATCAGCTCGGTGCTTTGTGACCACCTAGAGGGCTGAGATATGGAGGATTGGAGGGAGGGAGATGCAAGAGGGAAGAGATATGGGGACATATGTCTATGTATAACTGATTCACTTTGTTATAAAGCAGAAACTAACACACCATTGTAAAGCAATTATACTCCAATAAAGATGTTAAAAAAACAAAAGAGAGACAAGGAAGGAAACTACATAATGATCAAGGGATCAATCCAAGAAAAAGATATAACTGGGGCTTTCTTGGTGGCGCAGCGGTTGAGAGTCCGCCTGCCGATGCAGGTGACGCGGGTTCGTGCCCCAGTCGGGGAAGATCCCACATGCCACGGAGCGGCTGGGCCCGTGAGCCATGGCCGTGGAGCCTGCGCGTCCAGATCCTGTGCTCCACAATGGGAGAGGCCACAACAGTGAGAGGCCCGCGTACCGCAAAAAAAAAAAAAAAAAAAGATATAACAATTATAAATATATATGCACCCAACATAGAAGCACCTCAATACATAAGGCAAATGCTAACAGCTATAAAAGAGGAAATCGACAGTAACACAACAACAGTAGAGGACTTGAACACCTCACTTACACCAATAGACAGATCATCCAGACAGAAAATTAATATGGAAACACAAGCTTTAAATGACACAATAGACCAGATAGATTTAATTGATATTTATAGGACATTCCTTCTGAAAGCAGCAGATTACACTTTCTTCTCAAGTGCACACGGAATGTTCTCCAGGACAGATCACAACTTGGGTCACAAATCAAGCTTCGGTATATTTAAGAAAAATGAAATCATATCAAGCATCTTTTCTGACCACAACACTATGAGATTAGAAATCAATTACAGGGGAAAAAAACATAAAAAATATAAATACATGCAGGTTAAATGATAGGTTACCAAATAACCAAGAGATCACCAAAGAAATCAAAGAGGAAATCAAAAAATACCGAGAGACGAATGACAAGAAAACACAATGATGCAAAACCTATGGGATGCAGCAAAAGCAGTTCTAAAAGGGAAGTTTATAACAATACAATCCTACCTCAAGAAACAAGAAACATCTCAAATAAACAATCTAACCTTACACCTAAAGGAACTAGAGAAAGAAGAACAAACAAAACCCAAAGTTAGTAGAAGGAAAGAAATCGTAAAGATCAGAGCAGAAAGAAATGAAATAGAAACAAAGAAAACAATAGCAAAGATCAATAAAACTAAAAGCTGGTTCTTTGAGAAGATAAACAAAGTTGATAAACCTTTAGCCAGACTAATCAAGAGGGAAAGGACTCAGATCAATAAAATTAGAAATGAAAAAGGAGAAGTTATAATGGACACCACAGAAATACAAAGCATCATTAGAGACTACTACAAGAAACTCTATGCCAATAAAATGGACAACCTGGAAGAAATGGACAAATTCTTAGAAAGGTATAACCTTCCAACACTGAACCAGGAAGAAATAGAAAATATGAACAGACCAATCACGAGCACTGAAACTGAAACTGTGATTAAAAATCTTCCAACAAACAAAAGCCCATGGCCAGATGGCTTCACAGGTGAATTCTATCAAACATTCAGAGAAAAGCTAACACCCATCCTTTTCAAACTCTCTCAAAAAATTGCAGAGGAAGGAACACTTCCAAACTCATCCTACAAGGCCACCATCATCCTGATACCAAAACCAGAGAGAGACGCTACAAAAAAAGAAAACTACAGACCAATATCACTGATGAATATAGATGCAAAAATGCTCAATAAAATACTTGCAAACAGAATCCAACAAGACATTAAAAGGATCATACACCATGATCAAGTGGGATTTTTCCCAGGGGTTGCAAGATTTCTTCAGTATATGCAAATCAATCAGTGTGATACACTGTATTAACAACTTGAAGAATAAAAACCATATGATCATCTCAATAGATTCCGAAAAAGTTTCTGACAAAATTCAACACCCATTTATGATAGAAACATTCCAGAAAGTGGGCATAGAGGGAACCTACCTCAACATAATAAAGGCCATATATGACAAACCCACAGCCAACATCATTCTCAATGGTGAAAAACTGAAAGCATTTCCTCTAAGATCAGGAACAAGACAAGGATGTCCACTCTCACCACTATTACTCAACATAGTTTCGGAAGTCCCAGCTATGGCAATTAGAGAAGAAAAAGAAATAAAAAGAAACCAAATTGGAAAAGAAGTAAAACTGTCACTGGTTGCCAATGACATGACACTATACATAGATAATCCTAAAGAGGCCACCAGAAAACTACTAGAGCTAATCAATGAATTTGGTGAAGTTGCAGGATACAAAATTAATGCACAGAAATCTCTTGTATTCCTATACACTAACAATGAAAGACCAGAAAGATAAATTAAGGAAACAATCCCATTCACCACTGCAACAAAAACAATAAAATATCTAAGAATAAACCTACCCAAGGAGGTAAAAGACCTATACTCAGAAAACTATAAGACACCGATGAAAGAAATCAAAGATGACACAAACAGATGGAGAGATATACGAGATAAACCCATGCACCTATGTTCAACTAGTCTATGATAAAGGAGGCAAGGATATACAATGGAGAAGACAGTCTCTTCAATAAGTGTTGCTGGGAAAACTGGACAGTTACTTGTAAAAGAATGAAATTAGAACACTCCCTAACACCATACACAAAAATAAACTCAAAATGGATTAAAGAGCTAAATGTAAGACCGGACACTATAAAACACTTAGAGGAAAACACAGAAAGAACACTCTTCGACATGAATCACAGCAAGATCCTTTTTGACCCACCTCCTAGAGTAATGGAAATAAAAACAAAAATAAACAAATGAGACCTAATGAAACTTAAAAGCTTTTGCACAGCAAAGGAAACCATAAACAAGACGAAAAGACAGCCCTCAGAATGGGAGAAAATATTTGCAAACGAATCAACGGACAAAGAATTAATCTCCAAAATATATAATCAGCTCATGCAGCTCAATATTAAAAAAACAAACAACCAAATTTAAAAATGGGCAGAAGACCTAGAGAGACATTTCTCCAAAGAAGACACACAGATGGCCAAGAGGGACATGAAAAGC
The DNA here is from genome assembly GCF_002837175.3 of Physeter macrocephalus. Taxonomy (NCBI): domain Eukaryota; kingdom Metazoa; phylum Chordata; class Mammalia; order Artiodactyla; family Physeteridae; genus Physeter; species Physeter macrocephalus. The sequence goes on along the minus strand of NC_041227.1, from coordinate 50,414,936 downwards.
TGCTCAGCATCACTACTTGTTAGAGAAATGTAAATCAAAACTACAATGAGGTATCACCTAATAATCACACTGATTAGAATGGGCATCATCAGAAAACCTACAAACAACAAATGCCGGAGAGGGTGTGGAGAAAAGAGAACCCTCTTGCACTGTTGGTGGGAATGTAAATTGATACAGCCACTATAGAGAACAGTATGAAGATTCCTTAGAAAACTAAAAATAGAATTACCATATGACCCAGCAATCCCACTACTGGGCATATACCCAGAGAGAACCATAATTCAAAGATACACATGCACCCCAATGTTCATTGCAGCACTATTTACAATAGCCAGGTCATGGAAGCAACCTAAATGCCCATCAACAGATGAATGGATAAACAAGATGTGGTACATATATACAATGGAATATTACTCCACCATAAAAAGGAACGAAATTGGGTCATTTGTAGAGACATGGATGGACCTAGAGACTGTCATACAGAGTGAAGTCAGAAAGAGTAAAACAAATATCATATATTAATGCATATATGTGGAATCTAGAAAAATGGTACAGAAGAACCATTTGCAAGGCAGAAATAGAGACACAGGTGTAGAGAACAAACGTATGGACACCAAGGGGGGAAAGCGGAGCGGGGGTGGTGTTGGGATGAGTGGGAGATTGGAATTGACATATATACACTAATATGTATAAAATAGATAACTAATAAAAACCTGCTGTTAAAGAAAAAAAAGGAGCGTCTTCAATTGGAAAAAAAAAAAAAGAGGAATTAAATGACAAAGTCAATATACTTCTCCCAGTCCTATAAAATTGGGCTTTTATTCTGTCACCACCCAGACAAAAAAAAAAAAAAAAAAAGATACAGCATTGAGGAGAAAAACAGCACCCCAATGTTTACCACCAGCCCCCACCCAGATCAGTTACCTTCCAGAGATGTAAGCGCCCCCCTGGTGAAAGACAGGAAGCAGGTGTTTTAGAGGCTCCATGGGAAAAATCCCTGCCAGGATTCTGCCGCTCACAATAGAAGCCAGTGCAGTGCTGGGCTCAGAATAAGAAACCTTGATTTCTCTTCAATACAAGCCCTGGCTTCTGTAATCCAGTGTAGCAGATAAAATGGGCCCCACGCAGACTCAGCACATTGCACCCACTTGGTCCCAGACTGATCCTAGTAAACCAGCATTCTTTGAGGCCACCAGTTCAGACTGCTCCATGCAGTGCAGTCACCACTCAGTCCCCACCCACATGTAAGCCCACCTGAAGAATACCACACAAAGTGCAGGTGGATTGAAACCTCCCTGGGAAAAGCAAAACTCCTCCAAATCAATAAGCAAAAGACGACTCACTGAAAAAAAGAGAAAGGACATGAAGAGGCAAATTTCATGAAGCTAGATCCAAGTTGCCAATAACTGCACAAAGAGGTTCAATCTCACCAGGAACAGGGGAAACGCGAATGAAAACATTTCTCTATATTATCTGAGAAAAATCCCTTCATCTGGCTAACTTCCACCCATCCTCCAGATCTCAGCTGAAATTCCTCTTCCATGGAGATGTTATTTTCTTCATAGCTCTCATCACCAGTTATGATGGATGTATGTGTGTGTGTGTTTTAGTTTAATTTCTGTCTTCCCTACCAGCCCATGAGCTCAATGAAGGGAGCAACAATGTCTGACTTACTCACCGGTATGTCCTTAAGACTTAGAAGAGTGTCTGGCGGAAGTAGGTGCTTAATAAATATTTGTTCAATTAATGAATGAATGAAGTACAATTAGCTCTTTGCAGCAGCTCTGGGACAGGATTTGCATCCATGTTCACATCACCAAGACAGACCAATCTCCCCTTGGAAAGTACACTGAACTGAAGGGCACAGCTGTTGCCTTCCACTCATACTGCCCCAAAGAGTAAGAGGCACAAGGGCTGTTCCCAGCCCCCTACACCTGTCTGGAGAAAAATGCAAGAGGATTACCTAACACCTTTCCACAAGAGTATCACTGGGGAGCCTGCTGATTTAATGTTCCTAAAAGGTGTAGCAGAGGATGCTACCAAAGTGTAAATTCTCCCAAAACTTAAGCCTTTAAATTCTACTGCACAGGGGCTGTCATAAAGCAATATTTTGTGAGCCACGGATTCCAATAAAACTCTCTCTGAGATGATGAAGGCTTTCTTGGTAGCCTAAGGGCTGGTATATGAATAATCTGTCAGCATTATGCTGTGTCACTTAAATATTCCTTTGGAGATTTATCAGAAGAAAATTTAAGTAAAATTAAAGTTCAAATGGAAATGAAAATTAAGTTATGATCAAAGCTATAATCTCATATTGGATTTTTTTTACAGCTGTAGAGAAAAGTCCCATTTAAGATTTCCTGTTTTTTATTTATGGATCCAAATGGAGGTATTCCCACTGTGCCTTGTTTAAAAGGCTGATATGCAGAGTTTGGGCCTCCCCCCCTTATTTAAATGCTGAACTTAGCTCCAGGGGAAAAATGGCATCTCAGTTTCTATGGGCAATCCAATTTTAATCATTTTTACTTTATTGGAATTTTCATAGGAGTCCAGGTACAAGAGATTCAGACTTAATCTAAGTCATAAACAAAGCAAAAATGGAGAGGAATGGAGTGAATGATAATTCAACACCTATATAGCATGGTTCTTTTTTCCTAAAATATGCACCACGGTGTGGGGTAGGGGAGGGGACCAAAGCACTGTTTGGATTCAAGCTCCTCAAAGTCAGAAGCATGTCTGAAGTTCATCTAAAACACTGGCATCTGTGACTCCCACAAACAGTTTTTCTCTAGGGTTTCAGAATATTCCCTGCCACTTATCAAGCTGAGAGAAGAAGCTGTGATGGAGAGAGAGGTGACAGCAAGCAGAAGTCTGGAAGCCCCTGGAGAGAGACACAGCTTGACCGTGGAAGTGAAATGCACACTCCAAAAGAAAGCATTTACCACCGACTGAGCCCTGTGTGGACTGTCTGCATAGAATCCTCTGACACTGTGGTTTGTGTGCTACGTCCTGGCAGCAAATCCCAGAGGAAACAGGGGTGATATCCAATGTGCCCTGTGCTGTATGGATCCATCAACACCATGATGATCATACTAATGAAACTAGTGAAGCATCCTCTCTAGTCTAGACCAACAGCCTCTTTGAGTATAAGCTTATGGCAGTTTTATTTCTGATCAAAAATAATAAAGATATTTTCCAACTTGAAGTTTTCTTATTAAACAAAAGGACACTTCAAAGCACACAGAGAATACTAAAAACTACTTGATTAACCTAAAAGAAGGTGGGGAAGGAGAAATGGAGGAATAAGAGACAGAAGATACAAATAAAAAATAAAACCCAAGATAGTAGATTTAAATCCAACAATATCAGTAATTGCAATAAATGTAAACGGGCTAAACACTCCTTGTAAAAGGCACAGATTGATAGACTGAACTAAAAAGCAACAACAATTATACTTCTATTTATAAGAAATACAAGCAAAAGAGCAAGAAAGGATTTGCAAAATGGAAGCCAGAGTCTTCCTCAAGGATTAGCTTCCTTAACTTTGTAAGCTAATCTACAAAGTAACATCCTATCACCTTTTCCATATTCTATTCATTAAAAGTGATTCACAAGGTTCAGATCACACTCAAGTGATGGAGATTACACAAGGGTGTGAACACCAAGAGGCAGAGACAACTGGGAACCATTTTAGAGGCTGTCTATCAAACAAATCTAGTGAGAGTGATCAAGGGGAAAAAAAGAGAAAACACAAAATACCAGTATCAGGAATTAGAGTTGATATCAGTATAGACCACACAGATACTCAAAGGATAATAAGGAGATAAAATGAACAACATCATATCAATGACTTCAACAACATAGATAAAATGGACAAATTCCTTGAAAGACACAGTACCAAAACAGAAAAAAAGAAGAAGTATAAAATATGAATAGCCCTATAGCTAGTAAACAAATTGAATCCATAATTTAATATTTTCCCACAAAGAACAACCCCAGTCCCAGATGTCTTCACTGGAAAATTCTATCAAGTACCTAAGAAATAAATGATATAAATATACCCACACTCAGAAAATGAGAGAACATTTCCAATTAATTTTATGAGGCCAGCCACATACAAACAGCAACAACAAAAACCACATACTAATATTCTTCATGAACATTAATGTAAACATCCTTAATAAAATATTTGCAAATCAAATCCAGCAATAGGTAAAAAGGATAATACAACATGAATAAATGAGGTTTATCTCAGGAATGCAAAGTTGGCTCAACATTCAAAAGGCAATTAGTGTAATTCATCACATTAAGAAAAAAAGGAGGAAAATCATGATTTTTCTCAAGATGTAGGAAAAACGCTTGACAAAATTTAACACCCATTCATTATTTAAAAAAAAAAAAAACGCGGCAAACTAGGAATAGAAGGAAATTTCCTCAATATGCTAGAGCATTATTTTAAGACTTACAGCTAACATCATATTTAATGGTAAGACAATAAATGCTTTTCCCTTAAGATAAGCAATAAGGAAAGGATGTCCATTATCACCTCTTCTACTCAACATTTTGTTGGAATTCCTACTAGTGTAATAAGGCAAGAAAAACAAAAGGCATAAAGATTACAAGAGAAAGAAGTAAAACTATCACTATTTGCAAATGACATGATTGTGTACGTAGAAAAACCTACAAAATCTATAAAAACTTCACCATAATTAAGGAGCTTAGCAATATTTCTAGATATAAGGTCAATATATAAATGTCAATTAAATTTTTATATACTGGCAATGAACAACTGGAAAATAACATTTTAAAACAATACCACTTAAAATAGTATCAAAAGAAATCAAATAACTAGGAGTAAATCTGAAAGAAAGATTTACAAGACCTCTACACTGAAGATTTCTTAAAGAAGACCAAAATAAAATGGACAGAACATGTTCATGGATTAGAAGGTTCAATATTATTAAAACATCAATCCTCCCCAAACTGATCTATAGATTCAGTGCAATCCCAAACATAATCTCAAAAGCATTTCACGTGAAACTCAATAATCTGACCCTAAAATGTATATGGAAATGCAAGCAACCTAAAATAGCCAAAACAATCCTGAAAAAGGAAAACAAGATTGGAAAGCTTACACATCCTGATTTCAAGACTTAATATAAAGCCATAGTAACCAAGATAGTGTGGTATTGTTGTAAGGAAGGATAATAGATCAATGGAACAAATTAGAGAATTCACAAATAGACCCACAAATATATGGTCAATTGACCTTTTATAAAGATGCCAAATCAGTTCAATAAGGAAAGGAATGCTTTCTTAACAATTGGTGGCAAAACAACTAGACATCCACATGGGAAAAAAAGAAACTTTGACCTCTACTTCACACCATACACAAAAATTCATTTGAGATGGATCAGAGACTTAAACACAAAGTTGAAACCATAAAACTGCTATGAAAAAAAACACAGGGGAATATCCTCATAACCCTGGGGTTAGCAAAGTTTCTTAGACAAACACAAAAAGCACTAACCAAAAAAGAAAAAAATGATAAATTGGAATCCATCAAAATTTTAAGTGGCTGCTCATCAAAGAACACCATTAAGAAAATGACGAGGTGGGCTTCCCTGGTGGCGCAGTGGTTGAGAGTCCGCCTGCCGATGCAGGGGACACGGGTTTGTGCCCCGGTCCGGGAAGATCCCACATGCCGTGGAGCGGCTGGACCCGTGGGCCATGGCCGCTGAGCCTGCGCGTCCGGAGCCTGCGCTCCGCAACGGGAGAGGCCACAACAGTGAGAGGCCCGCGTACTGCAAAAAAAAAAAAAAGAAAATGACGAGGCAAGCCCCAGACTGCAAGAAAAGGTTTGCAACATGTGCATCTGACAATGGACTGTTATCCTGAATGTCTAAAGAACCCCTACAAATCAATAATAAAAAGATAAACAACCCAATTGAAAAATGGACAAAGACTTGAACATAAACTTTCCAAAAGAAGATAAGTAAATGGCCAAGAAGCACATGAAAATCTTCTCAACATTATTTAGTCATCAGGGAAATGCAAATTGAAACCATGAAATACCATTTCATATTGGCTGATATGGCTGTAATCAAAAATAATGACAATAGCAAATGTTGGTGAGGATTTTGAATAACTGGAACTCTCCTTCATTGCTTATGAGAATGTAAAATGGTACAACCACTTTAGAAAATGCGTTGGCAATTTCTTACAAAGTTAAATACACACCTATCCTATGACCCAGCAATTCCACTCCTAAGTATTTACTGAATGCAAATATATATCCACACAAAGATCTGCAAATAATTATTCATAGGAGTTTTATTCAGAATAACAACTACAACAAAAAAAAAACTAGAAACAAATGCCCATCTAGTGGTGGATGAATAAACAAATTATGGACTATTCATAAAATGGACTACTACTCACCAATAAAAGATAAAAAGGGAAGGACTACTGATACACAAAACACGGATCAATCTCTAAAACATTTTGTTGTGGGGAAAAAGCCAGGCAAAAGGAGAATATATTATATGATTCCATTTATATGAAGCCCAAGAATTTACAAACTTAATCTATGGTGATGGAGATCAGAACAGTGATTTCCCCTAGGAGGTGATAGGATTGTATGAGCAGGGTCACCAGGGGACTTTCTAGGGCTATGGAAACATTCTACATCTTGTTTGGCATGATGGTTACATGGATGTACACAACTGTCAAAACTCATCAAATTGAACACTTAAGATCTGTGTGTTTTATTGTATGTTTTTTGAAAATCAAGTAGAACACACAACTCCAGATTTTTCAAACAGTGCACTCTGCAGAATATTGAATTTTTCAACACTCTCAGTGAGTCATTTTCATTTCTTTTATGCCTCTCGATTTCTGACTTTCTCCCAACAAGCCAAGCCCTGGCATACCATCTAGTCTTCCTGAATGTTTCCAGCCAAGCTGTATAGGACCAACCTCTCACATAGAGTAACAAAGTCTTTACTTTGGAGCACTCTAGAAATCCAACTCCATGATTTTGAGACTTATTTACTGTTAACACTCCCCCAAGATTTGATCTTACTATTACTTCAAAATTAAATACACTAGGAATTCCCTGGTGGCACAGTGGTTAAGCATACACCTGCCAATGCAGGGGACATGGGTTCGAGCCCTGGTCCGGGAAGATCCCACATGCCTCGGAGCAACTAAGCCTGTGCGCCACAACTACTGAACCTGCTCTCTAGCCCGAGAGCCACAACTACTGAAGCCCGTGCACCTAGAGCCCGTGCTCCGCAACAAAAGAAGCCACCGCAATGAGAAGCCTGCGCACCACAACAAAGAGTAGCCCCCACTCTCTGCAACTAGAGAAAGGCCACATGCAGCAACGAAGACCCAAAGCAGCCAAAGATAAATAAATAAATAAATTTCTAAAAAAAAATTAATACACTGCCTGTGTTACACCTCTCACTACCAAGGTTACAAACCAGCTGCCTACAGTGTATTTTGTTTGAACGACACAGCATTTCTTATTTGAGCCAACATACAATAATTAGACCTTTTCACACAAAGTCCAGACTTCCAGATTTGTTTAAACCATCAGTAGATCCAGCAATAATCAACTGGTGCTAAAATATGGCAACCCGCTTTTCAAAGGGCAGCTGATCGCTTAATACTTAAATACATTTCTTTTTAAAGGACTCATTTACTGCTATGCCTGCAAAAAATAAAGTCAATGGCAACATAATATTATTCAATTCTAGCTGGACACTGTTGGCTACAGAAGAGTCTGAGCTATACCCTGCTCTTTATGTTTAAAAGGGAGAATATAAAGTGTTTAAGACATTTTAGCACCTATAGAGTTTGTTCTTGACACAGTCATAAAGATGAGAGAGAATTAAAAAGTAAATAAGGGGCTTCCCTGGTGGCGCAGTGGTTGCGCGTCCGCCTGCCGATGCAGGGGAACCGGGTTCGCGCCCCGGTCTGGGAGGATCCCACATGCCGCGGAGCGGCTGGGCCCGTGAGCCATGGCCACTGGGCCTGCGCGTCCGGAGCCTGTGCTCCGCAACGGGAGAGGCCGCAGCAGAGGGAGGCCCGCATACCACAAAAAAAAAAAAAAAAAAAAAAAAAAAAGTAAATAACTTTATCACATTGTAACTGAAACATTATTTAATACCAAGTCTGTGTAGCACCTACACTCAGCTCTCAGTCCACCTAAAAATCTCTTTGTATGCAAACACTAACATCAATCCTGAAATGAGAAACACTACCGCAAGTCTAAATTCCTCCACTGAACTCTAAGCTCTTCGAGGAACAGGGATATATCTTATTGATTTTTACATCCCTGGAACCAAGCACAATATCTGGCCCAGAGCATTAACGTATTTTTTCATTAAATGGACTCAGTGGGCACTGGGTATATAAACATCTCTCAAGCGGGAAACTGGAATGCAGTGGAGAGGCAGACTTAAAACAGGACGGGAGCTCCCTCCTGTTCTTCTAGTGAAGAACCCAAAGTAGGGAAGAAACCAGAGTTACAGATACTACCAGGGACAGAGTCCCTCAAAGATATCTTGAACTCAGGTAAAGATGCTGCTTTTTATAAAATGTCACACCCAACTTTAACACCCAGTTAATTTAGTCCATGTTCCAGACAAGTCAAACTGGGGAAAGGATACAGGGTCCAGGGTTGGATCTCCAAGGTGAGATGAAGGAGATTCTGTGAGAACAGCATAGGAAGATCTCAGGAGGCAATATGGGGCCAAAGAGGGAGCCTTTCATATCCAGGATACCAAAGACCAGTATGACCTGATAATATTAACATTGGTAACAGTGATGATAATAATAAATAATAATAAATAATCCTCTCATTTAATCTTCAATAAACCCAACCAATGAGAAACGAAGGCCCTGAGTCTGGCAGGCTGCAAGGAACTGAATGCCATCAACAATCACATGAGCTTGGAAGCAGACCCATCATCACTGGAGCCTCCAGATGAGGACAGAGCCTAGCCCAACACCTTGCATTGCAGCCTGTGAGACCCAGAGGAGAGGACTCATCCAAACCCCCTGCCTGGACTTCTGACCCACAGAAACTGTGCCCTAATAAATGTGTGTTATTTTAAGCCACTAAGTTTGCAATAATATTGTTACACAACAATAGATAACAAATATAAAAACAGGCTTACATAATTGACAGAACTAAGGAAGATGTAGAACTTGGATTTGAACCTGTTTTCAGACTTGTGCTCTCAGCCTCCCCAGGGATACCCAACCTGGGAGAAAATGATGCAGGGCTGTGATCACCCTCCTCTTTCTGCCCAGGAGTCTCCCAAACGCGTGTCAAACACAAGGGCTCTGCTGCCTGTGCCAAATGTATCATTGCGTGCTCTGCTGCTTCACTGAGAGCTCCATGAGAGTGGGACCACCTCAGCCTTGTTCACACCACACATCCACTGGGCAACGGCCTAGTCGTTGATACATGGAGAGGTGAACAGTCGGGAAACCTAAGAGTTTGCATAAGTAGTTTGCAGACCATTGGGCACATAACAGTTGCCTGGGGTTGCTTGTGAAATATGTACCATCCTGGGCCTCACTTATAAGATTCTGATTTGATAGCTTCAGAGAAGCCACACAGTTAGCAAGGATCCTGGGGCATACAAATTACCCAAAAAATATGAAGGAAAATGGAAAGGCAGAGCTGTGCTAGAGGCTAGAAATGAACACAAATATAACATGAAAGGGTCGATTCCAGGAGGAGAGTCCTTTTTTACTTTTTTTTTTTTTATTTATTTTTGGCTGCATTGGGTCTTCGGTGCTGTGTGCGGCCTTTCTCTAGTTGCGGTGAGTGGGGCTACTGTTCATTGCAGCGCGCGGGCTTCTCATTGTGGTGGCTTCTCTTATTGCGGAGCATGGGCTCTAGGCACACAGGCTTCAGTAGTTGTGGCTCGTGGGCTTTAGAGCGCAGGCTCAGTAGTTGTGGCACATGGGCTTAGTTGCTCCGCCGCATGTGGGATCTTCCTGGACCAGGACTCAAACCAGTGTCCCCTGTATTGGCAGACGGATTCTTAACCACTGCGCCACCAGGGAAGTCCTAGGAGGAAAGTCTTAAGCAGGAGATCTCAGCCCAGTCTGTGCATTTGAACCACCTGGGGGCTTTTAAAATCCAAATCCAGGCTCTACTCCCTGGACTAACTACTTTAGAACCTCTGGGGGTGGAATTTTTTTTAACTGAGGTAAAATGTATATAACATAAATGTCACCATTTTAAAGTGTACACACAATATAGTATCATTTGGGATATTCACAGTGTTAATGCAACCACCACCTCTATATAGTTCCAAAACGTTCTCAAAAGGAAACCTCAGGTTTGATCCCTGGTCAGAGAACTAAGATTCTGCATGGCGCACAGCGTGGCCAAATTAAAAAAAAAAAAAAAAAATTAGAGCTTACGGAGGTTCCCTGGTGGCCTAGTGGTTAGTATTCCAAGCTTTCACTGCTGTGGCCCGGGTTTGATCCCTGGTTGGGGAACTGAGATCCCACAAGCTGTGGTGCAGTCAAAAATTAATGAATTAATTAATTAAAAATATTATAAAAATTAAAAAAAGAAAACCTCACACCGTTAGCAGTCCCTCCACCTTCCCTCCAGCCCCTAAACTGCTTTCTGTCTCAATGGGTTTGCCTATGTTAGATATTTCATATAAATGCAGTCACATAATATATACAATAGCCAAAAGGTGGAAACAGCCCAGATGTCCATCAACGGATGAATGGATAAACAAAATGTGGACTATCCCTATGATGGAACATTATTCAGCCATAAAAAAGAATGAAGTACCAATATACACTACAGCATGGATAAACCTCAAAAACACTACACTGAGTGAATGAGACATCAGTATTTTTTTAATCTCCCAGGAGATTCCAAGGTACAGCCAAGGTCAAGACCCATTGGTCTAAGCAATGGACACAGTTCAGAGTGAATCAAATGAGGCAGTCAGGGGAGAGAGGGACATTTCATTAAGGATGACCATGTGTGGATGCCTGGCTGCTGCAGGGATGGGAGTAAGGTGTGACAACAGCAGCCCCAATCCCAGCATGTGGGGACACATTTTAGCTCCTTTGGATCCTCACCAGTTGATACATTTCGTGGGTTCTCCAGCTCTAGGACACAGGAGGCCAAGGAACCCAGTGAGAGGGCGTTTGGAAAGAAAATTCATGCTCTTTTCCCTTGGGGTATATACAGAGACCAGCTTTGATCCCAGCCATGGGCCCAACCTAACTTTCCAAATTCCTTCTGAAATTTGACTTGCCACTTCTAGAAACTCTGCCCCAAAACCAAAGTGGGACACCCCAGAGTTCACTTAGGAGGAATGAGCTTCCGCAAACAACTCTGGTGCACGTACCCAACTAGAATCACCCCAGCTGTCTTCCCTCCCAATCAGGGGAAGTGATGGTGTTGGTGCTCCAGAGTCTATTTGCATCGGGTTTTTATGGAAAATATGGTCGTGTCACTCACAGGAAAAACAAATCACAGCCCACGCTGAAGCTGCGGCTTAATAACACAGCTGAGTGTTAGTGCAGGCTTTCCACAGCAATATCAAACCCAAGAAAACCAGCAACAAGCTCCCAGCAACATTTCTGCCAAATGATTTGGGGGAGAAAACAGCAGAGGAGACCCTTACCATTGCTTTCTCTGCACGAAACGGTTCAGTTGGCAACACCAAATGTGCTCATTGCTGGGGTCTTTCACATCAAAGCAAGTTGAGCTTGGACTGTCCTCCTGTAGCCAGCCAGAGTGGATTTAGACCAATATGATAACACTGGCGCAAATCTGAATAGATTTCACTCCCCACAGCAATCCAGATTATTCTAATATGCTTTCTCAGTGGCATTCGTATTTCTCACAAAAGCAAATGAACATCCCTCTGCGATGAATTAAAACAAAGAATTAATAAGTTCAGGACAAGGGGTAGGGGGTGGGAGTTGCTGACTGTACAAGAACATACCGCAAATGGCATTTCCAAGTCTAGATGTCTTCATCACAAACACCAACACTCCTGGTTGCAGAGGCCCCAAGGCTTCTCAGACTGGAGGATCCAATTAGCAAAGCTTTTTGTTCACACCCTTTCTCTCCAGACCTCCAGCCCACTCAACCCACCTTCAACGGCCAAGTCTTGTTGGTTTTACCACCTGAGTCTTTCTGGAATCCACTCACTGCTCAGCCACCCTCTGATATCATCATGAATCAAGCCACAGTCTCCACCTGTTTGATTATAAACACCTCTAAACTGGTCTCTCCATTTCTCCTTCTCCTGTTGCAATCTCGTACTCCACATAGAGACCAAAGGAATACCTTCAGAATGCACATCCAAACAGATCACTCCTTTCTGATGGCTCCCCACTGTTCTGTGGGTTAACAATCACACAAGCTCATCTTTACTGAGCACAATTATCTTATTTCATCCTTACAACACATTTTATTTCACACGGGTGGTTAAGCAGGATGCCCAAGGTGACACAGCTAGCGTGTCATTCCAATGCCTTCATAGGAGACCTACGTGAGCCTGCCTCTCCCTCCTCCAGATCCTTTTCCTCATACTCTCCCTTGCCATCCAGGCTCCAGCCACATGAACCTCTTTGATGTCCCTCAAATTTGCTACATTCCTTCCTACCTCAGGGCCTTCACATATGCTGTTCCTCACCTTGAAATGCTCTTCCCAACCTTTCTTACCTGGTTAACACATTCACCTTCCAGGTCTCCCCTTAAATGTCATCTCATCAAGGAAGACTTTTTTTTTTAATATAACAGCTTTATTGAAATATAATTCACATACCACACAATTCATCCACCTAAAGTATACAATTCAACGGTTTTAAGTGTATCCACAGAGTTGGGTAACAACTACTACAATTTTAGGACATATTCATCACCCCAAAAAGAAACCCTGTATCCATTGGCAGTCACTTCCCATTTCCCTCAACCCCCAGCCCCTGGCAATGACTAATCTTCTTTCTGTCCCTATGGATTTGCCCATTATAGACATTACATATAAATGGAACCAAACCATATGTGGCCTTCTGTGTCTGGTTTTTTTCACTGAGCCTCATATTTTCAAGGTTCATTCATATTATAGCCTGTATCAGTGCTTCATTCATTTTTATGGCCAAATAATATTCCATTGTACGGATGGACCACATTCTATTTATCCATTCATCAGCTGATAAACATTTGGGTAGTTTCTGCTCTTTGACTCTTATGAATAGTGCTGCTGTGACGTGTGTTTACATATTTGTGTGGACATGCTTTCATTCCTCTTGGGTCTATACCTAGGAGTGGAATCTCTGGGTCATATGAAAACTCTATGCTTAAACTTTTGAGGAACCTCCAGACAGTCTAAGGAAGCCCTTCCTGACCCTCTGAGACTGAGGTTCCCTCTCACCATGTGTATATTCTCTTCATACCTTTCACTTCTCTTTCATAGCACTTGTGACAAATGTGTCAATGACCTGGTTAACTTTCAACTTAATGCCCATACCCCCTCTGGACCATCAATGTCCAACAGAAATATGATGTAACCACATGCTTCCTTTCACAATTTGTAGCAGTCACTTTTAAAATAATAATAATAAAATGAAACAGGGGAAAGTAATTTTAGTATCACTTATTTGACCAAGTATACCCAAAATAACATTTCAGCATGTATTAAACAGTTTTTAAAATAGTAATGAAACACTTCACGTTATTTTTTTATATTGTTTTCAAAATCCAGTGTGTATTTTCACTTCCGACACATTGCAATTTGTACACTCCCCACTTCAAGCGCTCAGTAACCCCACATGGCTAGTGGCTACCTTACTGGAAGGTGCAATCCTAAACTTCTCACTCCCTGAAGGCAGGAACCCTGCCTGCTTTTGCAAGTTATCATATCCTCAGTTCCTGGTACAGTGTCTAGGATGGAACAGGCATCCCATGAATATATGCTGAATACTGAACAAATAAATCCATCCCAACCTCCACTCCTCCAAAAAAAATCTCAAAAATTCACATAGATCCATCTGGTCTTTTCCAGCAACTTGAAGATGTTAAGAAAAGGCAATGAAATGTGGGACTCTTGTGTGCAGTACCATGGGTCACAAGGACCTTCCACTCTTCAGGCAAACAGAGTTTTTGTTGAAGCCAGAACCAATTTAACAAAGAGGTTGTTTTTTTTGTTTTTTAACGTGACTATGTTTTATTTGTTTTATTTTACGATGTGTGAACCGCTTTGAAAGGGCAGAGTGGCTGTCTGGGGAAGCCTATTTAATGTCCTCCCTTTATTTTAAAATGTTGGCTAATGTTATTATAAAAGGAAGTAGCTCCAACAAGTAGGTGTGTGCACATGCGCGCGCGCGCGCACACACACACACACACACACACACACACACACACACACACACACACACACACACACAGCTCATAAGTCCATGGGGCAAATGAATCTAACAGCAGCTTCCTAATAGCCAGCCTTCTTTGTGGTGAGGAAATAATTACCAGCATGTAAAAGCGTATATATATTCGACCATTCTCACTTCCTGCAAAATTCAAATCTACAATTGATTTTCTTTCTAGGGTCCTGAAACCAGCTTTGTCAAAATTACTCAGGAATGGAATGAGGCCAAGCATTGCCCCTTGGGGACTCAGGACAAAGCAAGTCAGCCATGGTCAGTGCAGAGTTGGCCACATGCAATCACACCCAGATCTACGGGACAGCGATGCCCTGTATGGTCTCTCCCCAGCCAGGTTCCCATTGCCTGGACTGCAGCCAGAAGCATTCAGGCACAGGTGCATTAAACAAGTATTTATTGGATTTTATTGGTGGTTGGGGGTTGTAGTCGATTACAGGGCATTAATGGACCCAGTTCTTCACAATGCCCTAAATCCAGGCCCTTTGCCATATGATTTCACAGTTCTTCTCACTAAAGAGTCAGTGTATATTTCTCCAGCCCTTGACATCAGGTTTAGTTGTATGACTTGCCTTGGCCAAAGGAATGTTGGTCTGCATTATGTGACCAGAAGCTTGCAGAGTGGGTGTTCAATCCTTCTTGCTCTCTTTTCCTCTGCCATCACCATGAGAACACACCCAGGCAAGTCTGCTGGACCCAGAAGAAGATAAGAGACACAAGGAGCAGAGCAGAGCTTCCCAGATGTACCAGCCTAGATAAACCAACCCTCAGCTGACCTGCATATCCACAAATATATATACTGTAGCTGTTGTGTAAAGCCACTGATTTGGGGTGGCTTGTTACATAGCATTTTTGTGGCAATAGCTGACTGATACAAAGACAGACAGCTATATGGGGATCTTTCAATTGCCTTTATTTATTACAAAGTGGACTGAAGAGCCACTTTGGCCCTGACACTATCAGTTATCTACCCAGAAACTGGTTATTCCTTTCTTCTTCCTTGTTCACAGAACTCCTATTTCACTCAGGTATGGGGCAGCCTTGTTTCTTAGAAGTGTTGGCCTCAGAGAATGAATCATGATTAGTTTAAGCAGGGTTTGGCAAAGTACAGCCCAAGGGCCAAATCTAGCCCACTGACTGTTTTTGTAAATAAAGTTTTATTGGAGCAAAGCCATGCCCATTCATTTACGCGTTGTCTGTGGCTGATTTCATGCTACAATGGTAGAGTTGAGAAGTTGCAACAGAGGGTGTCTGAACCAAAAAGTCTAAAATATATTACCATTTTTGTAACAGAAAAAGTTTGTCGTTCCCTAGTCTGAGGCTTAGATCCTAAAGTAATGTTACTCAAACCCCCCTTAGCCAGTGATTGGTTTAGGACTGGTCCCAAGACTCCATTCTACCTGCTCTATTGAGGGCTGATGTGGCTGAGATGTAGGAAGTCTGCTGGGATTTTCCAGGAGAGGTTTTAATATAGAAATGTGCAGAGAGATGCTGTGTCCCTTCCTTCTTGCCTTTGTCTGTTGTCACATAAGGACTTCATATTTGGATTGTGGCAGCCTCCTCCATCCCTCCGTGATGTGGGGGGAAAGGCAAGAGCATCACAGAAAAGGCAAACAAGAAATCCGTTATCTCGAGCTATTCATTCTGCAAACCCTGGAGTCAACTACCTCTGGTCTTAGTGTTTGAGACAATAAACCCCTGTTGTTCAAGACGGGTGGACAGTCACTTGCTGGCTGGCTCTGCCAGGCAGGTCTTGTCTGTTTTACTTGCCCCCAAAAGCCTGGGGTCTGTGTGAGGGACCAAGGAGGTGAACCCCATTGCCACAGTTTACGCAAAGTAACCCATCCACTAATATGTGAACGTGGTCGGACAGAGTCAGCATTTCCTCTGTCTCGCCAACCAGATCAATGTGTCCTCTCACAAAAGAGGCGGAGAGAGATGTGGAAACTTCCCTCCCAGCTCATCCTCGAAAGTGATGCTGGAACCTCCTCCCTCTATCTACCAAAAAGGGGAAACTGGGGAGAGCGCCAGGCAGGAGAAATGCAGCAGTGGTAGCAGTGTTTATGGAGCTTTGGTCTGTGTACCCAGTAGGAACTGCATTTCTAGACATGGGGTTTAAGAACGGAAAGGTAGAGTCATGTCTGCTGGCATTCTCCTTCCCTCCAAGCCAGAGGGAATATATTTTGTTCCACCCCTCCCGGGTGTAAGAAATGGCACATTCCTATTTCTGTAACTCCAGTTAAATCTGCTCTGAGTACCCATACGCCTGGCAGGTGGGGAATTCGATCTTGTCATTATCAGGGCTTCTTTTCCTTCTCCATGAGTCTCCATGAGCTGTCACCATTGTTGCAGCTGCTCCTGATAATATCTGGGGACCTTCATATGGTCATTCCACTGACCACAAGCTCAGCCACAGGGACCCTCACTGTAGCAGCTCTCCACTACACATGGAAATCCCAAAAAGCCTCCTGTTAATCTTAACTGCCTCTAAAATCAAGCTGCCCTCACTTTCTCACCTCTAAACACAAATGCTAGCTCCTCCCCATCACTCCAAACTTTGGTGGCAACTCAGCTAAATCCTCCTCAAGGGCCCTTGGACACCAAAGCTCCTCACCTTCCCTCTTTAGGGAGAAGATGCAAGGTGATCTGAGATCTTCAGAAGCCCAATGGTGGCCTCTCTCTTTGGTGGGGGGCGGGGGGTTGACAGTGGGAACCACAGTCTCCTGTTCAAGTGCTGTGTTTACCTTGCTTGCCACTATATACCCAGGGCCTGGCACATAGTAGGTGCTATAAGGACAGCACATAGTAGGTGCAGTTAGTGTCTGTTGAACTGAACCTTGAGACTGAAGCTATTCACAGAAAACAGCCAAGCAACAGGATGGAAAACCAACCAATAAAAAAAAAAAAAATTCAAGTAATCATGGCTTTGAGCTCTGAACACACAGGGCACCAGCCCAAGCTTGGGCAATTTTAATACAACAACCATTTTGCCTCCAAACAAACTGGCATCAGCTCCGGAAGCCTCCCTCTGCCTCTCAAAAAGAGCCAGTTTCTCCTTCTTTAAGTGGCAGCATTCCTCCTCAGGTTACAAAGGAGCAGTATTCACCCCACTTGCCTCCAGCTGAGGACTGCAGCCAGGCACCAAAGGTTTGATAGCTAAGCAGTATATTTTAGAGAGAAAAACAAAATAACATCTCATCAATCTGTAAGTATCACCACTTTCCAGAGGGCAGATCCTGTCTGTGGAATTTTCTGCAGGTCGAACGCTGACATGGCTCAACTACATACTTTGGGGATTTTTGCAGGGAATAGTGAAGGTGCTCTGTAAAGTAAAGAGACAAGAACTCAGAGTTCTCAGAGCAATCCAGGATGGCAGAGGTACGTGGGAAAATGCAGGAGTGAAGCAAAGTGAGAGAAGTCAGTGAGTCGGCCAAGACCAAGCAGGGAGCAATGTGACCCTGTCCTTGGCCCCAAATCTCAACAAGTCAACAAAATCCATTCACGTTTGGTGCAAATGGTTTATGCTTTGGAAATCAAAGCAGACTGGGAGATAAAGACAGCAGACTTGGACTCAGATGCCCAGGACCTTGGGAAGGTTGTAAGATACTGAGCCCCATCCCAGTCTCAGCAGAAATCTCAGGTAGGGCTTCAGGAGTCCATGGACCACAGAATTTGTGGCCTTGAAAGCATTGGTTCCTGAGTAGATGCTCCCAGTACATCTTCCAGCTCCACCACTTCCTACTGGGGCTATGAACAAGTTACTCAAGTGTTTCTAAAACCTCAATTTCTTATCTCTAAAGCAAAGGACATATTATCTACCTTATAAGGAAGTTATTGTGTGATTAACAGGAGATGAAGGTGATCAGCACAGTACCTAGAACATAGCAAGCTCTCCATAAATATGAGCCACCAAAACCGTGACCTCTAGATCTCAGAGGACAGAGGGTTCCCCATGGACACAGTAGGCCCCAAATCAGGCTGAATGACAGAATCCCTCAGGAATACCCAAGCCCTACCCAAGATCGACTGAGTCAGAATCATTGGAGGTAGGGCCCAGGAATCTGTATTTTTAAGCCCATCAAGTGATCAATAGAATTGCAACTTGCCTTCTTTTGGTTTTTTACATTTCTTTTACACTTTTTTCATTTCAATCATTTTAAATATATTCACAGATACATACAACAATCACCACAGTCAATTTGAGAACATCTCACCACCTCAAAAAGCAGTCCCATATCCTTTAGCTCTCACCCCCCACCCCCAGCCCCACACCCCAGGCCTAGACAACCACTAATCTACTTTCTGTCTCTGTAGATTTCCCTATTCTGCCCTTTCATATTAATGGAATCATATAATCATATAATATGTGACCTTTTGTGTCTAGCTTCTTTCACTCAGCATAATGTTTTCATGATTCATCAATATTATAGCAAGTATCAGAAGTTCACTCCTTTTATGGACAAATAATATTCCATTGTGTGGCTATGCCACATTTTGTTTATCTATTCATCTGTTAAAGGGCATTTGGGCTATTTCCACCTTTTGGCTATTATGAATGATGCTACTGTAAATATTCATGTATAAGTTTTTGTGTAGACCTATGTTTTCATTTCTGAATAGACCTATCTCCAAGTAAGATATACAAATGGCCAATAGGTACATGAAAAGACACTCAGCATCCTTAGTCATTGGAGAAATACAAATCAAAACCACAATGAGATCCCACTTCACACCCATAGGATGGCTAGAATCAAAAAGACTGCCAGTAACAAGGGTTGGTGAGGATGTGGAGAAATTGGAACACTCACACACTGCTGGTGGGAATGTCATATGGTGCAGCCACTTTGTCTGGCAGTCCTTCAAACAATTAAATATAGAGTTACCACATGACCCAGCAATTCCACTCATAGGTATAGATCCACTTGGGCTCTTTTAATCTGTGGGAAATGAACCATCAGTACTTGGCAAGAACAAAGAGGGGGGAAAGACAGAGAAGTAGGAGTTGTGGGCAAAGCCTTCATGCAGGAGCTTGTGCTTGCTTTCCTTACTGAGAACATCTCACTTTGATGAATGATTTTGGAGTTGAAGACACAAATATTCATAAAAGGTGACCCCTCAATGACTTCATCAGCTGCCCACCAAAGAAACCACTGTCTGTTCCAACCTGGAGGAAGAAGTGCTGGGTGGAAGCTGGTGAGCCGTGGTCAGTCTGACCTCTGTACTTTATGAAAGATGGAGGGAATTTTCAAGAGTAACGTGAACTATATTGAATTTTTTGCTTTGCCCACTGACTTTAGAATCTCCTGCATAAGTCCTGGCATTCCTGTGTTTTTTATTGCTTCTAAGTAAATTTCCAGTTCAGCGTAGTCTAGAGATGATTTGCTAAGAAACAAATCTCTTTCAAAAAATAATGCTAAGAATATGGGCATAATTATACTACAGAGGTAACACAAATCACATTTGTATATATGAAGTGCAATACATTTTCATGTATAATTTTTTTTAAGTCCTTCATTCTCACATAGACTGCAGGATGAGGTCTATCAAGGCACTTACCCCACAAGACCCTGTGTTTTTATCTGATTTGTGTTACAGTAGAGTGACCTCTGATGGATCCATGTCTCAATCATCTTTTTCTTCTCCTCTCCTGGCAAGTTCTAGGCACATAGTGGTTGCCTGCATGTTTGTTGAATGAATAGGAGACAGGTGGCAACTGGGAATTCCACCCAGTCCTGATTCCACAGAAGTGCAGTCAGGACTCCAGAAACTGGGGGTATCTTCAAGACACTATGGCCAAATTCCTCAGTCTCACCGTGATTCTCCATCTCAACTCGAACCTCATGTGTTCCCCTTGTTACAGAACTCCTGCACAGGGCAGCCCCCAACAGGGAAATATCCAAACTGAAATGTCAATAGTCTCTCTCTCAGTTGAGAAACCCTCATGTAAAGAGAATCATACACTATCTACTCTTTTGTGCTCATGATCAGTTTTAACCCTTTGATTCTGATCATTTAAAAAAGAAGCAAAATGGGCTTCCCTGGTGGCGCAGTGGTTGAGAGTCCGCCTGCCGATGCTGGGGACACGGGTTCGTGCCCCGGTCCAGGAAGATCCCACATGCCGCGTAGCGGCTAGGCCCATGAGCCATGGACGCTGAGCCTGCGCGTCTGGAGCCTGTGCTCCGCAACGGGAGAGGCCACAACAGTGAGAGGCCCGCGTACCGCAAAAACAAAAAAAAAAGAAGAAGCAAAACGTCCTATGGAGGCAGGTAGAATCCCAAACAAAGAAAATCCAGAGCTGCCTACAAACCTGGGCTTTTAAAGCTGGGATTTGATTTCAATTCTTTCTGTCTCGTTTTTGAGTGATTTTTCTTAAAATGGCATCCAGTGGACTCAAGGCCCTAAGATTCCCGCAAAGCTGAGGTTCACATGGGAATTTTGCACACACCCACACAGGTACACACTGTCATTTGCATGCAGATATCCACCCACAGACACACACACCCGGAGACACACACACCACCAAAGACAGAGAGCAAACTTCACCATAAAAGCATGGTCCCCCAGAAAAGCAGAAATGCACCCTTCTATCCAGGGGAACGTCTATTTTATTGGTTTAATTCAGGCTCCGACGGTCAAGCTGTTGCTAAGCCCAGCTCTCAGTCTTCCCCCTCTAGAAAAGAGAGATGGATTTTTTTTTTCTTTACTCAAGAGTATAGATTTTTTAAACAAACACTTCTGCATCTCAAAGCAGGCTGTACTTCCTGAGCTGCACATATTGATCAGCATTTTATTGTCAATTTTCTTTCAGTTGAACTGGAAAAAATATAATCTAATTTTGTCCTTAGTGACAGTTGGGAATCAGTTGCACTAAATCTGACAGTGTGTGTTTGTGCGATTGAGGTGTTTAATTTGGGGGACAGCGAAGCAGAAGCCATGGCCATGTTTTAATGTAATTAGTACAGAATCCCTCTAAAGGGTTGAACTATCACAAGGGCACGAAGCTCCTTCCGAAGCAGGAAGGGATTCTACCCCTAGAACTGAGTCAGGGTGGTCCGTGGCTCCCAGCACCATTTAAGCTGTAACATTTTACCAAAGTCTCTTCAAGAGTCCCTGGAGGGACTTCTCTGGTGGCGCAGTGGTTAAGAATCCTCCTGCCAATGCAGGGGCACACGGGTTCAAGCCCTGGTCCAGGAAGATCCCACATGCCGCGGAGCAACTAAACCTGTGTGCCACGATTACTGAGCCTGCGCTCTAGAGCCTGCGAGCAACAACTACTGAGCTCGCGTGCCACAACTACTGAAGCCCGCGCACCCAGAGCCCGTGTTCCGCAACAAGAGAAGCCACCACAATGAGAAGCCCGCGCACCGCAACAAAGAGTAGCCCCCGCTCGCTGCGACCAGAGAAAGCCCACGCGCAGCAACGAAGACCCAATGCAGCCAAAAATATAATAACACAAATATGTTAATATTAAAAGAAAAAGAGTCCCTGGAATGTGGAATAGGAAAGACAGAAATTCTCCACAACTTGGCTAAGGGAAATAACCTGGGCTTGTAGATACTCCACACTGTGGTTCTCTACGCCTGACTCCCAGATTGTTCTACTTCATAAGCCAAAAAATATTTTTTTAATTTTGGGAACCAACATAATGTTCCCCTTTTTTTGGAGGGTTGGTGAGGTTAAGAAAGGACATTTTTAAGCTACCAATTTCACCGCCCCCCAAAAAAAATACTACCATAATCAATCAA
The DNA here is from genome assembly GCF_002837175.3 of Physeter macrocephalus. Taxonomy (NCBI): domain Eukaryota; kingdom Metazoa; phylum Chordata; class Mammalia; order Artiodactyla; family Physeteridae; genus Physeter; species Physeter macrocephalus. Next base: position 50,392,746 of record NC_041227.1, on the reverse strand, counting down.
CCTGGATTAGGTTTTGGTGCAATAACAAACCAGTCCCAAGTGTCAGTGCCTTCGGACATTTAGGAGTTGCTTTTCTCACTCATGCTTCATGTGCATTCCATGTCAAGGAGCAGGGTGGAAGGGATTCTCTTTCCACGTTGAACTTAACAGAGGTTCCATCACCCGTCAGGGCAGCAGAAGGAAGACAGAGCCAGAAGGAAGACAGAGCCAGAAGACCATGAACTAGATGTTAAATGCTCCAGCCTAGAACCGACACACCGCACTTCCGCCCCAGCCCATTGGCCAATACTAGTCACATCCCTCCCCCCGCCCCACTGAGGGAAATGGAGGAAGGGGGTGTCATCCTCCCACAACCAAGAAGGAGACAAGAACTGGATATGAGTAAGTATTAGACATTTCTACCCCATAGCATTTCAGAAAAGAAAAAAAATCCAAAAATGCCAAATAAAATTGAACAGAACAGACATCACTTCAAAATAAAGAACAATCCCCCAGAAAGGATAAAGAGCAATTTTTCACCAATGTGCACATTCCCACAACATTTTCCCAGTTGTTTTTCATTTCATCCTTGACCCATGAACGTTTTACATAGAATGGTCATGGTACAAGGAACACCATTTTGGGGACCACTGCTCTGAGCCAGGTGATAAAAAGGCCCCAAGAATGGAGCACAGAGTCCCTAGGAAAGATCTGGCAGGGCCAGGAGGCTCACATTTCTCACCATCAATGAGCAGACATTCACAGGGAGCATCTATGCATCCCAGCCTCAAACAGGGGCTTTATAGCTTCATTCTAATGCCCCCGCTTTGATCTTCATCATCACTGTAAAGCCATCTGGTCTCAAGATCTAAAATTCCCACTCTAGCTACATTTGCTTGTCTCCCACCTCCCTCACCCCCTCCTCCTTTCTAAATCTGCTCTTCACAACCTCACCACACTTCTTGCTTTGCCTTCCTCATCAGCCTGGACCCTACACTCACCTCCAGGTACCTCAGTTTCACTTCAGTTTCTTTTTCTTCAATTACATTTATGCATCAGTAAACGCAGTACTTTTTGTTTTAAAAAATCCCATTTTGTCTGATCAGAAATGTCTGTCCATCTCTCTAGCCACCCTTCCATCTGTATACAGACTGAGTCTGGGATGATGTTCACTTTATAGTAAGGAGGTTTATTTCTTGGGGTCGTAAGATTTGAGGTGATTTTTCTTTCTCTCTTATAATTTTCTGTATTCCTTGAATTTTTTAAACACCTATTTCGTTAAAAATAACGAAGGTAGGGACTTCCCTGGTGGTCCAGTGATTAAGACTCTGTGCTTCCACTGCAGTGGGCATGGGTTCGATCCCTGGTCAGGGAACTAAGATCCCGCACGCCACGTAGCATGGCCAAAAAACTTTTTAAATAATAAAAAATTTTAAAATCAAGGTATTGATTTTTTTAATCTACTCTGTATTACACTTATTCATATACACTTCTGATCTCCCTACTTGATTACAAACTTCCTGAGTTATCAGTTCATTTTGTGGTCCCAGCATCAGAGATTCTGATTCAAAAAGGTGGGACCTTGGAAACTGTAGGTCTAGAAACCACCTCAGATATTCCCTCACAGGTGTTCTAAGGCCAGCATTCTGAGAAGCCCTGATACGAAAGAAAGGACCCTCGAGAAGTTGTTTCTACAGTTTATTTTCCTACCCAGCATAGGAAGAAACTAAAGTATTATCCAATCAGTACCAATCATGGTACTGACTGTGTGTGTGAGGAATTCAGAAACAGTTTGATCAAGATTGACGATGTAAAGGAGGCTCCTCCTTTGGATGCCAAGTCCCATCTCACACACGGTGGTAACCAATGATGACACCTATCCCACTGTTTTTGTTCACATATGAAGTGCATCCATCCCCAAACCCAATCCCAGTTATTCACATACACTGGTACAGGTGATCTGATAGTACCCACTCCACAGGAAAATCAACATGGCCCTCATGGCGATGTTAAACGGAAGTGAAAATTTGAGTTCAATTAGTGAGGATGACACTGAAGCTTTTCCAAGGAATTGCTTTTGGCTGCTCTGCCCATCCATAACCTCGCTCCATTTCAGGGCAAAGCCTTGCTTAAGCTGCACTGGCTGCCATTAGAGTAAATCACACTGACTCACAGCAAATGCAGATGAAAAACAAAAAGGTTCTTTTAACAAAGATTCACATCACACACACACACTCACACACACATACACACACACACGCCTCCCTAGAGCCTGACCCCATCATGAAGCAATGCTGTTCCACGGAGCACCTATGGAAACCTTGGTTCACTGATGCAAATATGACAGATAATCCTGACATCAAGGAGCTTACAGTCCAGGGGGAAGATACAGGCTTGAATACAAATGAGGATAATACGAGATGGAGTAGAAGAGCCCACCTTGACATTTAAACAAAGTAGCGCCAAGGACTGGTTCCCAAACTGGGTCCCCGAGGCAGAGCCAGTCCTGCTACAGGAGGCTCACCTGGGAGCTTTTGTAACCATACATCCAGGGTGAGCCCCTAAGCATCAGAATCTCTGGGCATGAGCCCCAGGAATTCGTATATTTAATAAACACCCTCTCTCATGTGAATCTGATGCCCCTAAGGGTTGGGGAAATATGGAAATATGGAGAACAACAAAAAAGGCGCTAAAATAAACCCACAAATGTTGATTTCTGTGCTGACTACTGTGTTAAAATCCCATCTGCATGATCCCTGATACGTAGAAAACTCTGCCAGGGAAGCATCTGTAGGAATGACTGTGGGCGTTGTCGGTCAGAGCACCTGTGAGACTCAAACCCTGCCCTGCTGGTCACCCCTCCGCCTACAGGGGCCAGGTGGGAGTCTTCCTACAAGTTTTAATACAATGCATCCTATTTTCCAAGGTCACTGGGGCTCCGAGATGTTAAGTAACCTGCCCAAGTTCTCCCAGCTTGTAACTGACAAAATCTGGGGTTCAAACCCAAATCCCTCTGACTCCAAAGATGCTTCCTCTTGCTTCATCCCCAGAGCTGTCCCAGTTGTAGAGATAATTGAACCTACCCAACAGCCACTTTTGTTTTTAGAAACTGTCTCATGTCCCCCTTTGAATATTAGACGAGGGCTATTTCTTACAGAGCAACCCTGTAGAAAGAATACGAAGCAGTTCACCCATTTAAGACCCTACACAGACAGAGTCAGGAGTCCGGGGTCCTGGTCCCATTTCTGCACCTTCCTTAGTTTTCCCCGTGTGTAAAATAGCAACAACAATCTTTGACAGATTCCCTCCCCCAGTATAGATAGGGAGGAAGGGTTAACTCCATTCAGGTTTTTTTATTTGTTCATTTATTTATTTATCTTTGGCTGTGTTGGGTCTTCGTTGCTACGCATGGGCTTTCTCTAGTTGCGGCGAGTGGGGGCTACTCTTCGTTGCGGTGCACTGGCTTCTCATTGTGCTGGCTTCTCTTGTTGCGGAGCACGGGCTCTAGGGGCGTGGACTTCAGTAGTTGTGGCACACGGGCTTAGTTGCTCTGTGACATGTGGGATCTTCTCAGACCAGGGCCCAAACCTGTGTCCCCTGCATTGGACCACTGAGCCACCAGGGAAGTCCCTACTCCATTCAGTTTTTGAACAGACATTTTCAGGGTCAACAATGATTTCACAGGATAGAAAATATCAGTCACAGAACACTTTGCATTCAAATAGAATGTTTTCCTTTTCAAAGGGCCCTCACTTACCATCTCATTTATCCTCCTAACAGTCCTGGGAGGGAAGCAGGCTTGGTATTCCTAACCCCACTCCCCAGACAGGAGACTGAGGCACAGGCTTTCCAGATGCCACACAGGGAGTGTGATGAAGGGTAAAGGCCAACCGTCGTTGCCAGCCCCCTTCCAACAGAGCCACTCCCAGATCTGGTGGACTTTTGGCAGAGGGGACAAAAAGGCTGGGTCACTCAACTCTGCCAGTGGGGACCAGGACCCAACCCCGCCAGGCCCTGGTTACTTGACTGCACCCTGTCTTGGGATCTCCAGGTGCTAACTGGTACCCACCCTGCAAGTCTCAGCTGACACAGCAGTTCCTCAAGGAACATTTCTCTGAGCCACCAAGATCGGTCCAGGCCCCCCCATAACTGTCTGGCCTTCTCCTATTCAAATACATGTCTTCCCTATGCTCACCATGTTATCTGAAGCAACTACAAAGATTAAGAATAAATGGTAAAACCTAATATCTGTTGAGTGTGGATGATGCACTTTTTATGTGGCACCTTATTTAATCCTCACTATACCTGCTACAGTAGGAGTTATTAATAGCCAATTGTCAGATGAGAAAACTGAGCCACAGAGACACTATGTAATTTGCCCAAGGAGTTAGCTAGGAGGTGGCGGAACTCGGTTTGAGCCCAGGTTTAGCCTGTGTTCTCAACCACTAGAGTAGGTGCCTTCCCAGAATCTACTAGGTGGTTAATGAGTCTTTACTGAATAAATGAACACAGGTACAAGCATACGGACGGATGGAGGAATGAAGGGAGGGAGGGAGGGAGGGAGGGTTGGGTGGATGGATGGACGGATGGATGGATGGAGGGATAGAGGAAGAGTTGGGAGTGCTGGGTGGATGAATGGATGGAGGGAGGGTGGGGAGTGTTGGGTGGATGGGTGGATGGATGGATGGGTGAGTGGGTAGACAGATGGGTAGAGGAACGGACTTGAGCTGTTTGCCATTCATTCAGAGCCCTCTAAAGAACCAAATGTGTTATTTAGGATGTATTTCCACCTGTGGCTGAGCAGGCAAGAAGCTGGCCCAGGAAATACACATCATTTTGGGTAATGCCCAGCCTCGGTCACTGCTCTCTGAACACTCCCTTTATTGACTAGGAAAGTAAAAACTTGCATTGATAATTAATGCAAATTACGGCTAGAACTGAAGGCTGATGAACTGATGACAGCTGGGCAATCAATAATCAATGCCTTGGCAGTGTCACACTGCTGGCATTCTAGGTAAATTCCACCAAAGGATCTTTAATCCCCATCAGATTTAGCAGTCTCATCAATTATTCCCCACCCATGAGGAGAAGGAGGGGTTTATTAAATACTCGAAGTTCACCCCGGCAGACTCAGCCCCTTTAGTCAACCTGGACCTGACCCTCAGCCCTGAGACTCCTCCAGTCCTCCAAGTCAGCCCTTCTTCCAGCCTTTGGATTGACCCTAGTGACTGCCCACCCATCAGGTAGCTTCACTTTCTTCACACATCCTCTTTTTTAAGGCTTTCCTTCAATCTGGCCTTCACCAAAGGCTGGAGTAGTTGTTGAAAAAATCCAAGTCAACCTGGGAAAGGGATGGGGATAGGGAGCAGGCCTCAGCTGTGGAATCAAGTTTTAAGCAAACTTGAAGAGGGAAAAGAAGCTGAACATCTACCAAAAGAGACAGTGTGGATTTTGCAGAACTGAAGCTAAACAAGATCAGAGGGCCATGGCAGACCACGAGATCTAAATATGATATAGGGTCCATCCTCCCACACCGACAACTGCTCTTCAAATATGACAAAGGCCTTTGCTAAGGGTAAGACAGAAAGATGGGACATTCTATGCAATGCCTAATGGGGCATTCTATGCAACAGTAAAAAGGTCCATAGGCAGGTATGTTCCTACATCACCTTCTAGAGGACCCCTGGGATTCTGGCAACACATGTCCTGCATAATCTCTCTCACTTCTGCAGTTGGAGAGCTACCACAGTTAAGTGGTTAATAGCATGCACCCAGAGACCAACCAGGTGGGTTCACATCCAGCCCCACCTCTGAGTGACTGCATAACACCAGGCAAATTGTGTAATTTTCCTGAGCCTCAGTTTCCTCATCTGTAAAATGGGTGTGCCTCATTCATTAATCAACTTCTACCTGGACGTATGCTAAACACCAGAAACACAGTGGGAATCAAGACCAAGCATGGCCCCTACCCTCATGGTGATCACAGTGTTGAAGGCGGCAGATATTCATCAAAGAGTCATGCCCAAAGAAACAGTTATCTCTAGTTGGGCCAAATCTAAACAGAGTGACAGCTGGTGCTATAAGAACAGGTAACAGGAGTTGCTGTGATTTAGTGTGGCCAGGCTGCCCTGAGGCAGTGGTGACTCAGCTGGCAGATGAGATGTTTACCAGGTGAAGGGGGGAGGGAAAGTGCTCTCCAGGCAGAGAGAGCAGGATGTGCAAAGTCCCTGTGGCAGAAAAGAGCATAGCATGTGTACAGGAGCTGGAACGACACTAGAGAGAGCAAGTGAGCGTGCAGATGATCATAGCACCTGCCTCACAGAGGAGCTGCAAGGGAACAGAGACCTTGTCTATAACGAGTTCAGTAAAAGACTTAACAGTAACACAGGACAAGGTTCCTTCCTGGCTTTTCCCATGAAGGGTTGCAGTGGACTCAGAGGCCAAGTCCAACGTCCTCCTTGACAGCCCCCAGCCAGCCAGATGCAAATGCCCCCTCAATCACAGTCAAATATCAAGAAAAATGAGGAACCTGCCAAGGGGGAAGAGGCAGCTTTCTTCCAATGCTGTGGTTGGTTTCCACCGAGTCTTTCAGATGGAAATTAGGCAGCTCTTCACTGGGGCCTGAGAGAAGAGCCTCTTGTCCCAACCAGCGAGAGAGCTGATGAATCAGGCACGCTGGTGGATCAATCAGCCCGCGTGTGTGAACAAGTTTATGGTGGAAATGAAGGGCTTTACTTGTTTGGCAAAACACGGGGCAGTTTAATCGCCAGGAAGGAGGAGTGTCTGTCGGCCCGGCTTTTCTGGAAGGGGGAACCGTGCAGACGAGGGCTTCCGTTTCATCTGCAGGCCCCTTGCAAAGGGAGCTGGGGAAAGCTTTGCAGCCATCTGGCACACTGTTTGCATCTTGTCTGGCTGGGTGGCTGTGTTCCAAACGAGGGTGGATGGGGCAGCTTTTGCCCTGTGTTTAGAGAGGGATGGGAGAGAAACCGATGGAGGTGGCAAGGGGAGGCGGGTGCTGGGGAGCACTACCCAGGTCCTGGGACCAGAGCATGCAACCCCACAGACTTTGGGCCACTAAGCGGCCCTGGACAGTCTTCCTATTCCATCCCTATCCTGGTGCCTACAGACAGTCCCTCATGTGGAGATACACCAACACATACCCACAACCCCCCACAGGATTGCCAGACGTAGCAAGTAAAAAGACAGGATGCCGTTCGAACTTGAATTTCAGATAAACAAATTATTTTTTAGTGTAAGTATGTCCCAAATATTGCTTTGGGATACACTTATTTTAAAAAAAAATGTTAAATTGAAAGTCAAGTTTAACTGGACCTCCTGCATGTAATCTGGCAACCCTAGTCCTGCACAAACAACCCAAGACTTGGAAACTCACAGAGAAGGTCACACACGCACAAGAACACCAACATACAGGCACACACACGTACATGCACACATACAAGCCCACGTGTCTCACAGGGTCCAAAGCAAAGGGGAAAGAAAGGGCCAAATTGTGGGTGCTGCCCCCCCACTTCCCTGTCTTCTGTGTCTGGGCTCAGAACCAGCAGAGTCCCGGCCACCTTGGGGCCACTTGGCATCCAGGACCAAGCTGGGGCTGGAGGTGCCCTGATGCACCAGGACACTGACCGGCACCTGCCTGGGCTCTGGCCTGGAAGACACAGCAGAGCCCTGTGTGCTTGGCAAGTATAGCAAGGGGCAAGGGGCTCTGAGGATGGAGGTTCATCTTGGAGCCCACTAGCTGGGGGCTCACTAAAGAGCCCATTGCCTTTCATCTGCTCCTGCTGCCTCTGCCCCAATCTCCGTCCCTGCCAATCACTCACTAAGCATTAACTGAGCAGCTACTAAGGGCCTGGCATTGGACTCGACACAAAAAACATACCCCTGGTAAAGCCACAGACCAGCATGCCGAAAACTCAGCAATGACCTGCCCAGCACTGGCTGAACATGCACAGCAAGCCAAACATCGCAGAAGTGGTGGTCATTTCCTTGAATCCTCCCAACAGCCAAGGAGGCAGCTGTCATTGTTGTATTATCCCCATTTTGCATTTGAGGAAACTGAGATCAGAGAGCTGAAATGGCTTGCTCAAGGGCACACAGGTGGGAAGCAGCAAGGTCTGGAGGAGGCACATGCCAACCTTGGAACTTGCAGTAACATAACCAAGAATGTTTGGGAAAGTGAACTTTCACTCGGGTGAGGCCACCTGCCACAGTCAGAAGCCGGGTCCTGCCAGGAGGAGCTGGTGAGATAGCTGGGCCCCCAGGGGCAGCAGGGTGTAGACTGACCCCGGTGGAAGTGAGGCGGGCAATGTCATCTGACCAGTGCCCTTCAGGCTTCAGAGGATGACCCCTATAGAGGATGGTACGTGTGAGTCTTGTGCGGCTGGGGAGGCAGGGAGATATTTAACCAGGATGCAAATTCAGCACAGATCCCCCTCTGCCCCTGGAAATCCTGGCCCTAGAAACTTCCTAGAGAAGCACAGGCACAGAACCCCAAGCCATGTATGCCAGGATATTCATCACAATGCCATCTGCAACAGGGAAGAAGCAGGAACCATTCAAAGACCCATCAATCTAGGGTCGGCCAAATAAATTACAGTGCATCCACACAGCAGAATAACTGCCTTATGAGCAAGGTGGAGCCCAGGTTTCACCATGAGATGATGCCAAAGACACATCATTGAGTGAAAAGGAAGCTTTTCCAGACAGTAAATGGAGAATTATCCCATTTTTATTTTAAAAAGGTTAAACTATTTATGTGCAGCTATATATGCTTGAACACAAAGAGAAAGGTGTGGAAGGGTATATGTCAACCCCTCCCCTCCTGGTGTCACCTCTGAGAAGCAAGGTTGAAGAGAGGCAGATAAAAGAGTTGTTTGCTTTTTGTTTTATATATACTTGTATTGCTAAAATTCTTTACAATGAGCAAATAATAATGTGTATTGCTAATAAGCAGAACAAAAGCCAAGGAATTATACTCAGACCACGTAGATGCTTTCATCCAGCCCAATTCCTAGAGGCCAGGGCTTACCACTCCATCAGGACAACACAGAACACGGAATCAAAACGAAAAATGAAAAGGGCAGTAGATTTTCCCTCCCAGGCATCACACACCTTCCAATTTAAGCCAACATGTTTCCAAGTCACAAAGTCTTCCTTATGCAGAAACGCAAGACACAGCCCCACAGCAAAGACACAAGCCCTGCCCAGGTTTCTCCCAGAAGGAGGTCTGACAGGCAAGGCAAGGTGGGTCCGCACACAGTCAAGGGTGGAGAGACCAGGCAGGAGGGGCCACAGAGCCAAGGGAACCCACTGGGCAGCCCCTTCGTTCCCCAAAGACCCTCAGAACCAGGAGCTGCACAGAGCCCCTGAGAGCCTGTTTCTGTGACACCCTGGAACACAGTGAGACGAGCCAGGCGGAAGGAAACAAGCAAAATTCACAAAACCCAGCCACACTTGGAGCACGCTAATAGTGTCTACTCTTCTCTCTGTTTTTGGAAATCCACCTTTCTCTTTTGTGCCTTCAAGGTCCTTGCTTCTGCATGCCGGCTCTTCTCTCTGCCTGTTTGCCTCTATCCACTCTTTGGAGTTCCTCCCCTGCAGCTTTTCCCAGGCCCCCTCCCCCTTCAGACTGCACCCTGCCTGGGACATTGGCTCTCTAGCCGGTGAGGTCTAGGGTTCAGATGCAGCTGAGATTCTCTGGAGAAGCAAAGGCAGGAGCCTTGTGGACTTGTGAGTAACCTGACAACTTCCCACTGGAGCTGATAAGGGAAAAGGCCAGCTCCTCCTCACAACAGCCCCACAAATACAGGGCTCTCAGTGGCCTCTCGGGGGATCTGTGCTGATGGTCAGAAGTACTGTCACCTCCATGTGCAGTTTGCCTGCAAGGAATGCAGTGCAGGAAGCCGTGTATTGCTCAGAGAACAAAAGAAAGGGGGGGAATTAAATGCACCATCTGCTTATTAGCGAGAGATTTTGAGGCAGATGCTTAAATATGCATGCCCAGACATTATAAAACTTTGGGGTAAATGTTAATTTCAATAATCCAAGTTCTTGTGCTTGCAAAAAAAACACCGTTCTTTTCTCTCTCTTCTTAAGTGATTTGGAGGCTCTGTACCCCAGAGTCGCAGAGCCAAGAAGGCTGACCTCATCAGATTTTGGCAGCTGTGCAAAGTGGGACCCTGAACACTCAGTGGGGACCAATCTTAGAGAGATGCTTAGGAGGGGGCCACCAAGTCACCATTCCCTCCCTCCTTTCTCGCCCCCATCCAAAAGTCAGACAGCACTAGCCTGGTGCCCGGCCACAGGGATAAGGAAAGCCCACTCAGAATCTCAGTTCTTCCCCTGACGCCAAAGACCCAAAAAGTTGAGAGTAGGGGAGCTCACTCCATCTCCTCTGGGGTCCCACAAGGTGGGTACCTGTAGCAAACCCAGCTCAGAACTGTGTGCATTTCAAGGGCCGCTGTACTCATGCCCCCATGGGACACCATAGGGGTGCAAAACCCTGCACCTGAGATTCTCAGTGTAAATGTTTTCAGCTTTGTGGGCAATACAGTCTCTGCTCCAACTAGTCAACGCTCCCACTGTAGCAGGAAAGTGGACACAGACAATATGCACATAAATGGGTGTGACTGTGTGTCAATAAAACTTTATTTACAAACACAGGTGGGGGGTGGCTTAGGCCCATGGACCAGAATCTGTCTCCTCCACTAGAGTAGGGTCTCCAGGAGAACAGAGACTGATCCATCCTGTAGACCAGCACCTAGCCTGGCACCTGGCACCATAGGAGCTGCTCAAATACTTGGAGAAGGAATGAAAAAGTCAAGTGGCCCCAATGTAGAGTGGTGAGGGTCTCCCATGACACCGTCTTGTGCCGAGGAACACAGCCAGGGCAGGGCTCTCCACCAAGGCTGGGTCCTTTTCCAAGGTAGCATGGAAAAGTGACAGCTGAGTGTTTTAAGAGGACAGAGGCTTTGGAGTCACACACACACAAACTATAGTTTTGCAAGAGTGTCAAGACCATGGAGTGTCCTTTGTTTCATTGCACACACTGTGGTTGGGTGCTAGAGTGTCCAGACTTAGGGTGAATCTTTGTACTCCACCCCCCAGTTGGCCTCTACTAAAATTCCAGCAAGAGCCAATGAACATATTAAATCCAATGGGCTCTCTTCAACACAAATGACCCCTGTCTTTCTCCCTCTCCTGTCTGTGGAGCCACACATTCTCTGCCTGCTGGTCCTCCGACCTTTCTCATGGATTCTTCTCCTCTCATCATGAAGACTTCCCGGGCTTACAGTAAAGCCCCTTCTCTTGCGACTCCTCTCTTTCTCCAGTCAATCTCGGGTGTCCTCTTGGCCTCAACTACCATCAACACTGATGACCCTCAAGTCTGAATCTCCATCCCCAACCCATTTATCCATTAGATGTTGCCACCTGGGTCTCAGAGCAACGTCAGCCAGAGTCCAGAATCAAATTTATGGTCCTCCCTGCCTTTCTGGAGGTCGACCTGACTCTGCATCTTGCTCATTCCCAGTACCCAATAGATCCTAAATCCTTTGAAATGTATCTCATAAGGTACACAACTCAAGGTCCTCAATTCAGGTACACAACTCCACCAACACCAACACCAACACCAACACCATCATCCAGGTCACAAGCATCCTTGGCAAAGACTCCTGTCCCAGCCCCCAAAATGGTCTCCCTCGTGTTCCCTGAGCTCCAAGTCATGTTCTAGAGGACCCAAAGGGACAATGACCATCTTGCTGAAATTTTTTAAATTAGGAAGACACTGGCTTGCAGTCCAACTCTTTCCAGCTGAGAAGCCCAAATCAAGATCCAGTTTGCCAGCACTGGGGTTAAATATTTCTGAAATGATTAAAGCCAAGGGCAACACAGCTAAAACTACTCCAGACACAAAGGCATCCACCTCCCCAGGGGCTGAGGGGTCTGAACTATCCAGTATGCAGCCTGTGCCTCTCTGTTCCTGCTGAAAGGAATACCCTCCATGCTTTCTTCCTCCTCCAGGGACCCTCCACCATCCTGCACCCCACTCTTGGCCCTTGGAGGATGAGGAAACCTCCTGCCATTTCCCTCTCCAGCACAGCATTCCACAGATGATTGCCTCATAAATTACAGAAGAGCTGTGGCAGACACACCACGCTCCGGTGGGTGGCCATGTCTTCATGTCAGCTCGAGAGATCGTTACCAGGGAAATATCTATATCTCAGCAGAGAGAGCTTCCACCCTGTGGAGTCCAGCTGTGCTCAAACGGGAATCCTGAAACCCAGATGTTGGTCCAAATGCCCTGTCTCGGCAGCCAGCTTTGGAACTCTCCACTGTGGGAGTGAACCCCTCCTGCCATCTGGCCTGCCTACCCACACCCCTGCTCCCTGGAATCCTGCACCCCCAGAACCAAGGAGGAAATGGGGGGATGCCAATGAGTTCCATGTGGAAAGCTGAGGTGCTACCCGAATCCAATCTGAGGTTTAGGTAGATGGTATCCTCCGTTACATGTCACCAATGGATAAGGGGATGGAGGACGGAGTCTGATTCACCCAAATAATTAAAAACTGAGATGACCATTTGTTTTGTGCTTTTTCTGTGTCTAAATGCTATTCCAAGCATTTTCTATTTATTATCTTGTTGTTTTGTTGAATGCATACATAACCTGTCACTGAGATTATCTCCATTTTATAGATGAGGAAATTGAGGCCCCTGGAGGTTGTATAAACTTCCCAAGGCCACATAGCTCATAAGTGGTACAGCAGGGACCCAAACTCAACACCCACACTCTGAAATATTTTTTGCAAGTGTAGACTTGTGGCTCTAAGCCAAGGTGATTTTGACTGCCTGCTCCTGCTACCACAGGCAACGTCTGAGGACCCTTTGGGTTGTCGCAACTGGGGGTAGGGTATCTAGTGGGTAGGGGCCAGGGATGATGCTAAGCATCCCTACGATACACAAGACAGCTGCCCATAACAGAGAATGATCTGGCCCCAGATATCAACAGTGCCAAAGTTGAGATACCCAGGTGCAGACCATCACCAGCAAGAAGGGGAAAGACCTACAGTCTGGATTCACCCCTACAGGGAGCCCCATGCTGACAACAACCTTCTGCTCTAGTCTCAACACCAGGGACTCTTGAGTGGAGAGTCCATCAGGGGATTTTGGGGATTCCGATGAGTTATTACCCTTGAAAGCTCAACTCTGCTCAGCAACAACTCAGAAATCTATGCCAAGCTGCCTGATCTTGGGAAAAGCTGAACAAACACCTGAAGTTGATAACCAATTACCTACAGGAAAGACTTTTCTCTCCTTCCAGGAAGAGCTGTGGGTCAGATTCACCCTGGGGTCCCTCTAAAGGAATCAATAAAGGCTCTGGGAGGACCAGTTCTTCAATACCCTCTCAGCATCACTGGTCGTGGAGGGGCAAAAAGACTCTGTAAAACTTCTGATCCCACTAGTGAGGGTCAGCCCTCACTAGTCACACACCCTCCTTCCACCGCACATCCAGCAGGACTCGGGTGCTGAGAGGCATCCTGGGGCTCCAGTTAAGCTCCTAAAAGCATCCCCTAGCAGCCAGAAGAGGAAGCAACACCCTGCTTAAAGACAAGAGCCGACCGAGCCCAGGAGCCACTCTGAGGGACAACCAGTCACATGTAAACCTCAACCATCCAGAGCACCGGATACAGTAATGGGAAAGGGTATTTTATCCTTAAAAACATCTAGATACAACATGGACAGGGAGGTGTTGCCCATGCAGCTTCTACAGAGAAAAGCCCAAAATGATCTACATCCAAAAATAATCTGCTATTAAAGAACAAAGATGATTTTGACTTTTCAGCCAAGATAATGGTCTACACAGACAAAATCCCATGAAGAAGCATTCTGTTTTTCTTGATGCATCTAAACGTGGTCTGTGAATGAAGAAATGGCTCTCCTCCTTAAAGAAATAGCTGCTGCTCCTGGCACCAGCCTGAAACTGCTTCTAGGTTCTTTAAAGAGAATATTCCTATAGAAACTAAAAACAAGAAATCTGTCTGGTGGGCATTCTGGGCAGCCTGTACTTTGGCCAGCCTTTAAACTTGAAAACCAAGACACCAGCTCCATGAGGAGCCACTGTCCCCAGAAGATCCAGGTGTCCCAAAAGGAGAGAATCGTATTCAGTTTCAGAAAACAAGGACGATTTCTGTCCAGTTATAACATAACCCTTCAAACCATGGTATCCCCACTTCCCTTCATGAACCAAAAAGTTCAGTGGGGTTTCTGCCATTTAAAAATGTCATCCTCTGCACATAAATCCTTTAACCTCCAAAAGGCATTTACCATGGAGAGTCTTGCCTAAGATCCTTATCTCTTGTAATGAACCCCCAGAAACAAACATGGCTGCAAGCAAGATGCACAGAGAGAATTTCTGCACTAAATCACATTCATTGAGCACATACTACACACCAGGTGCAATGCTAAGTGCTTTCTATGGATAACCTTCACTTAACCTCAGGAACAATTACCCCATGAAACAGGGCCTATTGACATGTCCTTTGCACCACTGAGAACACTAAGGCTGAGAGAGGTTAATTCACTTGCCCCCAGTCACCCAGTTAAGGAGGGCCACAACCAGGATTCACACCCGCGTAGACTAGCTCCAAACCCACATTCCTAAGCATCCCACTGCACTTAGTCACTTCATTCCATTCTGGTGTCCTGGTCTTTGGCAAAGTTCCACATAAAAGAGGGAGGTGACAGGAGGAGGGGAGGGCTTCTGACAGTGGAAGTTTCACAGCATTGCACGGCCCGCATAATTGTGTCTCAGACATGGGACCTCTCCTCTCACCACACTGCGACACATCCCTTCCCACTCTTTCCACGATGTGTCCCAATAAACCTTCCATAAATATTATCCTTCTCCTGGCATCTCAGAGAGAAATTCTCCTGGTTCTGGTGTCCAGGTGGCCCATGATCTGAACAATCACAGCCACGGGTAGGTGAGGGCTCTGAAGCAGCGCCTCGGAGTCAGCCGGGCTTTGATGCAGCCTAATGAACGGGAGGCAGGCTGCTGCCGCCTGCATGGATTCAGGAGAAACAAGGGGACCTCTCCCTTGTGGGGCTCACTAGTCACAAATCAAATTTTTAAGACGAGCTCAGCCAAGCAAATGGTCAAGAATAAAAACGTTTGGAAGAAACAAAAAGGTCAAACCCATTATCAATTTAACTCTCAAGGTGGCAGCCCTCACCATGGGGACAGCTGTGCAGCCAGCCCTCATCTGTTCTCCAGACACTTGTGACCCCCAAATGTAAGGTCAGCCAGGTCACAACTAGAAGATTCAGAAGAGGAAGCAGAAAGCAGTGGCTGGGGAGGTCAAGCTGGGCATGGAGCTCCATCCCACACACGCCTGGTGACTCACATACCCACACACATATGCTACAAATCACCCGCACACGTACCCTCGGCTAGCGGGGACCAGAGCTAGGCGGCACCCGAGGGGATGCACAGAACTTTGCTTCACTGTCCTCTGGAGAGATGGGGAGAGAAGAGTGACTTCAGGGTTGGAAGCCACCTGCCTCCTCTCTCAACTCTCCCTGCCCAGCCAGCCTGGGGAGCAGTGACAGGAAGATGAGGGGCAGGTGAGGGGCTTGGTGAGCTGCCGCCGGCACACACGCTGACAGGGCAGCGTTTGCAGAGCCTGTGCCCGGTACTTCCCACCCAAGCCCCTTACCACAGGGAAGGCAACCAGCAAAGTCCCAGAGACACGCCTAAAACAGCTCTGCCCAGGATGGGGTGTGCAGAGTGAGGGCTGCTCAGAGTAAACCCCCGCCTCCTTTCCCTTCTGGACGCCCCCAGGACACAGAGCTCCCCCTCCCTTTTTGGACAACCGCAGAGCCCACGGGTCTCCCAGCCAGCGACGACGTCGTGGGAGAATCAGCAAGTCGATCCTACATAAACAAGAAGGGAGTTGCCACCAACGACGGAGCATCTAGTTTCTCAGGAGGTCCCCACAAGCTGTCACACCGCGCCCGCCAGCCCGCAGGAGTTGCTGCCCAATTATCAACTTAGACCTGACCGCCGACGGGGAGCATCCCTGCCCAGCCCCCAGCCCCTGTCCCTCCTGAGCCCCCCGCTCACTTACACCTCTGTCTTCAACACCTGTCTGGATGCCGGTCTCTTCCCTGCCCAGTCGTGGCGCGTCTTCTCCTTCCTCCTTCGCTACGCTTCCTCCTTCCAGCCCCAGCCTCAACCTCTTCTCCTCCGGAGGGGCATCCTCCTCCTCCCGCCTCTGCCGGCCATCCCTGCCTCTGAGCTTGCCCGTGTCCTCGGGACTGCCGGAAGGGCTGGCCATAGCTCCAGGGGGGCTCTGCCTGCACTTGGGAGAGAGGAAGGACCCAGCAGCCTTCCGAAGCCAGCGGCCTGTCGGTGGGAGATCTAGCTTCTGAGCGCGGGCTCGGTGGGTTCGCGCGGCTCGGCTCTGAGCTGGGCTCTTCTGTGGACCACTCCTGTCTCTCTGCCGCCACCTGCTGGCTGCTCGCGTGCACTGCGGGCACGCGTGGAAGAGGCTCGCTCAGGCAAATCCTGGCCCGCAGCTCGCACACAGACGGTCTCCCTGACCAAGGAAGGGAGGGGAGTAGGGACAAGCAGACGTCCACTTCTCCAACATCCTGCGAGGATGGACACCCTGGTCCCTCACTACTGTTCTGCATCTTGAATGGTTTGGATGTGGCTGGAAAACAGAAAATGCTCAAAACACAAGAATTCGGCCTGGAGAATGATGTGCTTAATACAAAGGCACCATCTTTCGAAGCTGTGCTTAGCTATCAAGGATGTTTGTTGAGCATCGCTATGAACCAGTCATGGCAATGAGGGAGGGGGTTACAATGGTGACCATGGCAGGCATTGGCTCTGCCCGGTGGAGCCCAGTGCCTGCGGGGGAAGGTGATGATTGATTGACATTGCCAGTGGGGCAAAGGGCTGCAGAAGAATGTGCTGGGGACGCAGGAACCTAAAACAGAAGAGCCTCAGAAGGTCTGGGGCTGGGAGAAAGGCAAAGAAAGTGAACACTGAATGGAGGTGTACAAGATGAGTAGTTCTCAGCCAGGTGAAGGGTGTTCAGGCAGAGGGAACAGCACACGCAAAAGCCCAGAGGCTGAGGGAGGCAGCAAGAAGCCTGTGCGGCTACAGCAGGGTGGGTGAGTGGAGAGTGGTGTGGTGGGTGGAGAGGTTGTTGGGGACCAGGCATGCAGGGCAGGACCAGATAGAGGACCACTGCAGGGACTCAGCACAGCAGCAGTGCAAATGAACAAAGGGAGGAGACATTGAGAACTACTTTGGAGTGATGGGTTGATAACTCTGAGTGTGCCCCGCACATGCCCTTAGCACCAAGATGGGGCTCCCTCCTCGGCTGTGTAATGAGTTGAGCCAGGAGATATATTCTGGACATTTAAGGGTTATACCCAGTGTCCAGGGCAGCCTCAATGAGCGCCAGGCTCCTATATGTCCTGAGCTTCCCCAACCAAGAGCTGAGACCATGCTGCAATTGCTTGTTAAATTTTTTCTGCCACTAAGCCCCAGCAGGCACTCGCTGCCTCTGCCTTGTTTGTGATTTTATCCTTAAAAGCTATCATGGTGGGCAGCACACAGTAGGTGCTCAAGAAACATTTGTTGGATGAATAAATGGATCTGCTCCTGCCCAGAGTTCTCTGCATCCTACATGTTCCCCTTCTTGCTTCAGCCCCTTCCTCTCTTCTCCATCTCTTCCCTCTGCTCCAGCACAAATAAAACCCTGTTATTATCCCCACTATACAGAGGAGGAGACAGCGCGTAAAGAAGGCAAGCAATGTGCCCAAGGCACCCTATGGCGAGAACTGCTGCCACTGAACTGAGAAACCTAAATGCAGTGGTGGGGGGGAGGGATCACTGGATCCCAGGGTGGCAGAGGTCAAGTGGTGGCTCTCAACCACCAAAGTCACGGACAGAGTCAAAGCAGAAGTCAGAAAAGTCCGACTCACACAGAACTGTAGCAGTGGCCAATTGAGCACAGTGTTCCTAGAAATGAAATAGATGCCAAGCATATTGAATTCTTACTTGATCTGTATAAGCAAAAGAGTTCTAGGTCAAGTGAAAAACACTCTAACTTGAATTATAAAAACAGATGGTCAGGGGCTCTCGGCGGAAACAATGGCAGGCATCTCACATAGGCCTGCGAGCAACCTCACAGATGGCACCACTTTCAGCACCGGGAGCACGTTGTCAGGCACCACCAGATGAGCCGTGTGGCTGACAGGGTCTTGGTGCTCCAGCTGGGTGTCAGGCCCGAGCCTCTGAGGTGGGAGAGCCGAGTTCAGGACATTGGACAACCAGAGACCTCCCGGCCCTATGTAATATCAATTAGCGAGACCTCTCCCAGAGATCTCCATCCAAGGCTAAGACCCAGCTCCACTCAATGACCAGCAAGCTCCAGTGCTGGACACCCCATGCCAAACAACTAGCAAGACAGGAACATAACCCCACCCATTAGCAGAGACGCTGCCTAAAATCATACTAAATTCACAGACACCCCAAAGCACACAACCAGACGTGGTCCTGCCCACCAGAAAGACAAGACCCAGCCTCATCCACCAGAACACAGGCACCAGTCCCCTCCACCAGGAAGCCTACACAACCCACTGAACCAACCTTACCCATTGGGGGCAGATACCAAAAAAAACGGGAACCTGAAACCTAGGAAAAGGAGACCCCAAACACCATAAGTTAAGCAAAATGAGAAGACAGAGAAACACACAGCAGATGAAGGAGCAAGGTAAAAACCAACCAGACCAAACAAATGAAGAGGAAATAGGCAGTCTACCTGAAAAAGAATTCAGAGTAATGACAGTAAAGATGATCCAAAATCTTGGAAATAGAATGGAGAAAATACAACAAACGTTTAACAAGAACTAAAGAGCAAACAAACAATGATGAACAACACAATAAATAAAATTAAAAATTCTCTAGAAGGAATCAACAGCAGAAAAAATGAGGCAGAAGAATGGATAAGTGACCTGGAAGATAAAATAGTGGAAATAACTACCGCAGTGCAGAATAAAGAAAAAAGAATGAAAAGAATTGAGGACAGTCTCCGAGCCCTCTGGGACAACATTAAACACGCCACCATTCGAATTATAGGGGTCCCAGAAGAAGAAGAGAAAAAGAAAGGGTCTGAGAAAATATTTGAAGAGATTATAGTTGAAAACTTCCCTAACATGGGAAAGGAAATAGTCAATCAAGTCCAGGAAGTGCAGAGAGTCCCGAAGGATAAATCCAAGGAGAAACATGCCAAGACACATATTAATCAAACTATCAAAAATTAAACACAAAGAACAAATATTGACAGCAGCAAGGGAAAAGCAACAAATAACATACAAGGGAATCTCGATAAAGTTAACAGCCGATCTTTCAGCAGATTAAATACAAAGAAAAAATATTAAAAGCAGCAAGGGGAAAACAACAAATAATATACAAGGGAATCCCTGTAAGGTTAACAGCTGATCTTTCAGCAGAAATTCTGCAGGCCAGAAGGGAGTAGCAGGACATATTTAAAGTGATGAAAGGGAAAAACCTACAACCAAGATTGCTCTACTCAGCAAGGATCTCATTCAGATTTGACGGAGAAGTTAAAAGCTTTGCAGACAAGCAAAAGCTAAGAGAATTCAGTACCACCAAACCAGCTTTTGGGGATGGAAAAGATATTCCATGCAAATGGAAATCAGAAGAAAGCCGGAATAGCAATTCTCGTATAAGACAAAATAGACTTTAAAATAAAGACTATTACAAGAGACAAAGAAGGACACTACATAATGATCAAGGGATCGATCCATGAAGAAGATATAACAATTGTAAATATTTATGCACCCAACATAGGAGCACCTCAATACATAAGGCAAATACGAACAGCCATAAAAGGGGAAATTGACAGTAACACAATCATAGTAGGGGACTCTAACACCCCACTTTCACCAATGGACAGATCATCCAAAATGAAAATAAATAAGGAAACACAAGCTTTAAATGATACATTACACAAGATGGACTTAATGGATATTTATAGGACATCCCATCCAAAAACAACAGAATACACATTTTTCTCAAGTGCTCATGGAACATTCTCCAGGATAGATCATATATTGGGTCACAAATCTAGCCTTGGCAAATTTAAGAAAATTGAAATCATATCAAGTATCTTTTCTGACCACAACGCTATGAGACTAGATATCAATTACAGGAAAAGATCTGTAAAAAATACAAACACATGGAGGCTAAACAATACACTACTTAATAACGAAGTGATCACTGAAGAAATCAAAGAGGAAATCAAAAAATACTTAGAAACAAATGACAATGGAGACACGACGACCCAAAACCTATGGGATGCAGCAAAAGCAGTTCTAAGAGGGAAGTTTATAGCAATACAATCCCACCTTAAGAAACAGGAAACATCTCGTATAAACAACCTAACTTTGCACCTAAAGCAACTAGAGAAAGAAGAACAAAAAAACCCCAAATTTAGCAGAAGGAAAGAAATCATAAAGATCAGATCAGAAATAAATGAAAAAGAAATGAAGGAAACAATAGCAAAGATCAATAAAACTAAAAGCTGGTTCTTTGAGAAGATAAATAAAATTGATAAACCATTAGCCAGACTCATCAAGAATAAAAGGGAGAAGACTCAAATCAATAGAATTAGAAATGAAAAAGGAGACGTAACAACTGACACTGCAGAAATACAAAAGATTATGAGAGATTACTACAAACAACTGTATGCCAATAAAATGGACAACCTGGAAGAAATGGACAAATTCTTAGAAATGCACAAGCTGCCGAGACTGAACCAGGAAGAAATAGAAAATATGAACAGACCAATCACAAGCACTGAAATTGAAACTGTGATTAAAAATCTTCCAACAAACAAAAGCCCAGGACCAGACGGCTTCACAGGCGAATTCTATCAAACATTTAGAGAAGAGCTAACACCTATCCTTCTCAAACTCTTCCAAAAGATAGCAGAGGGAGGAACACTCCCAAACTCATTCTATGAGGCCACCATCACCCTGATACCAAAACCAGACAAAGACGTCACAAAGAAAGAAAACTACAGGCCAATATCACTGATGAACATAGATGCAAAAATCCTCAACAAAATACTAGCAAACAGAATCCAACAGCACATTAAAAGGATCATACACCATGATCAAGTGAGGTGTATTCTGGGAATGCAAGGATTCTTCAATATACACAAATCAAACAACGTGATACACCATAGCAACAAACTGAAGGAGAAAAACCATATGATCATCTCAATAGATGCAGAGAAAGCTTTTGACAAAATTCAACACCCATTTATGATAAAAACCCTGCAGAAAGTAGGCATAGAGGGAACTTTCCTCAACATAATAAAGGCCATATATGACAAACCCACAGCCAACAAAGTTCTCAATGGTGAAGAACTGAAACCATTTCCACTAAGATCAGGAACAAGACAAGGTTGCCCACTCTCACCACTCTTATTCAACATAGTTTTGGAAGTTCTAGCCACAGCAATCAGAGAAAAAAAAAAAAAACAAATAAAAGGAATCCAAATAGGAAAAGAAGAAGTAAAGCTGTCACTATTTGCAGATGACATGATATTATACATAGAGAATCCTAAGGATGCTACCAGAAAACCACTAGAGCTAATCAATGAATTTGGTAAAGTAGCAGGATACAAAATTAATGCACAGAAATCTCTGGCATTCTTATACACTAATGATGAAAAATCTGAGAGTGAAATTAAGAAAACACTCCCATTTACCACGGCAACAAAAAGAATAAAATATCTAGGAATAAACCTACCTAAGGAGACAAAAGACTTGTATGCAGAAAACTATAAGACACTGATGAAAGAAATTAAAGATGATACAAATAGGTGGAGAAATATACCATGTTCTTGGATTGGAAGAATCAACATTGTGAAAATGACTCTACTACCCAAAGCAATCTACAGATTCAATGCAATCCCTATCAAACTACCACTAGCATTTTTTACAGAACTAGAAAAAAAAATTTCACAATTTGTATGGAAACACAAAAGACCCCGAATAGCCAAAGCAATCTTGGAAAAAAAAAAAAAACGGAGCTGGAGGAATCAGGCTCCCTGATTTCAGACTATACTACAAAGCTACAGCAATCAAGACAGTATGGTACTGGCACAAAAACAGAAATATAGATCAATGGAACAGGATAGAAAACCCAGATAAACCCACGCACATATGGTCACCTTATATTTGATAAAGGAGGCAAGAATATACAATGGAGAAAAGACAGACTCTTCAATAAGTGGTGCTGGGAAAACTGGACAGTTACATGTAAAACAATAAAATTAGAACACTTCCTAACACCATACACAAAAATAAAGCCAAAATGGATTAAAGACATAAATGTAAGGCAAGACATAGGCAGAACACTCTATGACATAAATCACAGCAAGATCCTTTTTGACCCACCTCCGAGAGAAATGGAAATAAAAACAAAAATAAACAAATGGGACCTAATGAAGCTTAAAAACTTTTGCACATCATAGCAGCCTAATCTTTTAAGTTTAGTAAAAGAGTGGTTTACATTTGTCATGCCTACTTCCTCTCTTTTTATTGAGTTCTCAAATCACTGTACTAAAATTGTTCTTGAAACGATTACTCTTAACTTCATTTTATGTTTCCAGTTAACTTAATTTAGTTTCCTGTAGTATTTGCATTATTGATCAAACTCTCTTTGAAACTCTCTCTGCCTCTGGCTTCTCCTGATTTTCTTTCTACCTCTAAGACAAACACTTCTCAGCTCTTTCTTAATTCTCCAGTTGACTTTCCCAATTCCCCCTTCCCCTCAATTTCCAATTTTACTCTTTTCCTAATGCCCCCCTCCCCCCACCTGCCACAGTGATGGTGACCCAGGGCTCCTTCATTAGCCCCTTATGTCTTTACTGTTTATACTCTCTATGATTAATCATCTACTCTGGTTTAAATTCCAGCAATCTACAAACAATAAACGCTGGAGAGGGTGTGGAGAAAAGGGAACCCTCCTGAACTGTTGGTGGGAATGTAAACTGACACAGCCACTATAGAGAACAGTACGGAGGTTCCTTAAGAAACTAAAAATAGAACTACCATACGACCCAGCAATCTCACTACTGGGCATATACCCTGAGAAAACCATAATTCAAAAAGAGACATGTACCACAATGTTCATTGCAGCACTATTTACAATAGCCAGGACATGGAAGCAACCGAAGTGTCCATCGACAGATGAATGGAAAATGATGATGTGGCACATATATACAATGGAATATTACTCAGCCATAAAAAGAAATGAAATTGAGTTATTTGTAGTGAGGTGGATGGACCTAGAGTCTGTCATACAGAGTGAAGTAAGTCAGAAAGAGAAAAACAAATACCGTATGCTAACACATATATATGGAATCTTAAAAAAAAAATGGGTCTGAAGAACTTAGGAGCAGTACAGGAATAAAGGCGCAGACATAGAGAATGGACTTGAGGACACAGGGGGGAGGGGGAAGGGTAGCTGGGATTAAGTGAGAGAGTGGCAATGACATATATACAGTACCAAACGTAAAACAGATAGCTAGTGGGAAGCAGCCACATGGCACAGGGAGGTTAATTCCGTGCTTTGTGACCATCTAGAAGGGAGGGATAGGGAGGGTGGGAGGGAGGCACAAGAGGGAGAGGATATGGGGATATATGTATAGGTATAGCTGATTCACTTTGTTATACAGCAGAAACTAACTCACCATTGGAAAGCAATTATATGCTGATAAAGATGTAAAAAAAAAAAAAAAAAAAAGATGGTCAGGACCCCTCAATCAATTCCCAGACTTGACCAGTTTACAGACCCAGGGAGGCTGGGTCCCCTTGAGGAAGGACCTTGATACACTGCCAAAAACGTATACTCTTAATCTTTCTCCCAGCTTTCCCCAAAGGGACCCATGCCTTTTATCAGAGTGACTGCATTAGGAAAAAGGGGAAAAATCAGACATTTCCAGGATCACTGAACACAGGCTCTGAACTGACACTAATTCCAGGAGACCCAAAACATCATTGGGGTCCACCAGTCAGAGTAGGGTTTATGTGGGTCAGATGATCAGTGGAGTTTTAGCTCCACCGTCTCACAGTGGGCCCAGTGGGTCCCCAAACCCATCCAGTGGTTATTAACACAGTGGCAGAGCTGGGATTCAAACCCAGGATGTCCAGGCTGTGCTCTTAACCACAAAACAGTCTGACATCTCTAGGAAGAAAGTATAATTCAGGGTTTCGGTCCCCATCCCCCAAGCCCAGCCCAAGGTCATGGTGTCAACCTTATTTTCTTGAAACTAGGCAGGAAAATTAGAGACAATCAAAAGGTCATAGGGCCTGACATCAAAAGAAAGGACATGAGTTTACTAAGCCAGTGGGGCTAGATCCCCCGGAACCATTCCTCACCTTCCCGGCAATTTGACTAGATCTGATGGTCAAGGTGGGGGAAAGCCCAGAACAAAGGTAAGTCCTTTTACTCTCACCTGGGAAAAGGTCTGTAAATTGTTTGGGAGGCCTCTCAGATATAGAATAAACAAGTAATAAAACAACAAGGTACAGTGATGGAAACTGTGAAAGAGCTTATGGACCGTTTGAAAGAAGATATACACCCTCTGCATTGGTGGGGTCTTTGGATTGCCATCCTAACCCATACACCCACAAAAAAGATGCACCTGATCCCAAAGAGAGCCTGGAAAAGCAGATTCCAACACAAGGATTTAAATGAAAGTAATTTATTTTGGAGGTGATTCCAGGAAACTCATGACAGATTGAGGACATGGGATGGAGCAGGGAAGGCAGCTTATAAGGAGTTTGTTGGCAGCCAAGTTACCACTGTGGACCTAGAGCTTATCCAGCTGGGAGAAAGTGTAGATGGTGCACCTCAGAGTTAACCCAACTAGGGGTGCGGGAGCTGGGTATTCATTCAGTCTTGACTGACAGCTACTCCCTGGAGGGTCTGAATTATTCCCGTGTGATTCTGGCAAAGTGGGTATTGGTGGCCATAGAGTGCCTCAGGCAAAGGCAAGTCAGCATGTGCAGAAGTGGTGAGGGCAAGGGATGGGGGCTAGGGCACCAACAACATCTGCTGCAAAGCCGAACCCCATCCTTTGGCAGGTCCCAAAGGTACCTGAATTCTCACCCGTCCACGGTGGGGCTTAGAGAGCAGATTAGCTCAGCCGGGGCTGTGGGGGCAGAGTTCAGTGGGGTTCTGGTTTTACTCTTAACCACACAACCTCAGGCAGGAAAACGGACCTTTAGGAGCTTCCGTTTTCTCACCTGTAATAATAGTACCTTGTGGATTATTGTAAGAAGTGAACATAATTCTGCATATAAAGCTCTTAGCCTAACATATAATAAGGGCTCAGAAAGAAAGTGTATTTATTGGGAATTCCCTGGCGGTCCAGTGGTTAGGGCTTGGCGCTTTCACTGCCGGGGCCGGGGTTCAATCCCTGGTCGGGGAACTAAGATCCCACAAGCTGCACAGCATGGCCAAAAAAAGAAAATAAATAAATAAATAAGTAGAGGGGAGAAAAAAAAATTTTTTAAGTGTATTTAATAAAATCGTTAACTCATGTGCTTTTCTTACAGGGAAGGCAAGTCTGGCCCTGAAGTTGGCAGGCCCTGAGGCTTCCAGATGCAGTGGTGGAGAGAAGGAGGGAGACTGAATAAGGATGAGACTGACAGCCAAAGTCAGGAAGTCAGAGCAAGGGCCAAGGGGACAGCAGCATCCCACACTGGAGCCAGGTCAGCCATGAGAAGCTGTGCGTCTGACATCTTAAGCTGGTCATAAATTGGGGCATGAGGAACGTAAACTCCATTGCTTCCCTGCTGAAATCCTTCTTGCAAATATCTAGCTATCGGGGAGGTGTAGGGAGGAATCCAGTGGTTGGGACCACCCTCTTCCCACTGACAGCTGCCTTAGGTTGTTAGCTGAGGGACAGGGCTCCATCGAGATGAGACAAACACTCTCCCCAAGCTCCCATCTCATCCAGGTTGTCTGGGCACTGATCCTCCCATAAGGACAGACCCCTGATCCCAAGGAATTGTTGTTTCCTCTCCAGCGAGAAATCCCAACAGGGGTATTGACCCCTCCAAACCCATAACTTCTTCAGGCAACTGACCCACAAGCCATGTATCTCCTGGTGCCACCTACACATCACCCACAGCATGTCCATTGCCTGTATGGACCTCCAATGGACCCCCCAATGCTAGCCATGACCCCCAATGTCAGCCAGGACCCCCAATGTACTGAACTGAAAAGTCAGGATATGTGCTGTTCTGCACCATTCCTGAGAATCCCATAAATCCCATCTAACTTCCATCAGCAGTCACTGGGGTTAGGTAATTTTCTCCTCCACACTGTACCCCAGGTCACTGTGCATCTTTGCTCAGAGTCTCTCGGCTTCTACTTCATTTGGAATGCACACGTACCTGTGTGTCCTGCACCTATAATTACACAAGGACTCATAGCTCCTACCAGGGCCATCAATGAGCTTTCCATCAGCCCAACTATGAGGGCATAATCTTGCTGGTGGTTTATTCTTAACTTTAATTTTTTTGGTAAATGTTTTATATTACCAAGGTGCAAATGACAGTCCAACAAGTCATCAGATTCCAGGTTCAAAAATGTCACTTTTTGCCTTTGTCACATCTCACCTTTAATTCTGGGATGTGACTGGAATCCCGTGTTTTTCTTCCCCTCCTCCCAAGGATCATCACAATCCAACTCTTCATCTACTTGAGCAGTTCACACACAGCGTTTCTGAGGGTCTCGTCTAAGCCCCCAGCACCCAAATTTTTCCCTCCTCGGCTCTGAACCAAACTGGTGAGCAGGCATCTGCCAGGATGAGAACGCAAACACCAGACATCAGCGTTTATATAAACCATTCCTGCCAGCCCTTCCTACAGGCGTCCTGGGCACGTGGATATTTGTCTTGATTATCCAAATCTCCCCTCTTCTTGTTCTTACTAAGTGGGTACACACTGTGTCCCACTGTTTTCTGCCATGAGGTGCTGATTGCTGCAAGAGCCTTTTAATACACATACAACACTCAGAACAAAGACGAATTCCTGCCTTTTATCTGGCACGACTGTACCATAAATTGCAGAGTTTAGAGAAGAGAGCGTCAAAGGCAGCGCCCACACGGCCTGTGCTCGCGAGAGACAGCCCTGGGAGAGGAGGGAAGCAGCCCCATCCCCAGCACCCTCATCTTGAGCCATGAGCGGCCCAGACAGGGTCGTGGGACAGCAGTGGGCGTGAGCACAGTGAGTCCTGGGGCAGGCAGAGGCCCTGAGCTCAGAGCTTCTGGACAGAACCAAAGCCAAGCCCTCTGTGGCCCCAGGACTCTCAACATCTCACCATCACCATCTTGATGTTTAAGGGCTCATTTCTGTGTGTCACTTTTTTTTTCCAGAAAACTCTATGTAATGCATTGTGTGAAGGGGAGATTAAAATGAGTTTCTATGGGCCATGGGATAAAAACCCATAATAGCTCATGAACTATTGAACCCACTGAGATTATATGTGTGTGTTTCCCTTTCTCTCAGAGAAAGAT
This sequence comes from Physeter macrocephalus, assembly GCF_002837175.3. NCBI lineage: Eukaryota > Metazoa > Chordata > Mammalia > Artiodactyla > Physeteridae > Physeter > Physeter macrocephalus. The sequence continues at coordinate 50,365,108 of NC_041227.1, read as the reverse complement.
TCTGAATTCAAAATCACAAAGGGTTCCGTGAGCCCCCAAGGCAGGAACAACCAAACTGTGCATTCACTTCAATATTTAATATACCTTGATCTTAAATATGACCAAGGAAAGGAGAAAAGGGGAAATGTCATAGTCTGGATGCCTCCACTACATGAGGCACTAATGTGAACCATCTCATTTCTTTTTCACATTAACTCTATGAAGTACTTATTATCAACAGCCCCATTTTTTAGATAAGGAGACTGAGGACAGAGAGTACAAGTTACTTCCACATGCCATCCAGTTGATAAGAGCTATGGTAATAATATCAGCAAGATAATAATTGCTGATGTTCCTAAGACCTTACTATGTCTCAGGCACTGTTCTAAACACTTTATGTATGTTAACCAATTAAATCCTCACTACAGCCCATTGAGGTGATTATTATTATTGTTATTATTATTACTATCACCATTTCATAGATGAGGAAGCTGAAGGAGAGAGCTGAAACTTGCATCTCCATTATCTGCCTTGAGCTCATGATCTTAACCTTTCAGTGACACCACCTCCCAGAACTTTCTGGTGATCACTGTAAGATCAGGCTAACTTGACTGTTTAGAACCAGCAAAGACCACAGTGTGTTCTGTAATCATTCCAGGTTTAACATTAGCAAGTCTCATCCTTAGTTCAAACACCACTTGACACCCAGAAGCCTGCACATCCATGCTAGTAAAAAGAACAAGAGATGAAGAAAGCTCACCCAAGACCACAGTGAGTGATGGAAATAAGGTTTGAAGCCAGGTATGTCTGCCTTGTGAGTCTGAGCTCTTAGCCACAATGCAGTCACCTGCCCAACATCTTACCTTCCTGCATGGAAAGCCCTGGCTTGATGGAAGGCAGTGAGGTCCCTGGAAGGTCCATGTGAGGCACAGAAGGTAGACAGCAAACCCCTGGTCACCTCCAGAAGATTATACCTGAGAAGACCAAATACCAACCATGTAGGTTGGAAGACACCCTTGATTAACCAGATAGAGGAGGAAATTCCCCATCCCTTGGGCTGAGAAAAGAGTTTCCTAAGACAGAACAGAACTGGCTTTCATCTTTCCTCCCACATTGCTGACAACACTCAGCAAGAGTCCCAGCAGGTAAGGCTACCTGTGTTTGCATCCCAGCTATGCCACTGTACTATTTTATGAGCATGAGTAAAATCAGTTTCCAAGCAATGCCTCCAATGCTGAGTTGAATTCATACAGTAATAATTACCACTGTTCTTACACACATGCACGCACAAGCACACATATTCATACATACACAGACAAAATTTAATGATCCTGAGGGAGTGAACACTTGCAAAAAAGATATGTGTTATCTCCCTACCATGGACCTGTGGCATCTTACCCCTCATCTACACCTAGGTAGGATTAATCTCTCTCTCTCTCTCTCTCTCTCTCTCTCTCTCTCTCTCTCTCTCTCTCTCTCTCTCCCTCTCTCTCCTATTATCTCTCTTCCTCCTAGGCTTTATCAGTACATAAACCCTGATAACCCTAGTCACATACCCCTTTTCTTGCTGGCTGGCTCCCTGCTTTCCAATCCCTCGAAGCTGGACATGTACTTCAGCACCATGGCCAGAGCAAATCTCTCCCTTTCCTTCAGGGCAGTGGATGACTAAATTTCTGACTCACTCTGTCCCCATCCATCCCCCACTCCCTCCTGCTCTCCTTCTCTCTACCCCCTCCCTCCCCCTCTCATCCTCCCTCCTACGCTCTACTGCTCTTCCCCTCTACCTAATGCTGTTGCGGTGATGTCAAAGCCTTGCGCAAGGAGAGAAGCTGCTATAACAGATACAGAGACACAATCCAGCTGGCCAAGAAAACAGTTTCCCAGGCACGAGCACCACCTAGAGATACCATGTCTTGGCTCTGAAGTCTAAATCATTTGGGCACTGAGCCCCCGTAGAAGTGACCAGGGGTCAAAAGGGTAAATACTGAGAACCACACTGCATTTACCAGTCCTAGGATGCACTCACTCCAAACATGACATTTCCATCCCAGTCCAGAGCAGGGAAAATATTGAGGAATAAATGGGCTAAGAAGTGAGCACTCAGGTCCTTCCTCACTGCCCACACTTGCTACCCTCTCCTACCTGCAACTAAGAAAGGACAGTGTGTGTTATGTATACCCAAGTGTGTGTGTAATTGGCTCTGTATGTACATATATGCTGTGGGGTAGGCAGGGAGGATTAGGGAGAGAGGGAGGTATCCATGAACAACCCTAGTAATAGGATGGGATGCAGTCCAGATCAATCTGAGAACAGAAAAAAAAAAAAAAAAAAACAGATGTTAACTACCTGGGGAGAGGTTCATTATCCTGTGCAAATAATCTTAAAATAGCTAACATTTTTGAGCAATTGACACAGCTAGGCACTGATAACTGCTCTATATGAATCATGCCATCCAATCATGACAACTCTATGAGGTAGGCACTATTCCCGTTATACAGATGAGAACACTAACGCTCGGAGAGGTTGAGTAACTTGATCAGAGTCACACAGCTAGTAAGTGACAGACAGACATAAGCATGAGCATAAAAAAGGCAAGAGCAATCTGGTTTAAAGGGCAGAAACTAGTCCTACACAGAGAAGTTCAGTGAATTAGGGTTTCACAAGCTTGGAGATTATCTTTTCCCGTCTTCCAATCTCAACAAAGAATTTTTATAAAGACAATGCTGATGAGTTCTTCTCCATGTGTGTGGGATACCAAAGAAAAGAAAAGTGACAAATCAAAGCATAATTGTTTTTAGTTGGATAAATGATAGACCTTACTGTAAGGGTGTATTTTTTTTTTTAAGCCAGGACATTAATGCTGTGATGCAAACAGCACTGGGCAAGGGAACTGGGAGGCTTGAATTTGAATTCTGGCTCTTCTGATAGTTTGCTCAGTCCTCTGGGTCTTAGCCTCCCTCCACTCCACCCACCCTCCAGCTACCAAAAAGGAGGGGCTCCAACCAGGTTATCTGATCCTTCCAGCTACGGTAGTGCTTATGTTCCCAAAAGGTGCTTCATGACAAGGCCTCCTTCTTTTCAAGAGCAGAAAAAAAAAAAAAAAAAAAAAACAGCAGCACTGGACACTCTCTCCCCACCAAGGAAATTAAGGATTAAGGAGCAGGGCATAAATTCAAAATGGGTTAAAGACCTAAATGTAAGGCCAGACACTATTAAACTCTTAGAGGAAAACATAGGCAGAACATTCTATGACATAAATCACAGCAAAATCCTTTTTGACCCACCTCCTAGAGAAATGGAAATAAAAATAAAAATAAACCAATGAGACCTAATGAAACTTAAAAGCTTTTGCACAGCAAAGGAAAACATAAACAAGGTGAAAAGATAACCCTCAGAATGGGAGAAAATATTTGCAAATGAAGCAA
>NC_041227.1:50360871-50361543 GCF_002837175.3 Physeter macrocephalus | reverse complement strand
CTCACACCGGTCAGAATGGCCATCATCAAAAAATCTAGAAACAATAAATGCTGGAGAGGGTGTGGAGAAAAGGGAACACTCTTGCACTGTTGGTGGGAATGTAAATTGATACAGCCACTATGGAGAACAGTATGGAGGTTCCTTAAAAAACTACAAATACATCTACCATACGACCAAGCAATCCCACTACTGGGCATATACCCTGAGAAAACCATAATTCAAAAATAGTCATTGGGCTTCCCTCGTGGTGCAGTGGTTGAGAGTCCGCCTGCCGATACAGGGGATACGGGTTCCTGCCCCAGTCCGGGAAGATCCCACATGCCGTGGAGCGGCTAGGCCCGTGAGCCATGGCCGCTGAGCCTGTGCATCCGGAGCCTGTGCTCTGCAACGGGAGAGGCCACAACAGTGAGAGGCCCGCGTACCGCAAAAAAAAACAAAGAGTCATGTACCAAAATGTTCATTGCAGCTCTATCTACAATAGCCAGGACATGGAAGCAACCTAAAAGTCCATCAACAGATGAATGGATAAAGAAGATGTGGCACATATATACAATGGAATATTACTCAGCCATAAAAAGAAACGAAATTGAGTTATTTGTAGTGAGATGGATGGACCTGGAGTCTGTCATACAGAGTGAAGTTAGTCAGAAGGAGAAAAACAAATACCATATG
>NC_041227.1:50344994-50360544 GCF_002837175.3 Physeter macrocephalus | reverse complement strand
AGAGGGAAGAGATATGGGAACATATGTATATGTATAACTGATTCACTTTGTTGTAAAGCAGAAACTAACACACCATGGTAAAGCAATTATACTCCAATAAAGATGTTAAAAAAAAAAAAAAAAGGAGCAGGGCATCCCCGGCCACCAGTGGGGGCCACATCTGACTTCAGTCCCCCAGAAGAAATGTTTGCTGAGTCTGCCTGGAGTGCCAGCTGCCTCCCAGTCCCCTCTGAAGCCAGTCACACACCCACCCCCCTTCAGGTGCTAATCCATCAGCTAGGTTTCCTGGGGAAACAGAACTCATTCTTAAGCTCTCTTTTATGGCTTTTACCCAGAATTGATTTGAATAAATCAGTCTAATGCTCTCTCTACAATGGAACCAATTGTAAAAAAAAAGCTTTATTTGCTCAGCTTTGAAAGCAGGTTGGAGCTTTCTTCTTCCCATTCCAGGGCTGATGGAAAAAAAAGAAGCACACACATTAAATTTGACAAAGGAGGACTCCTCAAAAAGTGGGGACCAAAAACCCTTCCAGGATTCCCTAGCAAGGGGGTCCCCTGCAGGACTCACACCTGGAGAAGGAGGTCAGAGGTAACTAAATGGGGTTTAACTACTCCTGATGCTAATACCTTGATATGATACCTGCTGTGCTCAGCCAGAGGCTTGAGGAAGCAAGCCTTCCCTGAAATCTCCTGTTTTCCTGGTTCTTCTGATTTCTCTCATAAAGGACACAGCAAGAGCTAACCTCCACTGAGTCCTGCCAACAGGCCAGGCACTGCATCAAGTCTCAAAGGCACCTCTAGTTCAATGATCCCAGTGACAAGGGCTTTCTTTCTGTTCTGCAAATGCCCCCAGGGTCTTGCCTACCTCAGGACCTTTGCATGTGCAGTCCCTCTGCCTCTCTCCAATTCCCACACACACCCAGCCCTGCAAGGCTGGCCCTTTCTCTTCCTTCATCTCTTTTCCCCAATGCCACCTCATCCTAGGGGTGTTCCCAAAACACACTGGTACAAATGATATTCTCTCATGGACCATCCTACTCTTTTTCCCCATATCACTTTATAGCATAGAAGCAAAACACCATCTTGTCTAAGGATGCAGGTTTGGGAGCCAGGGACCTGAGAATGATTCCTCACTTCTTCTCTTATTAGATGCTGACTTGGAGAAAGTGACTTAATCACTCTCAGCCTCAGTTTCCTCACCTGTAAAGTAGGGGTTATAAAAGTGCCCCCTTCTTGGAGCGGCTGTAAAGATTAACTGAGCTGACATCTGTAAGGTGTTTAGAAATGCGCCTGGCAGGAGGTAACCACTCCATCAATGTTTGCTGCTACTTGTGTTGTGACTGTTTGATGCATGTCTGTCCCCCCACCTGCCTGTGTACTCCAAGAGCACAGAGCTTGGTCATCCTGTTTCTCATAAGAGCCCCACGGCCGAGTTCAGGGCCCGGCACACCTGGATACTAAAAAAATACTTGTCAAATGAATGGAAGTTTTGTTTGTTTTATGTTCACCTCACACAGGCTTTAGAGAGACAAAGAGAAATGGCACTGATTTTTACTATTTTACAAATGGAAAACTAAGGCTGAAAACCACAATTTATCCAAGCCTGTCCAATCAGGTGTCCAAGCAAGGCAAAAGCTGTGTAGCCAGCACTTTTCCCACCAGAGGGCAGGAAGCAGAAACCTGGGGCTGCCCCTCTCCCTCTGGGATCTGAGACCACCACACCTTCAGCAAAAAGGAAGTCATAGCTCAGTTCCAGGCCCAGGGAATAGGCGTACAGGGCTGCCGCAATCTTGCCCCACCTGCCCCTCCCAGGGGATACTGATGAGCTGCAAAGATCAGGCCCAGGGCTCTGCCTGATGGTACAAGAGGTGGGCAGAGGCCACAATACGGGGACTGAGGACTCAGGGCTCAGAGGGTCCTCAATCTCAAATGAACACGTCGAACAGCGGAGCACACTCACAAAGCGGATTGATCTTCAAAATCAAGCAGAGGTACGGACCACATATTCTTTTGTTCACTGAAATCCCCAGCACTCTTGGCAAAGAGCTGCCGTTGATAAATATTTGTTGAATGAGTGAGTAAATAAACTGATGATTGAATAAATCAGTGAATCGCAGCAACAATGATAGCCCATATTTGTCCAGCTTCCTCCCTCCTCTCTCTAACTCCTGATTTGGGGAGGCAGAGACTCATAATGGCTAAGAGGGCATACTGTGAAACTGCTAGGGTTCAAATCCCAGCTCTACCATTTACCAACCCTGTGACACTAAACAAGTAATCTAGCCCCTCTGTGCCTCAGCTTCCCCATCTATGAAATGAGGGTGTTAATAGTCCCTTCCTAGTGAGACTGCGAGGTTTAGATGAATTCATACATGCAAAGCACTTGGAACAGTGTCTGGCACACAGAAAGCGCTGAAAATAAGTGTTAGCTGTCACCATTACCGTACTGGCTTTTCTCTGTATGTTTATTATTTTCAGTCTTTATTTGATTTGCCTCTTGCTATAAGCTTCCTTGAGCCCTTTTGGGGAAGAGGCAGAACACAAATCAATTTAAAAAATGAACTACTCAAATATAACATTTACAGGCTGGACTTAATCTAACAGATTTTCTACTAATAAGACACACTTGCAAATTAAACTGTCTAATTTGGTAATATCTTTCGAAATGTTAAATGCTCATACTCTCTGCCCCAGAAATCTCACTTCTAGGGATTGATTTTAGAGATACGCTCACATGAGTGAACCAAGGTGGCGTATAAGGAAATTCACTGCAGCATCGTTTGAGAAAGCAAACAGCCGGAAACAATCTACATGTCCATGCATGGAAGATTGGCTAAATGAATTTATGGTGTAGCCTACAGCAGGATGTATGCTGCTACTAAAAATGGAGCAAAGTTTTATGCATTGACATGAAAAGATCTCTAAGATATACGGTTTATGAAAAAAAAGTTGCAGAATGTTGTAGAGAGGATGACTTCATTTGTGCCTCTAAATACACAGGCGCGCGCACGCGCACGCACACACACACACACACACACACACACACACACACACACACACCCCACAGTCATTATGCAAATTTTAAAGATAAAGAAACTGAGGCTCAGAACCCTAAGATCCCACAGCTAGGAAATGACAACCTACATTCTTACCCACTCTGCCTTGTGACAGGATCTCAGCACAGGGAGACACAGTGGAGATCAGAGCACAGCTCCAAGGAGCCATCCTGGTAACAGATAAAGAGAAGCTAAAACAGCCAAAAGTGCTGACATTGAGCAGAGCCTGGGAGTATGAACTGGCTCTTTTTTCTCCGCTAGTTCCAATGTCTTGTTTTGTCTCTCTCTTTCGGACTTCAGCATTTAGGATAACACTTTCTAAAAACGTGCCATCCTCCAAAAAATAAATCAATAAAATAAAAAGGTAAAAAATAAACAAAATGTAGTATATGCACACATGGAATATTATTCAGTCTTAAAAAGAAAATAGAAGTGACACATGCTACAACATGGATGAAACTTGAGGACATTGTGCAGTGATATGTCAGACACAAGAGGACAAATGTTGCATGAATACACTTATATGAGGTTCTTAGAGCAGTCAAATTTGTAGAGACAGAAAGTAGAATGGTGGTGGGGGGAGGGGAGAGTGGGAATGAGTGTTTACTGGGTAATGAGTTTCAGTTTGGGAAAACGAAAAAGTTCTGGAGATGGTTGGTGGTGGGGGCTATACAACAATGTGAATGTACTTAATGCCACTCAACTGTATGCTTAAAATTGGTTAAAATGGTAAATTTTATGTTACATCTATTTTACCACCCCAAAAAAAAAAGTTTTTAAAAATACGCTATTCTCCTAAACCACATAGAAAATCCATGGAAATCCATGTAGAAAAAACCTGAGGGAGATGAATGGGATCAGGGTTGGCGACAGCGGCTCAGCTGTGAGTACCACCCACCCCTCACCCCAGGTGCCTCTCCCCTACCCCCTGCCTTCAACCTAAAGCAGTTGGTTGAAACCTTTTGTTTTGATTTTCTTTGAGAAAATATCTCATTCTAAATCAATAGATCCATGACAATTATAAATTACTTTCAAATTTAGTCAGAAGACCAGACGGTGGCTCCATGACAACATTCAGGGGTCCCAAATTCACACTCTCCTGCTCTGAGCACATTTTCCACCTAACAGGAATTTCCACACTGGTAATTGGTCCTGGTTTTGTGTGGTTTGAAGGATGTGTGGCTTCCCCTCATGTCATCGCTCTCAAAAGTTTAAGGCCATGTTCTCAAACCACTCAGGTTCACTCAATGACTGGTGATGCACAGACTCATCCAAATCTACTTGAAGCTTGTATTGGTTAGGATGCTTTTGGAGTCAAGTAACAAAAAATCTGGACTCAAGCTGGCTCACCCAGTAAAGAAATGTATTTTCTCATACAAGTGGCAGGCCAGAGGGAGGTCAGGGTCCAGGTGCCTTATGCATCTGGATAATTCCATCAAGACCTTGGCTCTTTCCATTTCTCTCCTCTGCCAAACTCAATCTGAACTCCATCCTGAGGCTGGTTCCCCTCCTGGTCACAGGATGGGTGGGATGGTATTTGGGGCTTCATGCTCTACTTTCATGTCCAGGACGATGCAGGGAAACTCTTCTCTGTCACTCAGGAAATGCAAGTTCCCTTCAGCAAAACTAGGTCAACTTGAGGACACATTGACCAGACAGATAATAGTCACCAGGGTACAAGAAATATGTAGCTAATGATAAGAATGTACGGTGTCAAACTGGAGAGGGACAAAATGGTTCTAGTGACAAAATTATCTCTATCAGAGAGAAAACCTCTTAAGTGGGATTTTTTCACAGCCTCCCATTCACTGCTCTGAGGAGTTCCCTTGCAAATGTCCATTATTACTCTGCTCAGTCACACCCTAGGACAGCTCTAGCCCTCATTACTCATTTGTAATAATAATAATACCTTGCATTTAATGTACTGCTTATCATATATATGTCATATAACATTTATGATATATTTATTTACAGTTAATTATAATTAATAATTTGATGTATTTTATAATGTACTGCTTTATCATATATGTATGTATACTACATTAAATTCATGATAATTTGATACCTATCTGTGAAGTAAAGAATTAACCCAGCAGCCTTGAGTTACTCAAATCTTGTACATTCTCAGAAGGGCCTATTTGTATGACTAGCCTTTGGCTGGCTCCTAGGAACTGAGGTCTTAGAATGTTCCCTATGCTACTAACTGATTAGGGCGCTGTGCATGCTTGAAGTCTCGAACCACACTATACCAGCTTGTGTGGATAGTTTGTGTAAAAAATGTGATTTATGGTGAGCACCTGCTTTCCTTCTGGGGGGTCTGAAGTTTCAGTAACTGCAATCAGCACTGCAGTTACCCCAATAAAAACCCTGGACTTTTAGGCTCAAGCAAACTTACCTGGCAGAAAACATTTTGCATGTGTTTCTGCAGTTCATTGCTGGGGGATTTAGTATGTTCTGTGTGACTCCCCTGGGAGAGGACTCTTGGAAGCTTATACCTGGTATCCTCCAGCTTCTGCTTGATGTACCTTTTTCCTTTACTGATCCTGCTTTTTATCTCTTTGCTGTAATAAACTATAGCCTGACTATAATGAAGAAAATAAAAAATAGTCACCAGGGTAATGACACACACTAATTAGGCTAACTCAGGGGGTCAGCAAACCACAGTCTACAGGTCAAACCTGGCCCACCATTTGGTTTTGTAAATGAAGTTTTATTGGAACACAGCTATGCCCATTCATTCATATATTGCCCATGACTACTTTCTCTCTACAGTGGCACAGCTGAATAGTTGCAACAGACCACATAACCTACAAAGCCTAAAATCATTACTATCTGGCCCTTTATGGAAAGAGTTTACTGGCCCCTGGATTAACTGGCCAGATGAGGTATAAAGGCCATTGGGCAGTCAACTCCAATGCCCACTACACCCCTGTTTATTAGTTTCAGTCAACATTACCTCTTAGACCAACAAGGTTCTATTTTAGTTTATCACCCACTGGGTAAAATAGTACTTCCTTTTGAATGCTCTTGTCTCTTTCCTTTTAAACCAAAAGGACTGTCATTAAGTTATTTTATTTATTTATTTATTTGTTGGCTGCATCGGATCTTAGTTGTGGCGCACGGGGTCTTTGTTGAGGCATGAGGGATCTTTCCTTGCAGCATGCGCTATTCCTTGTGGCCCACGGGCTTCTCTCTAGTTGTGGCATGCAGGGTTTTTTTTCTCTCTCTAGTCATGGCATGCAGGCTCCAGGGCATGTGGGCTCTGTAGTTTGTGGCACCCGGGCTCTCTCGTTGAGGCGTGCAAGCTCAGTAGTTGTGGCACGCAGGCTTCATAGCCCCGCAGCATGCGGGATCTTAGTTCCCTGACCAGGGGTCGAACCCACATCCCCTGCATTGCAAGGCGGATTCTTTACCACTGGGCCACCAGGGAAGTCCCTTATTAAGTTCTTTCAGTCCAGGATTTAGTGTTTGTGAGCAAACTGATATAACAGAATGCACGTGAGGTCTGGAGTAAATAGCCAAGCCAGCAGCCAAGTGGCAGCATTGTGATGGACATCTGATGTTACCGCCCACTAAGCATACATTCCCCTTTCTCTTAGTGAGGTCACCCCCACTTTTCCTTTAGGGTCTGTATCAGTTGTCTATCACTGCATAACAAACGACCCCAAAACTCAGTGGCTTAAAACAACAACTATTTATTCTGCTAACAAATCTGCAGTCTTGGCAGGGCTCAGCTGGGCAGCTCACCTCTGTTCCATGCAGCCTCACCCTGGTTAATGGAACCGTTTACTTTCAAGATGGCAAATAGGTGCTTGTTGTTGGCTGGGAGCTCAGTGAAAGCTGTGACCTTTGGGCCTCAGTTCCTCTCCATGTGGTCCTCTCAGTGGGCTGCTTGGGCTTCCTCGTGACATGGTGGCTAGGTTCCGTGATCAAGTGTCCCAGTAGAGAGGAGGAATGAGGAAGCTGCATTGCCTTTTATGACATAGCCTCAGAAGTCACAAATTGCCATTCCCACCATAGTCACATGCCCAGATTCAAGGGGAGGGAACAGAGATCCCACCTCTCAGTGGGAGGGGGGTTGGTCAGAACCATTCTAACTGGAGCCATTGGATATTCTTGTTTTAATAAAAACAGTTCAGCACTATATATATATTTTTAATTTGGTTGTGCTGGGTCTTAGTTGCAGCAGGTGGGCTCCTTAGTTGGGGCACACGGGCTCCTTAGTTGTGGCATGTGAACTCTTAGTTGCAGCATGCATGTGGGATCTAGTTCCCTGACCAGGGATCAAACCCAGGCCCCGCATTGGGAGCACAGGGTCTTAACAACTGCGCCATTCGGGAAGTCCCATATTTTTGCCTTATTTGTTGACACCACCTCTCTCTGGATGGAGTAATATGTTTGCAACATTCCAGACTCAACCAATACATTCATTAAGACTCTTTGACTTGCAAACAGCAGAAAAACAATTCAAACTAGTTTGTATTAAAATGCTGTTGACTTATATACCCAGGAATCTTGAGGGAATGGTCCTAGCTTCAAGCTCAACTGGATCCATGTTCAAATAGTATCATCAGGGCTCTCTGTATCTCTCTCTTTTTATCCCTCATCTCAGCTCTGCTTTATTATCAGACAAGCTTGATCCAGGTGGACACAAGATGGTAATTCAGAGCCTCAAGCCTACGTCCTAGACACAGCTCTCAATGCCAATTTATGAAGAACCATCTTTCCCGAAACCTCTAAGAAAAGATTTGTGGAAAACCATGATGGGCCCCATTCTTATAATATGCCATTCCTGAACCAATCAATAGCCGTTGGGATCAAGCCTTCCAGTTGGATGAGCTTGAGTCACATGACTACCCTGAACCACAGGAACTGAACAAGATTATTCTGGAAGTGGGAGAGAGTGGTCCACCTAAGGTAGAGGTGCTGACCTGTCCTTTGTACCCAGTGGTCAACAAGCATGATCTGAAGAAGTGAGGAAATCACAAAGGGCTCTAAGACAATATCAAGTAATATTCTAGGACCCCAAAACTACAGCTGTTCCCAAATTCCAAAAGGACAACTGGGTGAGCTCCTTGTTTGTTGGTTGCTTTTGATTCAATAAAAAAAGATGTGAGCTCCAGGATCTTTTGGGAGGCTGCCAGTTAAAGAACCATGTGGTTAAAATTCACTCTTGGAGCCCACACTCACAACAAATGCAATCATGGTTCTATATGGCTGGCATCAAGAGACAGTAATCTTTCAGCAAGTTTGAAATCTTACTTGGTGTATTTTTCTCAGCCTTGTCATTAGAACTTCAAAGTTAACCCGAAGATACTCCTGAGTTAGTAGGAAGCTCAGCATTATTTCTTTCCTGACAAATCTTTGCCCTTCAGCTCCAGCGATCTCCGGGAATGCAAGGTGACTCTTCGTTGGGAAAATACTGCATTTGTCCCTTCCATAGGAAGGGCTGTTGCTCACCATACGTAGTGAGGTTTTTCCAAACCCAAGAAAGAAATATGTCCCCTTTGCTCCATAACCCGAGAAGAAAATAAAACACAGATTCTCACAAATAGGAGAAGGTTGAATTGTGTTTGTTATTCTCAGCTTCGAGGCTGCATTGATTACTTCTGGGAAAAAAAAGAGTTCCGTTTCTAATATACAGTCACTTCACATCAGATTTATATACTTGAGTTTAAAGGAAGCCAAGTAAAGTTATCTGTTCTTGTTGTACCTGATTAACCTCAATACACAAATCCTACAAATCAATAGTTAATTAAAAATGTGGCACTGCTTCTGTAGTTAAGTTACCTCATCCCTCAGCAAACACTACCCACCTTGTATATTATGAAGCTAAAAGCCATGCAGGACACCCTCTAGGGCAATATAGAATTGTACATACAAGAAAATAAACATATTTCCAAAATATTTCTACACAGGGGCCTCAAATGTAATCTTTTGGCTGTACTTATAACTTGAGGCATCCCATAGAAGCTGCCTCGGGTGGTCTGCAGAGCTTCCTAAGTCTTGGAATCATTTTCTCATATAGGCATGCAGCCTGTATCCTCTGCATAGTCAAGGTTTGTAAAGATGCTCCCATGGTGACTTGAAGCACGGCTTTCCATTTTCAAAATGTCTCCAGGCTGAGAGCCTAAGAACTCACCCTCACCCTGATCTCATATTCACCCCCACCTTCAAAGCTACAAATAATCAAGAACAATAAGGCAGAACTGATTTATTTGTCATTTCCTGGTTACTGGTAATTCTTTGTGGGTTTCTTTATTTTTAACTTCACACTCCTTTCTTCCAAAACAAAATCATACATATTTTTTTAATTATATATATATATATTTTGGCCACACCTCACGGCATGCGGGATCTTAGTTCCCTGACCAGGGATCAAAACCGCATCCCCTGCGGTGGAAGTGCAGAGTCTTAACCACTAGACCACCAGGGAAGTCCCAGAATCATATATTTTTTTGATAAATGTACTGGTGCCCTGCCTTATTCCAAAGGGGGATTGAAGTGGCTAAGAAAACAGTGCAGTGGAACTAGCTTTGCCAGAATCACCCATTGCGGTAGACTCAAGTCACACAGTGATTTAACAAGTGATTCCTCCTGATGGTCTTGTCTATGTCCCCACCACCAGCAGCCTTCTTCTGGTAACAGATGCATCCAACCCTGGCCCTGGACTCAGGTTAAGCCAATCATAGTATCTCAAACCCCTGGTCTACAGGTAGACAAGTGGCCCAGGAGGGCCCATCACAACTCTTTTCTGGGAGTTTTCATACTGGAGCTAGGAAAGGGAAATCAATTTTTTTCCTGGTGGCAAAGCCATAAGGATGAACGGTCAAGACACATTTGCCAAGATCTCCACCATATACAAAAATTCCATCTATCATAGGAGGAAAGAAACTAAGATATACAAGTGAGAGATGGAGAGGAAATGGGCAAGAGAAAGCTGTTCCGTGGTCTGGTTATGTCAACCAACACATTCCCTTTTCTGCTTCAGTGGGATAGATGCTGAAGCCTGGAAAAATACCCCATGAAGAGATAAAGAAAAGACACCCATTCTCTGACCTTTACTGAAGTCAATGTTTACATATTTTAACTGATCCTCAATACCCAACTTAGCTGACAAGAACCCAAAAGACCAAGAATCTCACCAGCCAAGAGCAAAGGCTGTTGGTTCCTGCCCCTCCATCCTCCTCAGTTGCAGGAACTGGGGAAGACGCTACTCCTCCTTTTTATAAACCAACCCCTACCCAGGAACCCAGCAATCAGGGGCACCTGACCCTCCTCCTGGACTTCCTGGGGTTGGATTTTCAAGAACATGAACTTGGCAATTGGTGGGCACCATTCGCCACTGGGCTACCTAAAGAGAAGTGGAATCCTGGGAGACAAGGAAGCAAATTGGGTAGCCAAAGAGTCTAGGCAGAAGGATGGGATCTGGGGATCCCAGAGGAGGGGAGTATCAAAGAGAAATGGGAGAGTCGGAGGGGACTGTCTATGGAGATGAGATAGTGGCTGTAGCCATTTTAGAGGAAGCCTGCAGCCTCAGAGATCGGCATTAAAGATGTCAACCCAGTTTGGGCAACCTAGCTCAGGTCACCAGCAGTGATTCCTGGAAGCCACCTTGCAGCTGTGGAGTTATTTGTAGTGGTTCTGGGATAAGTCGGGGGCATACTCAGCAATCCACAGCCTCCCTAGTCTTTATTAACAATAGTTAATATGTTTTGAGCACTTTCTAGGTGCCAGGAATTATGGTAAGAGTTTACCAGGCATCATATCAATTATTTCTTGAAATAACCCTATGAGGCATGGATTCCATTTTTCTCCATATTACAGATGAGGAGAATTTATAGTCTTATAACTCAGAGAAATTAAGTCAGTTTCACCAAGTCAATGGCACAGCCAGGATTCCAGATGAGCTCTTTCTGACTCCAAAGCCACAATGCCAGGGTGCACTTCTGCCCAGACCCTCCCAGTTCTCCTCCAAGATACTGGACTCTATCACTGACACCCACACCTTCAGGCACTGGGTAGCACCTTTTCTCCAATTCTCAGGCCACCAAAATTGGATCAAGGGTCAGCACTGGTTCAGAATTGCAGTTGCTGGCTCTACGCCCATGGCTGGACCACCTTGGATAGCATCAACCCCCACCAAAGCCTGCCTACATTCTCCACCCCTTCTTTACATAGTAATGAGAATGCTGGGGTTCACCATCCCCTCATTAAAGCTGACTCGGTTCCTCCAGCCCCACTCTGCTTAGTCTCCCTGCCCTTCCCCATCGACCCAGCCCAGGGAGGCCCAGAATGCCTCATGGTCAAATCCAGCCATGTATTGACAAAGGGTCACAATTTTCCATCTCAATTTCAGAGCCAAGGTCTGTGCACTGGGCACAAAGGAGAGAATGCTTTAGATAATTTCCAATGAAATGAAAGTACAGAGAAGAGGAGAAATGAGGAAGACCAGCCCTGAAGCTGCACCAAGTCCCATAATGACAAATGCTGTACACTCATGTCAGGAAGCCAAGGCTATAAAAGCCACAAGTGAATTAGGAAGGAGTCCAAAGCAGTGATGTCATGTGAAAACATCTTTATGTAGCACTGTTGCCTTGCAACAAGGTTGGCGCTCACCTCCTGGTCAGATAAGTTCTCAGGCCCCAATGGTGCCTCCCATCAGGAGAAGGTGAGGAAAAGGCAGAAATGAATTCTGGAGTCACTACTTCTCTCAAGAAAGCCAGGGTGGCCAGGGAACACAGCCACCATCTCCTTCTCCATGAAAAGCATTCCAAGAAAGATGTGAGAGTGAAACATTTGTCAGTCTGTGCCAACACCCCCATTAGCATCCTGATCTGTCTTTGGGGAGAAGTCCTCACTGTATACAGCCTCGGCAGGAGGTAAATCCCCAAGCCCATTTCCCACTGCCAACCCCCTTCCCAAACACCCATGATGCTTCCTACCAGGACTTTGACTCTTTTTTTTTTTTTTTTGTGGTACACGGGCCTCACACTGTTGTGGCCTCTCCCTGTTGTGGCCTCTCCCGTTGCGGAGCACAGGCTCCGGACGCACAGGCTCAGCGGCCATGGCTCACGGGCCCAGCCACTCCGCGGCATGTGGGATCTTCCTGGACCGGGGCACGAACCCGTGTCCCCTGCATCGGCAGGCGGACTCTCAACCACTGCACCACCAGGGAAGCCCAGGACTTTGACTCTTGCTAAAGGATTGCAAAGACAGGGGTCAGTTCTATCCCAACAGGTAGCTCCAGCTGGCTGGGTCCAACCACCACACACACACACACACACACACACACACACACACACACACACACAGACACACACACACCATTCCTGCCCATTCCCCAAGCCTGGTCCTGCAGCTACCTGTGGATTCTGCAAGCCCCCAAGAACCTTAGAGTAAACTCTCTTCTTGCTTCATAGACCAGGTTAGTTGCTGGTGCTTGCAGCCAAGAATCCTGACTGATGCACACTTCATTGTGTTCATTGGGTTTGGGTTTTGGAGCCAGCAGCCTTGAGGATATTTCAAATCATGGGCATTGGTGCAATTCTATAAAAAGGAGCCAGAAACTACTTAGATACTTGTCAGGAAGAAGCACCTACAGATGCTTAAGGAAATGTGCATGACAGTGATGTACTGAATGAGGCCCAAATTGGGGGAGGGGCTTCCTTTAGAGCCTCAGGGCCTTTGTACATGCTCTTCCCTGGGATTCCCATCTTCTAACACCCACACCTCATCCAAGCCTCAGTCTAAATGTCACTTCCTCAGAAAAGCTATCATAATTGGCCATAATATGTTGCCTTGTTGTTTATCTGTTTAGGGTCCATGTGCCCCACTAGACTGTAAGCTCCAGGAGGGAGAGACCAAGGCTATTTTTCTCATCACTCTCTCCCCAGTGCGTAGCAAAGTGTAGCATCTAATAGGCATTCCAAAATATGTGTGAAGGAATTCACATTCATGGGATAGAATCACCCATCCAAATTATTATTATTATTATTATTGTTATTATTAAACCTTCATGACATCCATGAGGTAGATGTTATTATAATCCCTATGTTACAGGTGAGGAATCTGAGAAACAAGGAGGTTAAGGAATTTGCTGTAAGTCACCTAGTTGACGTAGGGTGGTGAGGGGATTTGAACCCAGGCATTCTGACTCCAGTGTCCTCTTAATTATCCCCACAGAGCTTTATGCAAAGTAGATGTTCTGATTATCTTTTGCCGTATAACAAACTGTTCCAAAAGTTAGTGGCTAAAAAAATACATAATTTGTTCAGGGCTCCACAGGAAAGGCTTATTTCTGCTCTTCGCAGTATCAGCTGGGGTGACTTCAGTGGGAGCTGGAGGGACCATTCTCAAGACAGCCTATTCCGTGGCTAGAGTTGATGTCAGTGTCAGCTGAGATCCCAGCCTGGGCTGTGAGCCAGTGGCCTCAGTTCCTCCACGTGGGCCTTGCCACGGGCGGCTTGGGCTTCCTCACAGCATGGTGGCAGATTCAAAGAATAAGTCTGCAAAGAGAACTTAGCCTCCAAAGTCACAGAGAGCTACTGCCGCTGCATCCTATTTGTGGAAACAGTCAGATTCAAAGGGAGCGGAATCATAGTCTGGCTCTCCGTGGGGATGTGACGGGTTTCTAAAAGAATCCATAGGATGGGACTTCCCTGGTGGCTCAGTGGTTAAGAATCCGTCTGCCAATGCAGGGGACACAGGTTCGATCCCTGGACCAGGAAGATCCCACATGCCGCGGAGCAACTAAGCCAGTGCGCCACAACTACTGAGCCTGTGCTCTAGAGCCTGCGAGCCACAACTACTGAGCCCACGCACCACAACTACTGAAGCCCACACACCTAGAGCCTGTGCTCTGCAACAAGAGAAGCCACCGCAATGAGAACCCTGCTCACCACAACGAAGAGTAGCCCCCACTTGCTGCAGCTAGAGAAAGCGCGAGCACAGCAATGAAGACCCAGTGCAGCCAAAAATAAATAAATACATACATACATACATACATACATTTATACAAAAAAAAAAGAATCCATAGGATAGGAGATAGTATTGACATTACGATCGGCCACAGCAAACAGGATAATGCATGACTTCACCAGACTGTCCTAACTTACAAACCTGACTTTAAAATAACCACCCCAATCACCTACCCCCAAGGACCCCAACTAAGAGTTTAGAAAACCAGTGGACTCAAAGAAAAGAAACTAGGGAAAGTAAAATTCACTCGTGGGGCAGACGTAGAGAAGGGAAACTTCCCCCACAATATTTACATATTTTCACTTCACTTCCCTACAATGCCTGAAGCTCTACTGATTAGAAACTCATCTGAGATAACTAGTAACCAATTTAAAAACGCAAACACCTAAGGGTCTTGCCAGAGTCCTCCAAACCGTCCAAGCAGATTCATCAAGGATTTCCTCCTGCCTCCTGCTGAGAGGCAGTGACAAGGGGAGACTGGAGGGGGGCTACGGGTAAAAGCACTTATGGATAGAGATGTGCGGTAAAGAGCAAATGGAGTTCAGCAGAGGAGGTAGAGAGGTTAAGTTTTTTTATGCACCTCAACAAGTGCCCTGGTTTGGGGCTCTGCAAAAATAGCCCCAATCAGGCTTCAAGATCAGCTGCTCCTGTTGGGCCAAGCCACTTTTCAAAATACCCTTGCGCAGCTGTGCAGAGTGGCCAGCTCCACTGGCCGCTGGCAGAGCCATAATGCACACTGTCACCACTCCCCTTAAACCTCTTCTGTAAGCACTTTGAATCAATGAAACAGGAGTGAACACTTGCTGCCAAGTGGCATGTGCCACAGAGGAACATGGTTCCAGCTGAAATCAAAACCTTCCAGCTGTTTGCACCTATGAGAGCCCACAGGAAAAGTCCTTTATTCTGGTATGGCCGTTAGGCTGGGCAAATTTTCTCCATGGGGTGAGTTTCTCTCTCAGAGTTAACCTGCACTCTGAGGTGCCATCTGTCAATGACACTGTTCTCCAGTTGACTTTTCAAAGCACTGCTCCTCCCTAAATGGTCACCAGCCCTGCCCTGCAAGCCCCCAGATGACACTGAACTTAGGTGAGAAAGCAGGAGATTTCAGGAGAATTCCAGTTCAGCATCTTAGAATCTCGGTATGCATATTAACAAATTGAAGGAGAAAAACCATATGATCATCTCAATAAATGCAGAAAAAGCTTTTGACAGAATTCAACACCCATTTATGATAAAAAAAAAAAAAAAAACCCTCCAGAAAGTAGGCATAGAGGGAACTTACCTCAACAAAAGCCAAATATGACAAACCCACAGCCAGCATTGTTCTCAAGGGTAAAAAACAGAAACCATTTCCACTAAGATCAGGAACAAGACAAGGGTGCCCACTCTCACCACTATTATTCAATATAGTTTTGGAAGTTTTAGCCACAGCAATCAGAGAAGAAAAAGAAATAAAAGGAATCCAAATCGGAAAAGAAGTAAAGCTGTCACTGTTTGCAGATGACATGATACTA
>NC_041227.1:50344187-50344652 GCF_002837175.3 Physeter macrocephalus | reverse complement strand
ACACTGATGAAAGAAATTAAAGATGATACAAACAGATGGAGAGATATACCATGTTCTTGGAGTGGAAGAATCAACACTGTGAAAATGACTATATTACCTAAAGCAATCTACAAATTCAATGCAATCCCTATCAAAATACCAATGGCATTTTTCACAGAACTAGAACAAAAAATTTCACAATTTGTATGGAAACACAAAAGACCCCAAACAGCCAAAGCAATCTTGAGAAAGAAAAATGGAGCTGGAGGAATCAGGCTCCCTGACTTCAGACTGTATTACAAGGTTACAGTAATCAAGACAACATGCTACTGGCACAAAAACAGAAATATAGATCAATGGAACAGGAAAGAAAACCCAGAGATAAACCCATGCATATATGGTCACGTCACCTTATCTTTGATAAAGTAGGCAAGAATATACAGTGGAGAAAAGACAGCCTCTTCAATAAGTGGTGCTGGGAAAACT
>NC_041227.1:50326901-50343649 GCF_002837175.3 Physeter macrocephalus | reverse complement strand
GTTGGTGGGAATGTAAATTGATACAGCCACTATGGAGAACAGTATGGAGGTTCCTTAAAAAACTAAAAATAGAACTACCATATGACCAAGCAATCCTACTACTGGGCATATACCCTGAGAAAACCATAATTCAAAAAGAGTCATGTACCACAATGTTCACTGCAGCACTATTTACAATAGCCAGGAGATGGAAGCAACCTAAATGTCCATCAACAGATGAATGGATAAAGAAGATGTGTCACATATATACAATGGAATATTACTCAGTCATAAAAAGAAAGTAAATTGAGTTATTTGTAGTGAGTTGGATGGACCTAGAGACTGTCACACAGAGTGAAGTCAGAAAGAGAAAAACAAATACCATATGCTAACACATACATATGGAATCTTAAAAAAAAAAAAAAAAAAAGGTTCTGAAGAACCGAGGGGCAGGACAGGCATAAAGACGCAGATGTAGAGGATGGACTTGAGGACACGGGGAGGGGGAAGGGTAAGCTGGGACGAAGTGAAAGAGTGGCGTGGACATATATATACACTACCCAATGTAAAATAGACAGCTAGTGGGAAGCAACCGCATAGCACAGGGAGCTCCGCGCTTTGTGACGACCTAGAGGGGTGGGATAGGGAAGGTGGGAGGGAGGCGTAAGAGTGAGGGGATATGGGGATATATGTATACGAATAGCTGATTCACTTTGTTATACAGCAGAAACTAACACAGCATTGTAAAGCAATTATATTCCAATAAAAATGTTAAAAGAAAAAAGAGAAAGAATCTCGGTGTGGGAGGAAATTTTTTTTTCCCAAGCTCTGGGCCAAACCGTTGTTTATAATCTGCTTTGGTTGTTGGAAAGTGCCAGGATAAGGGTCTGCATGGGTAGTGGAAGGGGCACCTAATCGAGTGTCAGATGGTCAGAAATACTTCCCCATCAGACAACCCTTAAGCTGAAGACTAGAAGGTGATAAGAGTTATCTAGTAAATAAGGAAGATGGTGGAAGATTGTTCCAAGCAGAGGACCAGCATATGCAAAAACTGAGAGATGAAAGAGTGTTCAAGGGACTTCGCTGGTGGCACAGTGGTTGAGAGTCCGCCTGCCGATGCAGGGGATATGGGTTCGTGCCCCGGTCCAGGAGGATCCCACATGCCGCAGAGCAACTAATCCTGTGCGCCACAACTACTGAGACTGCGCTCTAGAGCCCGCGAGCCACAACTACTGAGCCCACGTGCCACAACTACTGAAGCCCGCGCACCTAGAGCCCATGCTCCCCATAACAAGAGAAGCCACCTCAGTGAGAAGCCCGCACACCACAACGAAGAGTAGCCCCTGCTTGCTGCAACTAGAGAAAGCCCGCACCCAGCAACGAAGACCCAACACAGCCAAAAATAAAAATTTAATTTAAAAAATAATTAAAATAAAATAAAATGAGTGGATTTAGAAAGTCCTCTCATCCTTTAAAAAAAAGAAAAAGGAAGTGTGTTCAAGGAGCTGAAAGAAGTTCATTTAATCATTCGAGTAAGGGATGAGGAATGTAGAAGTAAGTTGGAGCCAAACCATAAAGTTTTTTATCAGCCATGTTTATCGTGTGGACAAAGGGAGCCAGTAGGTGTCTTTAAGCAGAGGAGTAACAATCCTCTTTGTGCTATAAAAAGAGAAATCTGGTGCTGGAGGATGGATGGGAGGGCAGGATACCAGGTGGGAGGCTGCTATAAGCCAAGTGAGACAAGATAGTTGTCTGAACCAAGGTTGTGGCCACGTGGATGGAGGGGAGAAGATGGACTAACTTGATTGAGGTGGGGGCGGGGGGAGAATGCAGGATGGCATCTAAGTTTTTTGGAAGCATGATGGATGGTGGGGTGAGTTGGACCTGATGAACCCAAGCAGAAGAAGAAGTCAGGAAAGGAAGGGTAAGCTGAGGTCAGTGCAAGAGGGACATACAAGTGGAAGTGACCCATGTACAGTTTGATATGCCAGAGTGGAGTCATGCAGAGTTCTGGAATGTAAATAAAGATTGAAGTGTTAGGGAACCATTGACTGAAACCACCCACCTTGGCCAGGCACAATGATAACCACTTACATGAGTTGTCTTGCAAGAGATCCAGATAAGGAACGTGGTGCTGCCGTGAAAACTAACCAGGAGAATTCGGGAAGGGACAAAAGGAGGGAGGAGACGCCAGTCCATATGTCCTACCAACTTCCCAGAATCCTCCTCACTGGAATCCATCTTGGCTGAGAGATGCACGTGCCACCAGGAAGGACCCTGAGTCAGACCAAATATGGGCCAAGCAAGATAACTGGCCAGAGACAACCCAGAAACTAACCCCATTACCATAAAACCTGAGACTGCAAGCTACGTCGCAGAGCAGTTCTCCTGGGTTTCCTCACCCTGCTGCTCTCCGCCCGGGTACCCCTTCCCAATAAAGTCTTTTGCTTTGTCAGTACGTGTGTCTCCTCAGACAATTCATTTCCGAGTGTTAGACAAGAGCCCACTCTCAGGACTTGGAAGGGGTCCCCTTTCCTGAAACAAAAGGATCCTGGGAGTAGGTGATCCCCCAAAAGAAGGTTCAGAGGAATAAGAATAGAACCCGGGGGACGGATGAAGGGAAGAGATCTTCCAACCCTCAGACATCTTCCCCAAAAACACTGATTGGTTGTTTCTTCAGTATGCGTTATTCAGGACCATATTTAAAGATCATATTCAAAATAACTCAAAACATTTCATATTGCTTTTTTAAGATTAAATCTAAAAAACAGGACTTCCGTTATTACACAGACCCTAAAGCAATTTTCCAGCAAGTGCCTATCAAACAAAAATCTGATCTGACTCAAGAGGGTGTCACATCAAGTGTGAGAATCCAATTCCATTGTCTATAAGAGCCTTCTGCCAGGTACAAGACCCTAATCCAGTTGAAGTGATTTTCTATTGATTAACAGGCTGGGAATACACAGATCGTTGGTTTTTGAGATTCCTTCCCTGGGTCTGGATGCCACCTGTGAATAATTTTCACAGAGTCAAAAAGCTCCCGACCATCAAAATAAAAATGACAGTCGGTCACGAAGGAGGCAGATTATAGGTCAAATAACCTTGATTATTTTTTTAACTGTGAGTAGCCATTAATGTTACGGAGTAAGCAAATCTGTTTGCATAACCAGATTTTTATAGGCTACTGGGAATAAAGGTTTCCTAAGTGGATGATTTTTACAACGATAGCCTTTGGATCTCTGATGATACAGCTCTGATGAGGAAATGTTCCTTTAATTATGTGGAAGGCCAATTACCACGTTATAGCCAGATTGTTTTTCAGATTGCATATAATCTCTCCATTTCCATAGCTTCAGCACTATAATTCTGGAGAAAACGCAGGCACCAAGAAGACACTTGAGGCACATTATGCTGGAGATGAAGATGTTTTAGCGAATTCAATTTAAGCTACAACATTAAAGTTATTTTGTTGAATAAAACATAATGCAATTATGAGCTTGTGTATGTCAACTCTATAGTGGAGGTAATAATAGCTAGAGAGAGAGCACCCTCTCTCCCCTTTTTCGTGCTCATTAGAGTAATAGATAATGCTATGGAGAGAACCTTGCTCTAACATGTGCTTCATCTCAGGTTACGTGTGTTTCCTGCAACTGCACTTTGTGGGGGAAAAACAGTAAAGGGACTAATTTGGGAGCCATTCACAGAAGTGCTACTACTTGATGTTTTTTATCCACTGAGATTTCTTGTTCCCAATGCCAACCAGGAAAGCACTTTCTTGAGAAGCTCAGATTAATCACTATCGTTTACGTACTCAGCACTGGGAGGTTTGTAGAGAGAAAGTGAAGAAATCAGTAGAGTGGAGATAGAGGAAGAACATGATGGCGGAGAGGCAAAGATATTGCAGTGTTGATCTCAATCTTGCCACTAATTGGTGGGACCAATGACTTCCCGCTCTAGAACTCAGTTGTTCTTGTCTGTGAAATGGAGGAGTAGAAGGGTCTTCAAGGCCCCCTCAAAGTACTACCATTCCATGAGCACATCCTGAACATGTAGGAAGACTACCTTTTCCAGCCTCTCTTGTGGTTACCATGTGAATGCATTTCCACCAATAGGAATGTAAGAAATCACATGTCACTTCTGGTCCAAGGCAATTAAAAGCAAGTGTGGGTTCTCCATGCTTCCTCTCTTTCCCATCCACATGGCTACAGGAGTTGGCAGAATTACAAGATGGAAACCTCCAAGACCTCTGAAACACTGTTGGAGGAGGGCCACCAAGAGAGCTCCTGACTTGCACTGGACTGTTATGCGGGTGATAAGTAAATGGTTATTGTGTGAAACCTCTGCGATTCCACGGTTTCTTTGTCACAACAGCACTGTCTAGTGTTACCTTGATTAACATATAAGGTTCTGCGAGATCTAGCAGACAGAGAAAGAAGTTAGACTTCAATTACACTGCTAATTTTGATTATATATTTAAAAATTAAACAGATCATCCTACAAAGCAGATCATCCACATTCCTTTTAAGCATACATGGCACGAATGCAAAATACTGACCACATATATAGGCCATAAGGAAAATCTCAACAACACCCACATAATTGTCATTATACAGATGACATTTTCTCACTGTAATGCAGCAAAATTAGAAATTGACAGTAAAAAGACAGCTAAACGCAAGCATACATTTGGAAAATTAAAAATACCCTTCTGAACAATCCATGAGTTAAAGGAGAAATCACAATAGAAATTACTAAATATTTACAACTGAATGACAACAAAACTGTATATTTTATGCCTTTTTTCACATGGATTCATTCAGCTACTTGGCTTTCACTTTCATCACATTATTCTAGGAGGCAGTGGTTGCTTATTCCACCCCCTACCTACTTTTATGGCGACCTGTAATTGATAAGAACATACTTCTTTCTTCCAGAGAGCTAAACACTGAGCTGAATTGTGCAGCAACACAGCCATGGTAGAAGCAACTGTGTGTTACTGGTGGGGCAGACAGTGGGGGCAAGGGACGGTGAGCATGCACACGCTTGCACACCTCTGCAGTGACAGAATAATCCCCTGGGCATCCCCCTTCTGCCATGTTGAGCATCTAGGCAGAAACTAAAAGCCAATCACTGAACCATCTCAACACTCATTTTAACTTTTGGCAGCAGGTTGCAATCGAGAGAAAGAAAAGTGACAAGAGTGTAAAATAATGTACACACATGTGTAAAAAAAAAATGATGAAACCAATTGTATATTTATCTCTCTTTACCTCTTCAGGCCATATGTCTCATCATATACTAGGTGGCCACCTACAAACTTTTTCCTGGGGTAGTGTCCCAGACATATGAGGCCCTTTCCAGGAGCCACAGGGCAGGTTAGCATGTGGGGCAAGTGTGCACTGGGGGAATCATGTGTAGGAAGGAGCTTCAGACGGTGCTTCCCTCTGGGAAGGAGGGATATGGGATTGGGTGGGGTGGCTACGCTGTATCTGTGATGTTGTTTCTTAAGAAACCAAAAACGGTCTGAAGCTTATATTGCAAAATTATGTTGTTAATGGGGGTATTATTTCCTTGTTGTCTGTTTTTTTTCTGCATGTTGGAAATGTTGCACAATTTAAAAGAAAATAATTACAAGAAAAAAGAACTTAGAGAAACATCTAAACCTCCTTTGAGGCAACATCCCAACTGGCTTGAAATTGCTGAAAAGCTAAAAGCAGACCTAGCTGGAAAAGTGACTGAGAATTGGTCTGAGAAAGCCTCAAAGGAGGGTCTTCCAAGGAGATGTCTTATGCGGCCCCGCCTGTCCCACTGCAGGTTCACCCAGCGCCTAAGAGTCCTACATCTGGCCAAGAGCTAAATACTAGAATGGAGTTTGATTCCTGAGTGTCTGGCTTGATGTGCCTTTGTGAACTCCAAGGTTGATGTTATAACCACAGATGTAACAGCAGATGGGATATAAAATGTGGTCCTGGAAGGAGCAGGACAGCAGCCCCACTTCCCCCACTGAGGGATGCCGCAGCAGCACACCCACGTGCCCTCGAATGGAGGCCCCCTTGCACCCCCTACACCCACTCATTCTCCGCCCTGATTTGGGGGAAGGGTTCCTTTAGCCCCATCTTGTATCAACTCTTCAAGGCTCTGGGAATGATCCTGGAACATTTTCAGATCCATCTTGGGCACCATCAGACCCCAAATGGTTAAGCGCTTTCCCCTCCCACATCTGAAACACCAAAGTTCATCACATATTTCAGCCTAAATTGGAATGTTTCTCTGCAGGTTTTATAATTAAATTCTAGCCTAAAACCAGTCATTCACTTACACTTTGTTTGTTAGTTTGTTTGTTTCTTTTTGTCTTTTAGGTACCAGTTGAATTTCTGATGAAGATTCCTTACGATGGTGGTACTTGGTTCAGGGCCCAGCAGCCGGGCAGCCAAACCCTCCCTATTCTGCCCAGGGCTCAGGGGGTGGGAGTAGAAACAAAAAGTTTAAGGCTGAGACCCCAGATGCAACAACCAGGAAAATCTTGTCAATCAAGGAAACAAAAATCCTTCTAAACTCTACAATACTACTGTACTACTACACACCTAAAAAAAAAAAAAATTAAACCACTGCTCTCTAGATAATGGACAGCCTGTCCACTCCAAGACAGGGTTGCTGTAATCAGAGATCCCTGATCAGCCCTGGATCCAGTCATCACTCAAAAAATGGTTATTGAGCACCTACCGTGTGCCAGGCATTGCTTCAGACACTGAGGGTACAGCAAAATGATACAAAAATCATGGATCTCATGGGGCCGACAGTCTAGGTGAGGGAGACAGACAGTAAAAAATTAATATATTAACATGTGTTATTGGGGCTTCCCTGGTGGCGCAGTGGTTGAGAATCCACCTGACAATGCAGGGGACACGGGTTCGAGCCCTGGTCCAAGAAGATTCCACATGCCGCAGAGCAACTAAGCCCATGCGCCACAACTACTGAGCCCGTGCTCTAGAGCCCGTGAGCCACAACTACCGAGCCCACGTGCCGCAACTACTGAAGCCCACGCACCTAGAGCCTGTGCTCCACAATGAGAGAAGCCACCAGAATGAGAAGGCTGAGCACTGCAACGAATAGTAGCCCCCGCTCGCCGCAACTAGAGAAAGCCCGTGCACAGCAACGAAGACCCAACAGAGCCAAAAATAAATTAAATAAATTTTTTTAATGTGTTATTAATGTATCATGTATGGAATGTATTAATATAGAGTTATAGCTAATTAATATATAGTTATGTAATAATATATGTATATATAACTATATATTAAGACATTACATGTATAATACATGCACATTACATATACATATACAGGTACAGTTAGAAAGCGAGTGACTGAGTTCTAAGTGCTAAAGAGTAAAGTAAAGCAAGAAAGGGAATAAGTGCGGGGCGTGGGTTGCAGCCTCAGCTGAGTGGCCAGGGAAAATGATCTTGAAGGCCAGGGTCAAGTCCTGCAGCTCTCTTATGAGAAGAGTATTCCAGGTGGAGAGCACAGCAAGAATGAGTGACCTGCAACTTGGCTGGTTGCAGGAATCACCCAGAGCAGGTGAGGAGGGCGTGCGTAGAGCAGCAGGAGGTGGGGGGCTTGGCTTTGCCCAGTGAGATGGAGCTGCAGGAGGTGATGTGAGCATGAGGGTGACATATTCTGGCTGCTGCAGGAGGAAGGACAGGAGCCGAAGAGCCAGTCAGAGGCACTTTAATGCCCAAGAGGAGAGATGCAATGGGCCTGGAGCAGGGAGGCACCTATGGAGGCAGAGGCAGGGAGAAGCCCTTGGGAATCGCTGCTGGGAATCACTGCTGGAATGGGAGGGGGATGCAAATCTCGGGAGTGATTTTATTTCTATGTCCTTTCACATTTCTGTGTCTTCTTTTTCCCCATCTTGAAATTGGGCATAACGTCACCTTGCCTGCTTCCCTGGGATGTTTAGTTAGGTTCGGTGACTCAGAAAGAAACCAACACTCATGACACTAACGGGAGGATAACTTACCTTCCCGGTTATGCTGTCATAAATGTAACACCCTCGAACTCGCCAAGCTAGAGTCCATCCTCCGTCAAGATAGGAGTGGTGGAGAAAACCACACCCCACACACAGAGAGCCAGTCTCCCCAAAAGCCCATCCCCACTGAGATCCTCTATTATTACTCTCAGAAAAATGGTGCAAAAATTTGAGTAGGCAAGATACCAAAGTTCTGGTGTGTGACAGAGAGGGCTCTCACTTGCTGATGACGCGCAGACACGGCAGGTCAGAAGTACTTTTTTATTGCTCTGGGGCCGCTCAGTATCAGAGTTCCAAAACAGCAGGCTGAGTCAGCTCGTTCTCAGCTACTCAACCTTCCAGAACATCATCTCTGCAAATGTGCAGTGCAATGCTGATTTCTGAGATCATCCTCTGGGGAGGTTGGGTGGGATGGGCCACTGTCTCCACAACAAGCAGCAATGACAGCAGATGGCAGATGCCCAGGCTTTCCCAGGTTGGGGGTGGGGTGGTCACTGTCCTAGGAACACAGGTGTTCCAAATGTAACATCTGTGAAGGATTCTCCTCTCTGTTTAGTCCCACCACAAGAATCTCATTAACAGATGCTACTGTGTTTAAAACAAAGTCTCTCCTTCGGAATATGCAATGTCTGGATTTTGCTTCTTTAGTACAGAGGCACTGGGGGCGGGGGTGGAGAGTGTATGAGGGGTGTAGATGAAACAAGATTGGCCATGAGCTGGGAATTGTTGAATGGCGTTATGGGTACACAGCATTCATTAAACTACTCTCTCTACTTTTAATATATTTGAAATTTTCTGTAATAAATTTTTAACCACCTTAGAGCAATTTGGCAATATCTAATAAAATTACATTCCCTTTCACACAGCAATTCCACCTCTTGAAATTCATCAGATATACTAGCAAAAGTGCCAAATAAAGTGTTATTCCTTGCAGTACCGGTTCTAAGACCAAGAGGCTGGAAAGAAGCTAAGTGTTCATCAAGAGAGGATTGGTTAAATAAATTATGGCACATCACACAATGGAATAGATCTGTGCAGCCGATAAAAGGAAAAGAACACTCTATGCCCTAACATGGGACAAACTCTAAGATAAAATATAATGGGCAGAATAATGACCCCAAAGAGTCTATGTTTTATCCCTGAAACCTGAGAATATGTCCCCTCACATGGCAAAAGGGACTTTACAGGTAGGATTAAGTTAAGGATTTTGCAATCAGGAGATTATTCTGGATTATCCAGGTGAGTCCAGTGCAATCACAATAATTATAATAGGGAGGAAGGAGGGTCAGAGTCAGAGAGGGATTTGAAGATGTTATGCTGCTGGCTTTGAAGATGAAGGGAGGAAAGGGCCACTAGCCAAGGACTACAGGCAGCCTTTAGACACTAGACAAGGCAAGGTAGCAAACTTGGTTTTAGCCCAGAGAGACCCATTTGGGATTTCTGACCTCCAGATTGTACAAAAATTAATTAGTGCTGTTTTAAGTACTAAGTTTGTGGTAATTTGTTATAGCAGCAAATAGGGAACCAATACATCATTTAAATGGAAAAAATAAGATGAAAAACAGTGTCTATAGTAAGCTATCATTTATAGGAGATGGGTAGGTATAGGTATAGATATAGTTATAGATGTAAGTATACTTTCTGGAAGGAGACAAGAAACTGATAACACTGATTGCCTGTGGGGAGAACTGGAGGCAGAGGAAAGGGATGGAAGGGTGACTTTTCAATGTGTATCCCTGTCTTAGTCCATTCGGGCTGCTATAACAGAATATCACAGACTGGGTGGCTTACAAACAACAGACATTTCTTCCTCACAATTCTGGAGGCTAGAAAGTCCATGATCAAGGTGTCAGCAGATTTGGTGTCTCCTGGTTCACAGATGGTGTCTTCTTGCTGTGTCCTCACATGGCAGAAGGGGTGAGGGAGCTCTCTGGGGTCTCTTTCATAACAGCACTAATCCCATTCATGAGGGCTCCACCCTCATGACCTAATCACCTCTCAAAGGCCCCACCTCCTAGTACCATCACATTGGGGGATAGGATTTCAGCTTATGAATTTGATGGGGTTGGGGTTGGGAGGCGGGGGACACAGACATTCAGTCTGTAGGAGGCCTTTGTACCTTTTGAGTTTTGTACCATTTGAATGGTTTGTCTAGAAAAAACAATAAAATTTCAATTAAAATAAACCTCCCTCCATTACCATGATGTACAGATTTTCAAGGTTCAGATTATTTTAAACGTGTAAACTCAAGAAGCACGGAAACAGAGTGATCACTACCCAGTGGCTGGGGCTCCTGGGTATCTGGGAAGCAGAGACAAAAATGGGAGGAAAATCTTACCAAATTTCATTGCCTACATGGCATTCATCAACTCAAAGGGAGTTGGGCAGTGGTCCCTTTCAGGACTGACTTGGGAAGTTTCTTCCAAATAATAAATAAGCCGATACTATAGACCTTCTCCAGTCTCTGCTGGGTTCTTCTCCCTCCCCGAACACACCCCAAAATGGCAAATGGAACACAGCCAATGCCACCTTTCCTGGGGCCTGGTCTGTCCTTCCATGCTCCACATGGGCCACAGCTAGGCCCTTCACACCCCTTGCTCCACCTAAAAAAATCCTCAATTCCCCTGATTTTATATATCAGCTAGGGAACCAGTGGAAGACTGTAATAGCCCCAGGCAAAAATGCTTCCAGACCTAAAATGATTAGCTTTATGGGAGCTATTATGCAAATGTATGGCCATTTCAAAGCTATTCAGCCTTGCAAAGACCTAGAAGAGAATAGGGAGTCGAGACGAATTCAAAAGTTTTTGATTATCCAAGTTCACTCAAATTCTAATCTGAATATTAAAACTCACTACAATTATTATGTGACCCCCACACACACACCCGTACCATCAGATTTTTTAAGCCTTACTTCTATCATGCTCAAAATCAGGGCGGTGGAGAACTGACCCAAGAAAAAAGGTTGGTCTAGTGTTATCAGTCCCGGGGGGCATTTCTCTCCCCTCACTTTTGTACCTGGACCACAGCATCAGCCTGATCTTTTGGACAACCGAGAGGAGGCAGCTGCAGGCACGCCCAAGTTCAAAGACTATGAGCCAGGTCCAGACTGAGATTCCTGACAACCCACAAAGAGACAGGAGAACATTTACTCAGCTCTTGCTACCAGCCAGACACACTTCAGAATATATCACTTGTATTAACTCATTTACTCCTCTCAGCAACCCTATGAGATCGGTATTGTTACTACCAACCACTTTGCCAAATGGGGAAACCAAGGCACCACTGATGCATGGCAAAGCTGGGCTTCCATCCAGCGATTCAACCACTCTGCCCCACCATCTCCTGGATCCATGTATGTTTTCCCTCTGAAGCATATAAAACTAGTAATTTGGGGTTTCTTAAGTATGACATGGGTGGACAAGGATCTGGAAAGGATGGTATTGGACCCTGGAAACAGTATGAGTTCAATCTTGGCCCTGACAATACTCCTTGTGTCATCATGGTTGAGAGTGTTTTATTAGTGTTGTTGTTCTTCTTATTAATATTAAGATATGACTCTTACTGTAATAATCAACCTCTTTTTTTATAAGTAGTTTTCTTTTTTTTAATTTTTATTTTACACTGGAGTATAGTTGACACTGGAGTGTAGTTGATTAACAATGATGTGTTAGTTACAGCAAAGTGATTCAGTTATACCCATGCAAGTATCCATTCTTTTTCAAATTCTTTTCCCATTTAGGCAATTACAGAATATTGAGCTGAGTTCCCTGTGCTATACAGTAGGTCCTTGTTAGTTATCTATTTTAAATATAGTAGTGAAAATTCACCATCTTAAAGTGTACACTTCAGTAATTTTTATGTATATTCACAAAGTTATGCAACCATCACCCCTATCTAATTCCAGAACATTTTCTTCACCTCAAAAGAAACCCCATACCTATAGCAGTCACTCTCCATGCCCCTCTCCCTGCAGGCCCTGAAGCCACTAATCTAGGTTCTGAGGGACCAGACTCTCTTCCTCTCCATCTGCACAGAAGGGCTGGTAACAGCACCTGCCTATTGGTCTGTGATGAGGATGAGATGAGATGGTGTGTAGTAACACACTATGCTGTGAATGCCATAGAACATATGCTGGGATCTAAATGCAGGCACTGGGCTGATAAACGCCTCTCCTCTCTACCCGCCATCGTCAAAGCTGTGTCAAGAGAGACCCCCAGCCCCAAGGCGTAACTCAGAAATGCAGGATATTGGTCAGCACGTTCTCTCCTTTCCCAAATGAATGACCCTCCTGAGAAGACTTTCATGGATGAGTGCAAACCCTGCCTGATGAGTCCTGGACCCCACACCCAGCAAAGGGCTTGGATGTGACAGTCTCAGGCTGTCTGATCACACCATTCCCTTCCTTAAGAACCTTCAGTGTCTCCCCATTCTCCAAAGATAAAAAATGCATGCCTGACTCTCCACAATCTGGCCTCCACCTACTTCCTCCAATGATCGCTGAATGTTGGAGAGAGTCCAGTTACTCTGGAAAAGCTCCTTTGAACTCGGGTTCCTCCTATGGCTCATTTGTGACCTTAAAAAAAATCACTTTACCTAAAGAAGATGTGGTACTTATATACAATGAGATATTACTCAGCCATAAAAAGGAATGAAATAATGCCATTTGCAGCAACATGGATGGACCTAGAGATTATCATACTAAGTGAAGTAAGTCAGACAGAGAAAGACAAATACCATACGATATCACTTATATGTGGAATCTAAAAAAAATTACACAAAAGAACTTACTTACAAAACAGAAATAGAGTCACAGATGTTATGTAGAAAACAAACTTATGGTTACCAGGGGGGAAAAGGGAGGGGAAGGATAAATTGGGAGATTGGGATTGACATACACACACTACTATATATAAAACAGATAACCAATAAGGACCTACTGTAGAGCATAGGGAACTCTACTCAATACTCTCTAATGACCTATATGGGAAAAGAATATTAGAAAGAGTGGCTATATATGTATGTATAACTGAATCACTCTGCTGTACAGCAGAAACTAACACAACATTGTAAATCAACTATACTTCAATGAAAAAATTTTTTTAAAAATCACTTTACCTCTCTGAGCCAAAGGACCCTCGTCTTTAAGATGAGGGAACAACAATGGCTTCCTTGCAGAGCTGCTGTGGTTATTAAACAGGGATATAATTGAAGCGAAACTGTATGGCTCCTGACATACACTAGACCAGAGCTCATGTATTTTTTTTTTGTAAAGCACCAAATAGTAAATATTTTACGTTTTGTGGGCCACACAGCCTATCACAATTACTCAAGGCTGCGCTTGTAGCACAAAAGCAACCAAACACCATATGTAAAAGAATGGACGTGACTGTGTTCCAATAAAACTATATTTACAAAAGCAAGTTGTCAGCTTGTTTGGACTGTAGTTTGCCAGTCGATAAATCTCTCTCGTTCTCCTACAACACTTTATTCCTGAGCCACACCAGACTCCTCACAGCTCCCTGCCCACAACGCTGCACCCCTACTCCATGCCTCCACTCCAGCCAGTCCACAATCCCAGAATGTCCAGCATGAGCATCCTACCCCTTTCGTGGACACTTGCCTGGCTTCCCTGTGCTCTGCAGGCTCTCCTAGCCCGTACCCCCAATCAGCGAGCATCCTACCATCTCATGGCGAGTGGTTTACAATTCTAATTCTCTCTTCCATACTGGACAAGGAAGCCCTATGGTCCACCTATCCTCAGGGCCCAACACAGCACCCAGCACATTGTAGGTGATTAGTAAATGTTTATGCAAAGAATCAGCAGTAATCTCCACATACAGCAGGACGAGGAATCTCACAGACATGACATTGAGTGAAAGAAGCCAGACACAGAAGAGTTACTACTGGATGATTTCAGTTATACAAAGTTTAAGAATAGGCAAAACAGATCAATGACCATAGAAATCAGAATAGATGGTTACCTCAGTGGAGTAGGAGGTGATAATCTAGGCAGGAGCCCAAGAGAAATGTCTGGGTGCTGAAAAGATACTGTATCTGTATCTCCCTGGTGGTTACAAGGGATATCAGTTTGCTAAGCTACCACAACAAAGTACCGCAAAGCGGGCAGCCTAAGACAACAGAAATTTGTGGTCTCAGAGTTCTGGAGGCCAGAAGTCTGAGATAAAGATGTTAGCAGGGCCATGCTCTCTCTCCAGCGGCCCTAGGGGGGAAATCTTTCCATGCCTCCCTTCAAGCTTCTGGTGGTTGCCAGCAATCTTGACTTCTTAGTTCATAGAGGCATCATCTCAATCTGTGCTTTCATCTTCACATAGCCTTCTCCGTGTGTGTGTGTGTGTGTGTGTTTGTGTGTGTGCCCAAATTTCTCTCTTCTTACAGGGACACCAGTCATATTGGACTAAGGGCCCACCCCAATCCACTATGACCTCATCCTAACTAATTATATCTGCAACAACCCTGCTACCAAATCAGGTCACATGCTGAGGTCCTGTGGGTTAGGATTTCAACATAGCTTTTGTGGGGACACAATTCAACCCACAACAATGGTGTACACATGTGTAAAAAAAGTCATCAAATTGCACATTTAAGATGAGTGCACTTTACTGTGTAAATATTACGTCTCGATAAAACAAAATGGGGGCTTCGCTGGTGGCGCAGTGGTTGAGAATCTGCCTGCTAATGCAGGGGACACGGGTTCGAGTCCTGGTCTGGGAAGATTCCCACATGCCGCGGAGCAACTAGGCCCGTGAGCCATGGCCGCTGAGCTTGCGTGTCTGGAGCCTGTGCTACACAACAAGAGAGGCCGCGATAGTGAGAGGCCCGCGCACGGCGATGAAGAGTGGCCCCCGCTTGCCACAACTAGAGAAAGCCCTCGCACAGAAACGAAGACCCAACACAGCAAAAATAAATAAATAAAATTAACAATTTTAAAAAATAAATAAATAAATAAGCAATAACCAAAAAGCCCCACTTCTCTGTCAGCATCTGAGAGACAGAGCCAGTAAAATACCCCCCACTTATGGTGAAGGTATAATGTTTTTTTAAAAATTATTTTTCCCCTCATGGGATCAGACATGTACACCCTCCCCATAAAATCTGCTGGGTTCCTGGGATCTGCCTCTTCCAGAGGTCAGGGAGAGATTGATGGTGAAGCAGAAATCATTTTCGAAGTGAAGCTGCCTCAAAATTAGCAAGGACCAGCCAGCTGTTCACTTTCCACCCTCACGTGCTGCCCCTGGCAGACAAGAAGGAATTTTTAAAGACTGATTACACATTCTTTTTTATTGGTGCCATGTTTGTAGTATTTGCTGTCCCCAGCTGGTGCCACAGTAGGTGATATAAAAAGATGTATGAATAATGTATACAACAGCTCCAGAGTCATCAGAGAACCTAGCTGCCAAAACAGGGAAGGCACGGCGGGCAGAGATAATGGATTTGAGAGGGAAGCAAGGGACATGCATATTCCTGCTCAGCTTTCCCTGAAAACCGTGGGCTACTGTCAGCTTGAAGATGAGCAAGTGGGATCTGCATCCGGCCCTAGAGAAAGCTCCCATCAAGAATGCACAGGGTATGAGACTTCCCTGGTGGTGCAGTGGTTAAGAATCCGCCTGCCAATGCAGGGGACAGGGGCTCGAGCCCTGGTCCAGGAAGATCCCACATGCCGCGGAGCAACTAAGCCCGTGTGCCACAACTACTGAGCCTGCGCTCTAGAGCCCACGAGCCACAACTACTAAGCCCGCATGCCACAACTACTGCAGCCTGTGTGCCTAGAGCCTGTGCTCCACAACAAAGAGAAGCCACCACAATGAGAAGCCCGCACTCTGCAACAAAAAGTAGCCCCCGCTCACCGCAACTAGAGAAAGCTCGTACACAGCAACAAAGACCCAACACAGCCAAAAATAAATAATTTATTTTTTTTAAAAAAGAATGCACAAGGTATGTATTCCAACACAGCAATCTCACATCTGGAAATGCAACCCACCAAAATACAATCATGGATGTACAAATATTTATGGACAAGGATGTTCATTTCAGCACAGTCTGAATTGTGGGGGGAAAGAAACTAAAGGTACTGATATAATATGGTTTCTCCAGAAAGTCCCCCTCTTGGGGCAGGAGCCCTCCAAACAGAAGCTGCCTCGTAATGAGACAATCCCTGACATGTGCTGATGCATGTAGATTTTTTTTTAATATCTTTATTGGAGTATAACTGCTTTACAATGTTGAATTAGTTTCTGCTGTACAACAAAGTCAATCAGCTATATGTATACATATATCCCCATATCCCCACCCTCTTGAGCCTCCCTCCCATCCTCCCTATCCCACCCCTCTAGGTGGTCACAAAGCATCAAGCTGATCTCCCTGTGCTATGCGGCTGCTTCCCACTAGCCATCCATTATACTTTTGGAAGTGTGTATATGTCAAGGCAACTCTCTCACTTCGTCCCAGCTTCCCCTTCCCACTCTGTGTCCTCAAGTCTGTTCTCTACGTCTGCATCTTTATTCCTGCCCTGCTACTAGGTTCATCAGAACCTTTTTTTTAGATTCCATATATGTGCATTAGCAAACAGTATTTGTTTTTCTCTTTCTGACTTACTTCACTCTGTATGACAGACTCTAGGTCCATCCACCTCATTACAAATAACTCAATTTCATTTCTTTTTATGGCTGAGTAATATTCCATTGTATATATGTGCCACATCTTCTTTATCCATTCATCTGT
>NC_041227.1:50239790-50326733 GCF_002837175.3 Physeter macrocephalus | reverse complement strand
CATACTGTTCCCCATAGTGGCTGTATCAATTTACACTCCCACCAACAGTGCAGGAGGGTTCCCTTTTCACCACACCCTCTCCAGCATTTATTGTTCGTGGGCCATTCTGACCGGTGTGAGATGACACCTCATTGTAGTTTTGATTTGCATTTCTCTAATGATTAGTGATGCTGAGCAACTTTTCATGAGTTTGCTGGCAATCTGTATGTCTACTTTGGAGTAATGTCTATTTAGGTCTTCTGCCCATTTTTGGATTGGGTTGCTTGTTTTTTTGATATTGAGCTGCATGAGCTACTTGTATATTTTGGAGATTAATCCTTTGTCAGTTGCTTCATTTGCAAATATTTTCTCCCATTCTGAGCATTGCCTTTTCATTCTGTTTAAGGTTTCTTTTGTTGTGCAAAACTTTTAAGTTTCATTAGTTTTCATTGTTTCATTTGTTTATTTTTGTTTTTATTTCCACTACTCTAGGAGGTGGGTCAAAAAAGATCTTGCTGTGATTTATGTCATAGAGTGTTCTGCCTATGTTTTCCTCTAAGAGTTTGATAGCGTCTCGCCTTACATTTAGGTCTTTAATCCATTTTGAGTTTATTTTTGTGTATGGTGTTAGGAAGTATTCTAATTTCATTCTTTTACATGTAGCTGTCCAATTTTGCCAGCACAGCTTATTGAAGAGGCTGTCTTTTCTCTGTTGTATATTCCTGCCTCCTTTGTCAAAGATAAGGTGACCATGTGTGCGTGGGTTTATCTCTGGGCTTTCTATCCTGTTCCATGCCAACACCTTAATTCTGTACTTCTGGACTTCAGAACTGTGAGAGAATAGATTTCTGTTGTTTTAAGCCACCCAGTTATGGTGATTTGTGGCAGCAGCCCCAGGAATCTACAACACTCAAGTCTATTCCATGGCCCTAACACTTGCTGGGACTCACTGGGAAAACTGCTGTGCCTCCCTGACCAGGCTGTGGGGATGACCACCTCACCCCCACACCATGGCCAGAACACCTCCTCCCTTCCTTCCTGGCTCAGAGACCTGTTCCTTCCTCTCCACTGGGTCTGGGATGGCAAGAGGCAACAACGAAGTGAGCTGTCGTTTTACAAGTCTAGACAGTCTGCGTCCTCAGTGTAAGGTCCCCTTCAGAGGAGGAAAAAATACTTTGATTTAATTCACTTTGCAACTAAAAAATGTGCCTTTTCCTAGATTAAACACAGCTGAAATGCCCATCAATAGGAGACAGGATAAATAAGTTATGGTATGTTTATCAGTGAATATTAAATAATAGTTAAAAAGGAATAAGGTATACTGAGATATTTATAAATTCAGTGATACAACATTTGGGATTTTCTTTAAAATAATGTAGTAAGCGGGGAAGTGGATGGAGGGGGCATCTAGATGAAACATGTGTTTGGTCAAGAGTTGATCATTGTTGAGTTGGGTAAAGGGGGATTCATCTTACTATTCTACTTTTGTTTATGTTTGAAAGTTTCTGTCACAAGGAGTTTTTTTTTAATGAGGCAGTCTTTCTGCACTGTCTTGGAAAGATGTTCATGATATATTCTATATTAAAAGAAACAGCAAATTGAAGAATAATATATACAGTATAATCCCACTTATTTGTATGTGTATGTGTGCTTTATATTACTAAGCATGGAGAATCATCTATACTTATTATTATGCATAATAATTACAAGATCTGTAATGATTTAATTATGAAATCTATAAATTCTGTAATAATCTAAACAACAAATCCAGTAATGGTGATAAAATTTGGCCCACTCTTATTCTCTCTCTAATCACCATTTCTTTTCCACAACAGCACTTCTCGCCAATGTAATTACACGTTCACAGGCTCGCAAATATTAATACTCCATAGATATTTGCCCGGTGATTGTGTGACTTCACTGCCTCATACCTCTGGCGCCCAAGAACTTGCTGAATTCACCAAATGAGCAAGTGAGAGACTGGACCCCAGGAGACTCTGGAAGTTTATTACCATTGCAGAGCGGTTTATTATTTACTTCTTTTAAAATAGAAATTCTGCTCTTGGCAGAATAGCCTGTGGGCTCAAGTGCAAAATTATAACATGAAGGCAGACCTTGGGAACCACCCAGGCAGCCACAAACAAGATCACAGACTTGAAATTGATCAACACAAAAACCCTGCAAGCCTTCCAACCAGGAAAAGTCGGTTTTGACAGAAGGATTTTGCTGGGACCCAGAGGTCTGCTCACAGGGGTTGGGGGTCGGCAGCAGTGGTTAGGCCAAGGGCAGTGGGGAGCGGGGGGCTCCACCAGAAAGAGTCTATCTTGCCTGGGGTTCGCTCTGCCAAGTTCAGCCCACATAGTTATCAAAAGGCTTGGACACAAGTAAGCTGGGCCCAAGGTAGGCACACTGGCTCAACACGGGGTGTGGTGCCTGATGTCAGGATTCTTGCCTTCTCTACTCATACTGTAAGTTTAAAGAGGTGCACCATGAATGCCCTCTCGGCTCAGAGGGGGGCGGGTGTGGCAAGAGAAGATCAGAACTCGCCCAACCCAACACACGCCACATACCACCCACCACTTACCTAAAAACACCGTACAAAGTTACAGGCTGAGAGTTTGGGCATTGGTGCCGACAGACCTGGGTTCCAGTCCTGGCTTGGTCAGGTGGCTTCAATTCACTAAGCCCCCATTTCTTCATCTATAAAGTAGG
This sequence comes from Physeter macrocephalus, assembly GCF_002837175.3. Lineage (NCBI taxonomy): Eukaryota > Metazoa > Chordata > Mammalia > Artiodactyla > Physeteridae > Physeter > Physeter macrocephalus. Next base: position 50,324,042 of record NC_041227.1, on the reverse strand, counting down.
GCATGATGGTTCCTACTGGGCAAGGCTGATGTGAAGATTAAATGAGATGATATGCTTAAGGCAGTTTAAGCAGACCCCTTGAGATAAGGGTTTGGGTACAAGTAGTTGATCTGGGAGGTGATCCTAAGAAGCACGACTGGGGAGTAGGAATGTGAGACAGTGAGGAAGCCAATACAGAAGGTGTGAGGAGCAGGTCCCTACTATGGGCAACTGGGGCTCAGTCACACTGGGAAACTCAGGGAAATGACCTGGAGCGAGTCTCAGAACCTTGTCTCCTGAAGCGGAAGGAAGATGGGTTCTGGAAGGAAGCTGCCTGTGGTTGGCTGAGGATGTTCCCAGTGTGGTAACTTCCTGGTACATCTGGTCTACCCCCCCGTACAGCTAAGCAAGCAGGGTGCAAGAAGAAGCTCTGTGTACACAGGAGTGTCTGCAACAGCCACATGCTATAGTGGACAAGAGAGCAGACTTCGAAGCCAGGCTGCTGGGGGTGGAATCCTGACTCCACCACCTACAAGCTGTGGGGTCTTGAGGGAGTACCCAGCTGATAACCAGGGCTGTCGACAGAACACGATGACATGAAGGTGAGCAGCAAAGGTCACTCCAGTGGGCCACAGTGTTCATTTAGAACGTCAACCCAGTGATCCGGGAGAAACACAAGTGCTTTGTAATATAAAATACAAGTATAATCAAGACAACCACCCAAAGGTAAGTGGGATGGCCCACCAGACATGCAGAAAGAACCCTGTGAGTCTCACCTATAGCAGTGATTCTCCAGATTCTGTACATCAGTCACCAGGGAGGGTTGGAAAAAAATGCAGATTCCTGGGCTCCAGCACCAGAGATTCTAATATAGCAGGTCCCTCGTGGTGCCCAGGAATCTGCACCTTAGCACACTCTCCAGGTGATTTGATGCAGGTGGACAAAGGACCCTGTTTCGAGAAACACAATGCTAATAGAACCCAAGGCATTAGTTTTCACATCTCCTGGCAACACCAGGTGGGTAAGAGACGCCTCCAGGGAGAGGTCACTAGTCAGCTTTTAAAACAAATGTGTACATGTGACCTCACATGATACACATACATGCACACATCAACAACACCAACAAACAGGTCTTGGAACACCAGCTGTGTTGATTCAGCAAAATTAATGACCCTGCTCCCGACATACTCCAGAAATTATCAAAGAATAATTCATAAGTTCCACCACCACCACAACTACCACCAACTCTCCCCCACCCCGATAAAGAAAAAAAAAAAACCCTCTTGAGAACGAGCCAAGGTTAATGAGGCTGGTGATTATCTGCTGAGGAAGTGCTGGTCACGCAAGTTAAACTGCCTGAAGGTGGATTCAGTCTATGGCTCCAATTTTTCCAGGAATGCAAAGAAAAATGTTTGCACGAGAAGAGAGGCCAGACGCCACAGGCCTGGGTGAGAGAGAGAGAGAGCAGTGTTCCACCAGGACGAACTCGTAATTTGGTCCGGGAGGGCAGTTGGTTCCCCAGATGCCTTTGCTTCCTCTCTATCAGACTCACTCTTTTCCCGCTCCATCTCCTGAGCCAAAGGCAGCAAGAAGAACCTCTCCCAAACCTTTCTGTCACCTTGAGTGACTCTCCCTCCCCCCTGCATCTGAAAGTGAAGGTAGTTCCCACCTTTTCTGCTTATCCCCCCATCTGTCTCCAGACAGTGGGCAGACAGGCTACATTCAATGCATACCAGAGCTGAGGAATTTCTCCTCTGATGTGCACAGTGCCTTGAAAACTTTATTGCTCAAAGCAAGGTCCTCTGGCCAGCAGCATCGTCATCAGCACCTACTCAGGATCTCGTCAGAAATGCAGAACCTCAGCCCCCTCCCCACCCCAAGACCCACCGAATCGGAATCTGCATTTTAGTAAGATCCTTATGTGATTTGTATGTACACATTAAAGTCTGAGGTCCCACTGTCCTCAGAATAGGGCCTGAAATCCTCTTCATATGGAGGGACCCTGACTCAGAAAGTTTGGGGGTGGGGGGATAACAGACCTCTGCTGTCTCTGTGAGGCTCATTCCAGGTCTCCCTGGAGATAGCACCCAGCTCTTCTCCAGTATACGTTTTTTTCCATATTAATGGGTAATTGGTCAATTTTATACTGTCCCGAAACAAACAGAATTGTGTTTGGCAATTTACATAGATAATTTCACTTACTTTTAAACTTCTCTCATGAGGTCTCAGATGGTTAGACCACAGTCCAAATCAGAGGTGCACACCTGTTTGGTTTTGCCTGCACACTGTTTTTATATTTTTGTTAACTAGCTGCCAATATTTTTAAATGAGGATTTCCACGTATTTTTAAAAATACAATTTCTAACTTGTACTAAAAAATCATACCACACGGCACACTCAACCGAAGCAGAGGGGTGGCTGTACCTCCTGGTGGGGCCTCTGTTTGCCCCCAGCCCCATCCAGCCCTGTGGGCAATGGAGTCGGCAACTCCCGATATCACATTTCTGGTGTTTACATGGCTTTCCTCCTCGTAGAAACTGGAGGAACAGGTATGTTCCCCACACACGTTCCACCCCTCTGTGTTGGTTTCCCGTCGCTGCTATAGAAAACAAGTTGGCTTAAGACAACAGAAATTAATTCTATCACAGTTCTGGATGCAGAAGTCCAAAATCAAAGTGCCAACAGGGCTGTGCTCCCTCTGAAGACTCTAGGAAAGCCTCCTTCCTCCCTCTTCCAGCTGCTGGTGGCACTTGGCAAGCCTTGACATCCTTGGCTTGTAGCTGCATCACTCCAGTCTCTGCCTTTATCACACATTCCCTTCTCCCTGTATCTTTGTGTCTCTAGATCTACATCTCCCTCTTCTTTGTCTTGTGAAGATTCTAGTCATTGGATTAGAACTCCCTGCTCCCAATCCAGTATGATCTCACCTTAACTTGATTGCATCTGCAAAGACCCCATTTCCAAATAAGGCCACATTCATGGGTGCCGGGTGTTAGGACTCGGACATATCTTTTCAGGGGGCACAATTTAACCCACTGTGTACACCACTAACCACACTTCCCTCTGCCTCATTCCTTACCCTTCTCCCTGCCCATCCCAGCTGCCCACCATAACCTTGGGAAGCTTTGTCCCCTGACCCTTTGCAGGGATGCTTTTCAGCATTCCTCCTTCAGGTCCCCATCTCAGCCTCAGCCCAGCCATCACTTCCCCTGGGAAGCCTTCTCACCCCAAGTCCCCCATTAAGGGGCCCTTGTCTTTTCCCAAGCTATATGCCATGCCTTGAAGTTGCCTTTTAGAGTATCTCTCCTACCACTGTCCATAAACTCCCAGAGGGAGTTTGTCCACTATTTTAACTCTAGTATGTAGCACTATGTGGATATGTGGATATGTATGTAGCAACTCAGATATTTGTTAAATGAATGAATGAATAAGCAACAGAATGAATGGAAGGCAGAGAGCGGGGAAGAAGCGGGGAGACAATAACATGTATCACAGCAAAGGTTTACAAGGATTGTATGCTGTGGCAAGAGACACTTTAAACAAAATGTCAGGAACTGCTCGGCACTTCTTATTTCCTTTCTTTTTTTTTTTTTTTCTTTTTTTTTTTTTTTTTTGGTACGCGGGCCTCTCACTGCCGTGGCCTCTCCCGTTGCGGAGCACAGGCTCCAGACGCGCAGGCTCATCGGCCATGGCTCACGGGCCCAGCCGCTCCGCAGCATGTGGGATCCTCCCGGACCTGGGCACAAACCCGTGTGCCCTGCATTGGCAGGCGGACTCTCAACCACTGCGCCACCAGGGAAGCCCTTATTTCCTTTCTTAATCAACACTGCCCCATCTCAGTGCTTGCTCCTGTCTCATTAACATTTAACAACAAGCTCGATGGTACGTGGGCTTTTGCAATTGTTTCCCCACTCTGAATATTAGTTCATCACACAGGCAGCCCATTTAGCATCGGGTGAGGACAAAGGCTTCTTCTAATCTGTATCCCATGGGTGACACTGGCTTTATCAATGTCATTCCCATCCCAGGCCAGCTGGGGCCCTCCCTCCTCCTTTGGAGCTGCATCAATTCTAAGAATACTTCATAATCCAAACTGACCTTCCACCTTACTCTTTCATGCCAACCTTTTTGTTGAGAGAGGAGGGTCCTTCCCCATCCTGCCTGGCAGTGATGTACAAGCAAGCAATTTCCGTCCCTTCTGTGGGGCAGCTATTGACAAGTACTGAGTGTGTTTCAAAGCCCAGAAGGAGCTGCATTTGCAGAGGGAGGGAAGGGGGCTCTGGGGCTGATCAAGATGTCACCAGGTGTTTCCTTCCCTGCAGTTCCATTAGGGAAGCTGTGGGCATCTGTCACAGGCCAGCCCAAAGCGGTCTCAAAGTGACCCTCTCAGCTTGCTCCCTGGCAATGACCTCGTTACACTCAAGCTTTGGCTGAGAAGAACCTAGAGACCTCAGGGTTAGTGGCTTTTATGTCTAGCCGACCTTGACTTCTATATCACTTGTTATCAAATGTACCCCACGGCCCCATGAGCACGAAGAGACTGTTTTTCTGCACAGGTGGTTGGTAATTTGGTTCTCAGAACCTCACACCAGCTTCTCTGGGCCTCCTTCTGCGGAACTGAGACAGCATTTGTGTTGTTTCAAAGAGCCTCTGACATCTGGTAGATTCCAAAAAAAATCACCACTTAAAATTCGTCTTCTCTCTGCATTTTATTTCATCTGAGACTTGTTTTCCTTGGCTGGCAGTCTGCGGAGCCATTGGGAAGAAGCATCAAGGGTGTTGCTCTGTTCCTGTGGTCCCACCTGTTGCTCACCTGCATCTCTGATCATGGCACCTCGTGATTCCAGCTCATGGCTTGTGGGTCTTAGGTTGGGAGGGGGAGGGCTGGGGGACTACAGACATTGCCTCGGGAGGAAGAGAGAAAAGGAATCTAAACAACCGGGTCTTACCTTGGTTGTGGCTGGTTAGGAAAGCACAGCCCCAACAAAGCACAAATTGGACAAAGTTTTTCACACTTACCTCTCAGCCTCCTCCATCCTAGGCCAACACCAGGCTCTCTCAACCTCTGGGATGCGCTCATCTGTGATAACCCCTCCTCCCCCACCAATACCTGCTCGTCTGGGAGGAAGGAAGTTTCAGTAGGCAGAATTCTAAGACGGCCCCCAAGATTCCCACCCTCTGTTGTCCATGTCCTGTATAATCTCTCCTTGAGTGTGGTCAGAATCTGTGATTAGGTTATGTGGCAAAGGGGAAGGGATTTTCTGATGTAATTAAGGTCCCTAATCAGTCTACCAGGAGTTAAAAGACAGATCATCCAGGGTGGGCCTGACCTAATCAGGGGAGTCCTTTAAAGAAAGTGAAGTTTCAGAGAGATTCACCCCTTGGCCTCCAAGGAGAAACAGAGGGTGATGCTGTAAGCTGCCTGTGGAGAGAGGCGGCCTCTAGGAGTTGAGGGCCTCATCCCCACAACCACAAGAAACTGAATTTGGCCAACAAACTAAATAAGCTTGGAGGAACACCCCAAGCCTCATATGAAACCCCAGCCCTGACTGACAACTTGATACAGCCTGTGAGAACCAGCTAAGCTCTGCCCAGACTCTTGACCCATGGAAACGGTGAGATAATAAATGGGTGCTATTTTAAGCAGCTAAATTTGTGGTAATTTGTTACCCAGTAATAGAAATTTAATATGGAAGTAAACTAACACTTTTGATCATCGATGGAAGTTACTTCCATTCCCTCTGATTTAATCATCTTTATCTCCACTCTGAAAAATGGATGCTCTTAACTCCATTTGTTATAGATGCGGCTAAAGCCCAGGAAAGCAATGGAATTTAGCAAAGGCTGCCTCACTATCTGGCACTTGAGATAGAACTCAGCCCCAAGTCTGTACAAATAAAACCCACAACCTTTAAAACACCAACTAAGTTTTGCCCCTCTCCCTAATCCTTACTCTTCAGAAACCTGTTCCTTTGATAAATCCCAACCAAGTGTTCAAAGCTGTTGAACTCCTAATTTTGACAAAATTTAGTAACTAACCCCCCAAACCAATAATAATAATAAATAGTACTTTGAGCCCATATGTTTCAATCACTGGGCTATCCCCATAGGGATAGATGATAATATTATTGTTGTTGTTGTTATCTCCATTTTACTGATGAAGCATAAAAAGGTAAAGAAACTTTCCAAAGATCACACAACCAACAAGCAGTAGAAATAGCACTTGAACCCAAGCAAAATAACATCAGAGCCCTGCTTTTAACCATTACACCATACTGTCCTCCAAGAACAGTCTTAAGTCTGACATTCTGAAACAAAACAGTGCCCAATAAGAGCTTGGAAATGAACATATCTTCTGAAGGCTAATGGATTAGAATTCGCTTCAGAACTTGGGAGGAATCACAAATAAGTAACTGTATTTAAGTGAGTTCTTCTGTGTAACTGATGGGAGCAGCCAATGAGGCTGTTCACAAATATTTTGGCTCTCCTTCCAGGCACATGGAAGTTAGGCATGACCATGTGATCTATTTTGTCCAATGAAACATGAGCAGAGGTAACTCATGTCATTTCCAGGTAGAACACTTAAGAGACTGTGGGATTCCCCTGTGCTGGTTATCAAGGAGACACATGCAGATGGAACTTTCAAAAGCCTGGACTCCTGAGTGACTAAGAATGGACACACTACCTGCAAAATGCCCAGATATACACTAGACACATAACATGACCAAGAATAAACCTTGCTGTATTGAGCCACTATGATTTGGGGATTGTTGTTACAACAGCATAACCCAAACCATCCTGACTAATACACTGTCCTAACTAGCGCTTCTTACCCAAAGCAAAGGCAGTTTTAAAGTTCATGACATTGTAAATAATAGAGCAAATACCAACACAATCTGCCACTTTGTTAGGCTAACGAGCCCAAACAAAGCCAACAGACATAAGTTAAAAGAAACAAATCATTATATTGAAAACAGAACTGTCAAAAGAGGCACAACTGACTAATTTAGCGATTGGCGATGAACATCAGGCAAGACACAGATGTTGTCATCCTCATCATTTATTGTATGCCTAATTGCACATAATTTCTGACTAAGGAAAACACAAGGTGTTTAATCTCATCATCTATAGTTCAGAGAAGTAACTCTCCATTTTTTTACCCCTTCACTCTGGACTTATTTATCCAGCAATGTGTCAGGCATTGGGCTGGGTGCTGGTGACATAACAATGAACAAGGTAGGTGTGCCATGGCCCTTGAGGAGCTTATTGCTATTGGGGGAGACAAAGAAAAAATAATAAAGTCCATGAAGAGAGTAGCAAGAGGCTGAAGTGGAGAATAACAAAGAGTCCTCTTTATAAAAGGGGTCAGGAAAGACCTCTCTATGGAGTGGACATTTAAGCTAACACTTAAAGGATGATCAGAGGCTAGTTTGGGAAGGAGTAAAGGAAAATCATTCCAGGCTAGAATAACAGGTTCTGGGGTGGGAAAAAGATTGCTGAGTCCAAAGACCCAAAAGGAGGCCAGGGTGACTGAAGCAGAGTAGGCAAAGAAGAGGAAGCAGGAAGGAGGTAGAGAGGTGGGCAGGAGCCTGAAGGAGACCCAAGGTCTGGATTTTTTTCTCCATGCAGTGGGAAGCCAAAGCAGGGACCCTAAGATCCCTTTAGCTTCCAGGTGGGAAATGGGTTGTTAAGGGTTGAGAGCAGAAGCAGGAAAACCGGTTAGGAGACCACTGCCATAGCCCAGCTGAGATATGATGTCCTGTCCTGGCAGCAAAGATGGAGAAAACAGACAAGTTGAGATAAAGTTCAGAATCACAGGACTTGCTGATGGGAGAGGGGAAAAGAGGACAATGCCTGGTTTACTGCCTTGAACAGCTGGGTAGCCAGTGCGCTATTTAAGGAATGGGGAAGGCATGGCTGGGGCACAGAGAGGGAGGAGGACAAAAAGAAAGAGTTTGCCTTTGCTGGCTTTGGATGTGTTAAGCATGAGATGTTGACTTTGCTGACAAGTGGAAAAAAGAAAGAAAAACATTGGATGTGTAAGCTGGTGTTCAAAGGAGACAGAGAAGGACCTTTGAGGGTCATCAGCCAAGGAGCGGCAGCTAAAGCTATGGAAGTGGAAGGGCCAACCTAGGAGCAAGTCCAGAGAGAGCAGAGGACAGTGTCTGGACTAGGCTGTGAGAACAGCCAACGTTTAAGAGGTGATTGTGTTGGACAAGCAAAGACCTGATTGAATGCCATCCCCCTCCCTCCTAACCCTGCATCATGCCAAGAGGGGGCTCAGCCTCTGGGGACTTCAATGAACTCCCACATGTCTCTCTTTCTTCTGAGACGTTTTCCAAAATCCTCCTCCATACTTAGTGAAACAGGATTCTCAACATACGTGCCTTTTCCTCCCCCACCCAGACTAAGCAAAAACTTTTGACTATGAGAGGAATAAAAAAGCCTTCAGTGTCTGTCCTGCACTGTTAATTCCATCAGATTTCTCGTTATTCACACCTGGCAGACTAACTTTCTTCTTTCTCCTCTCCCAGCACAGCCGTAGGCTTAATTATTGACCTTTTCACTCTTCTAACACCACTGTTTCCCCTCATCTTTGTTCTCAGGAAGTTCTGCTCACACGATTATCTGCTGGTTCCTCACCTGGGGATAGAAGTTATTTTCTGTGGACAAGACCTCCCCTTCTAATCTCAATCAGACAAGCCAGAGATCTCTGTACATCAAATATTAAATTCACACTCGACAGATCACGCTTCTGGTTTCTTTCCTGCCAGCCTGTGGATGAATAGGTTTACATCCTTCACAGAGATGTCCCACCAAATTTTCACAAAGTTGGGAGTTTCCAAGTGTGACAGTCACTCCTGCTCTCTTTTTCCTGCTCAAAATGCAGCAGGAGAGTGTTACATCATCACATTTGCAGAGTATGCATCTTGTTCTCAGGGCCACATTTTAAGACAGATAGACAAACTAACAGGCATTCAGAAAATGGCTGCCACAATGGAGAAGAAAATCAAAGCCACAACAAATAAGCAATGGTCAAAAGAGTTAGAGATATTCAGTCTAGAGAGAATATGCCAGTGCAAGGGGTCAGGAAAAACGAGACCTGCGGTGTATTTTTGCAAATAAAGTTTTATTGGAACTCAGCCATGTCCATTTGTTTACATATTTTCTATGGCTGCTTATCATGCTACAGTGGCAGAGCTGAGTAGTTGTGACAGAGACAGTAAGGCACACAAGGTCTATCTGGCTCATCATAGAAAAGGTTTGCCAACCCTTGCTCTGGAAAGAAAAGGGAATGAGGGAGGGAGGAAGGGAGGGAAAGAGGGGAAGAGAGGAAATATGGCTGTATTCCAAATATCTATTTTAAGAAAGAGGAATTTGATTTGTTTAGCATGGCCCAAGATATCAAACAAGGAGCAACAGATTTGAAGTTACAAGACAAGAGTTCAGCTGAAGATAGGATGAGCTCTCCAGCAGGCATGGAATCTGCACCAGAAGGGCTGCCTGGAGCAGTGAAGATGATGTCGCTGGATGTCCACATGTGTCAAGTGGACTAAGGTCCCCCAGAGGCATGCAGGTTTGCTAAAGATTTTGCTAAAGGAAGCATGCAAGTTGAAGACCTTTTGAAAGGCATGGTGTGGTTGGAGAAAGGGCTGTGGCTAAAGAGAGCAGAGAGGAGAAATTATGGGGAGGAAGGACAGTGATGTGGCCATATAGTGAGGAACTTTACAAAAGATAGAGGTTTAACCATGTGATGTGTGACATTACCTCTTCTATGTTCTCCTGAAATCTTCAGTTAAAGCAATATTCTGTCAATGCTTCTGGGGTTGTATTTGTGGAGATTTCTAGGAGGGGATGTGACGTGGCATTTGCCTTAAGGAAATAGCATATTAGCCCAAAGAGACCTGGGTCCATTCCAGCTGAATCCAACCCTTATAGGTATGTCAGAGATGCTGGGAGGCCATTCGAATCCTGCCAACCCTGAGGCCATAGCAGTCTTTGAAAACATTATCTGGCTTAACACGAGCACTTAGCTGAACACTCAACATGAATCTTGCTGAAGTGAAGCCACAGGAATACATTTTTTTAATTTTTCTTTCATTTCAGATCCTTCTTAAGAATTGCTAAGGCTCAACCACATGTGGAAGATTCCAGGAGGCAAAATAATTTCTGAGCCTTGGGATTTCCCTGAGGATGGTCGAAATCTGTGAAAATTTCATAGAAATTCTCCAAACCCATACAATGTACAACACTAAGAGTGAACTGAAAAACTATGGACTTTGGGTGACTGTGATGTGCCAGTGTTAGGTCCATCAATTGTAACAAATGTCCCACTCTGGTGGGGATGTTGATAATGGGGGAGGCTGTGCATGTGCAGGGCAGAGGATATATGGGAAATCTCTGTACCTTCTTTTGATTTTGCTGTGAACCTAAAACTGCTCTAAAAATACTGTCTTTAAAGAAAAGTTTCAAACAAGAAGGACATTGAGGACATAAGTTGGCTCTGGGTTGGATCCTAGGAACTCATGGATCTTCAGCAGATGGGAATTGTGTACCCCACATGCTCACACCCTCGTGGGCTATTTCTATTACACTCAAAACTTAGTAGCTTTGAACCACAATAATTTGTTATTTCCCATGATTCTGTGCGATGGCTGGGCATTTCCTCTGCTGGTCTCACGTGGGCTCACTTGTGTGTCTACATGCAGCTGGAGGCTCAGCTGGGCTGGAAGGTCAACATGGCCTCACGCACATGCTTGGCAGATGGTGCTGCTGGTGGCTGGGAGTTTGGTTTTTCTTCATGTGCCCTCTCGTCCTCCAGAGCCCTTCTCCACATGGCCCCTTGAGCAGGAGATCCAGGGCTTACTTGGTGCTGGCTTCCAAGAGAGCAAAAATAAGAGAAGCTACGAGGGCTCTCAAGGCCTAGGACCAAACATCAGACACCCTCGCTTCAGCCGCATTCTATTGGTCCAAGCAAGTCGTAGGCCAGCCCAGGTTCAAGAGGAGGGAAATAAACTCCACCTCTTAATGAAGAGTTTGCAATCACACTGCAAAAGGGCATTTGTGGGATGCTGCTCTCATCTTTGGAAAATACCTAACATACATACACACAAACACACACACAATCCTTTATATGCAACCATCCCTCCAGGTGCATCCACTGCCAGCCAGAACCTAAACTTGACAGTACTCAATGGAAGAAAGAAATTAGAGTGTCCTACATCCCAGTTCTACTCTTGCTTGACTTCAGCCCCATCATAAGCAAACCCTATCAGAGTTTACATGCCTTGAGAAGCATTGTAATTGATCTTTGGATCAATCAATAAGTATTTGAATCCACAGCAACAGCCTGCCCATAGGAAATGTTCAGCTCATGCTAGGATTTTCCCTTTCTGCTAAATCATGCTGAAAGAACCACAGTGAAACTTTATATTCAAAAAAATGTTCAAAGCCCCAATCAGTAACAGGTTTAACAGGACACATCTCCTAATCCTTTCCTTTCATCACAGACATCTTTTTTTTTTTTAGCCTACGGGCCCCTCCCTTCTGTTGAGACTTGCACCTTTTCCTACCCCAGTCACATGGCTCTGGTGGGGGCTGCTATGTTCTTACACGACTCCGCCCCCTGTCCACAGTTGATTGGTTCAGGGATGGGCATCTAACCCAAACAGGCCAATCAGAGTTCTTCCCTCAGGTTTGTTTTTCCTAGCTGGAACTGGGAAAATATAGACATGCTCTATGATGACAGGAACTTTGGAGTGAGACAAAGAGGAGTGTTTGTGGCCACACTCCTCACCTTATGGAGAAAGCCAGTCCCCAATGAGAGAAAATTGAGGTGATATGCAGACAAAGGCAGACACAGAGATGGAGAGAGAGATCTGGTAATGGGTGAGTCCCTGGTTCCTAGAGCCCAGCTGCATCCCTGCCTTTCTGCAGAATGACTTCAGTGACATGGGAAATCATGCCTCAAAAGGCCTCTTGCAGATGCCATGCCCATAGCCCATTGGTACTCACCATTCTAGTACTGCACGCACCCCAGACTAAAACTCGCCATGTTGGCCTTCTTCCCTTCCTTGAATCACTTCCCCACTCCCTTATGGGTGCTCCCTGGAGTCACCTCTCAAATAAACCACTTGCACTCCCATCCTTGTTTTAGGGTCTGCTTTTTTAATATATATAAATTTATATGTTTTATTTATTTATTTTTGGCTGTGTTGGATCATCATTGCTGCACGCGGGCTTTCTCTAGTTGTGGAGAGCGGGGGCTACTCTTCGTTGCAGTGCACGGGCTTCTCATTGCGGTGGCTTCTCTTGTTGCGGAGCACGGGCTCTAGGCATGCGGGCTTCAGTAGTTGTGGCTCACGGGCTCTAGAGTGTAGGCTCAGTAGTTGTGGCGCAAGGGCTTAGTTGCTCCATGGCATGTGGGATCTTCCCAGACCAGGCATCGAACCTGTGTCCCCTGCACTGGCAAGTGGATTCGTAACCACTGTGTCACCAGGGAAGTCCCTCAGGGTCAGCTTTGAGGGAAAACCAGACTAAAACATAGTCCCTTTTCTTACCTACACTAGTAAGATGTGGGTTTCTGTCACTTACAACCAAGAGTTCTGACTATTACCTTCTGTTGGGATGATTCCTATAATGTGTTTGGAAATTTCTCCAACTCCACTCTAGTAACTATGTCATAAATATGTAGATTTCTTAACAAAGTTTAATGGGATTCTTGATCAACCGTAAGTTTCACAAAATGCACTGCACTTCTGTAACAATTCCCAGTGACTGATATAACTGCCATGAAAAAGAAAGTAAGAGTCAGAGATGGTTCTACTGGGCTGGCAAAGAAGAATCTAGTCCAGAATGGCATGGGTGGGAGATGCTTCTGGAACTGTGGGACCCTCAAGCCTGCATGACCCACATCTGAGTACTAGGACAGCTTGAAAACATAGTGGCCAGGAAGAGATTTACTCTCTCCTCCATATTTCATCTGCCACCCCATCCAAAGTGCTCAATAAATATTTGCTAAAACAGATGATGGATTTATACCTTCCAAACCAGAGCTCACCAAAGAGAAACCAAGATACAGTGCAATGCTGTGACCACAAACATCATAGTGACTACAATTAGAATTCTCTCTAGCCAGTCATCTGGCTAGTAATCAACTAAGCTCTGCTGATTACACAAAATGTTGCACTTTGGGGAAGTTTCAGTGGACATGGTGGATTGCTGCATGACTGCTGGCTGTTTTTTATGTGTTTTATGTGTTTTTATGTTTTTCCAGAATATTGAGATATATATGTGTTGTCCCTAAAAGGGCCTAAGTGATTAATATACAATTCCCAAAGAGCCAAACTACTTAGTTCCAGTATTCACATTCCCTTGGAGAATCTACATACCAGGGACTCAGAGTTCTCTCCTGACCAAAGAACGCCTGGCCTTGGACAGTCCTGATCCTGGAAACAACAGCTCCCTTCCAGGCCTGGCTTCCCCAGAGTAGCATACGTTGTTCTTTGCCACCAAGTGTATCCAGGGACGCAAACTAAAGATAATGATGCTTTATTGGCCCTCAATCATCTGTCTTTTCCACGTGTTGGAAGGAGTGCCAAGTCCAATTTGTCCAAGCACAAAATAGCATATTGGCATCATTAGATCAGATAAAGAAAGTATCAGTAGCAATTTATTATTGTACTGAAAGTAACTAACATTTGTTGAGCACTTACCAGTACTAAGGACCCATGTAAGTGCTTACCTGCTGCATTAGCCAGGACAGACTAGGTTATGCCACAATAACAAATTAACCCCAAAATCTCAGTGGCTTGGCAACAGAGGCTGACTTCTCACATTCCATGTCCACCACGGGTTAGCTGGGGACTATGATCTATTTGGTCACTCAGAGACCCAGAATGATGGCACTCTACCATCTCAATGCAAGGCTTCCACACTTACTGTGGCAGGGGATGAGAGGGTGAGATGGTTATGCACCAGCCCTTGAAAGCTTCAGGCTGGAAGTCATAGATGTGGCTTCCACTCAAAACACATGGCCCACGATTACAAGGGGACTGGGAAGTAAGGGGGTGCATGTGGATATCCCATGAGCAGTAAGCATTCCTGTCAACATGCATCATCTCATTGGAGCTTCACAACCTCAGGAAATATATCATTATTCCTTTTTACAGAGAAAGAAACAGAGGCACAGAGAGGTTATGAGATTTGCCCCAAGTGTAAAATGTAAGCCCAGAGCAGAGATGTGAGCCCAGGCCTGCAAGCTGCAAAATACCCTCAACTGCTTTGCTGCATACTCATCACAAAATTCTACAAAATCCCCTTGTATAGCAAAACACCGTGCTAATTAATAAGAGAGGCCAAGTTATGCAAATACAAAATGGAGCACCCGACACACCACCTCCTCACCCCAAAAATTCAACCTAAGCAAATACTTGGAACAGAATTCTCAGGCAATTTCAGGAAGAGGGAAATGGGTCATCTCATCTGGGTCTGATATCCAGCCCACAGTCCACCCACATCAAAATAAAAACCTTCTGAAAACTTCACCTGAAAACCTAGGCAGACTGTCACCTCCTGTCACTAGAAAACCCACTGGGGACATCTTTATACAATTCACAGATCTTTCCAAAGCTGCAAAGGTAAATGTCATCCATGTACCTGTAGAAAGCAGCCACAGGCAGATCTGTTAGGAGACTGTTGTCATATCTGGATGAGCGGCTGAGTGAAGATGCTTCCAACAGGCTAATTCTTCCCAGCCTGCAAAACTCAATTCTAGCACCACCTCCTCCAGGGAGCCCTCCTCTTTGTGGCTTCTCCAAGTTAGGACCCTCTCCCTGTTCTCCTGTGTCACCTCCCATTCACACCTCTGACAGGAGCCCCCTTATTTGTCTGCCTGTCCCCTGGACTCTGAGCCACCCACAGGCAACCTCGGCATCTATACTTCTGTGCCTCTGACACCTGACACATAGTGTGTGCTCAATAAATGTGGGGTGGATGGATGGATGCTTAAGCCTGTTCCCTTGGGGAATTTAAACCCCTATGTGTAGCAAATGTGTAGCCAAGTATTAAAATTACAGTCCCAGCCTCACTTCTGCTGTATGACCTTGAGAGGTTCTATAGCCTCTCTGAGCTGTTTATTCAGCTACAAAGTAAAAACCACTTCATAGGGCTTCCCTGGTGGCGCAGTGGTTGGGAGTCTGCCTGCCGATGCAGGGGACACGGGTTCGTGCCCCGGTCTGGGAGGATCCCACGTGCCGCGGAGCGGCTGGGCCCGTGAGCCATGGCCGCTGGGCCTGCGCATCCGGAGCCTGTGCTCCGCAACGGGAGAGGCCACAACAGTGAGAGGCCTGCGTACCGCAAAAAAGAAAAAAAAAAAAAAAAAAAAGATTTAAAAAAAAAACCACTTCATAAATATGTTGAAAAACTTAAGTGGAAAGCAGAGGGTATTGAAACAAAAGCTCATACACAAATGTTCACAGCCAGATTATTCACAATAGTCAAAAGGTGGAAACAACCCAAATGTCCATCAGCTGGTGAATGGATATATAAAAATATTATTCAGCCATGAAATGGAATGAAGTGCTGACACATGCTACAACATGAATGAACCTTGAAAACATGGTGCTCAGTATAAGAAGCCAGACACAAACGGCCAAATATTATGTGATTCCATTTATATGAAATGTCCAGAATAGGTAAATCCAAACAGACAGAAAGCAGATTAGTGGTTGCTAGGGGCTGGGGGAGGGAGGAATGAGGAGTGACTGCTAATGGGTATGAAGTTTCCTTTTGGGTGATGAAAATAGTCTGAAACTAGATAGTGGTAATGGTGGCACAGCACTGTGAATGTACTAAATGTCACTAAATTTGTCCACCTGCAAATGATTAAAATGGTAATTTTTTTTAATCTCAAAGAGAAATCTGAACTCCCATGTTTATTGCAGCATTATTCACAATAGCTAAGGTATGGAAGAAACCTAAGGGCCTGTCAATGGATGAACCGATAAAGAAAATGTGATACTCTCTCTTTCTCTCTCTCTCTCTCTCTCTCTCTCCCTCACACACACACACACACACACACACAACACTGAAATATGATTCAGCCTTAAAAAAGAAGGAAATCTTGTCAATTGCAACAACATAAATGAACATGGAGGGCATTATGCTAAATGAAATAAACCAGAGAAAGACAAATACTGCATGATATCAGTTATATGTGGAACCTGAAAAAAGAAATGGCAAGTTGAACTCATACAAACAAGAGTAGAATGGTCTTTTGCCTCCTCATATGAACTTTAGAATCAGTTTGTTAATAGCCATGAAATAACTTGTTGGAATTTTGATTGGGACTGCATTGAATCTATAGATTAAGTTGGGAAGAACTGACATTCTGATGATACTAAGCCTACACATCCATGAACATGAAACATCTCTCCATTTACTTAGTTCTTTGATTTCATTCAACAGAGTTTTCTAGTTTTCCTCATATAGATCTCATACATATTTTGTTAAATTTACGTTAAGTATTTCTCTACTTACATATATACACATATATATGATATATACATAATTAAATACATTGTTGTTATTACTAGTGTGAACAAACTATTACCTGTTAGATCAACTAAAAAGAAGGAAAACAAAAGTTTTAATTTTACATTTACCTTTACTTATTCCTTCTTTGATGTTCTTCCTTTCTTTATACAGAACCAAGTTTCTGACCTATAAAAAATGGTAAATTTTATTGTTACTGGACCCCAATTGATTTTCTGTAATTCTTATAGGGAATTTTCAACTAATAACCTTTCTAGGATTTCAAAAAAATTAAATGGGATAGAATAGATGATGTATATACAGTTCCCAGCCCTCTGGGCGCTCAATCCACAGTGGCTGTTTCCATAGTCATAATGAACAGTAATTTATTCTCCCTATAAAAACAGGCTATGTTGAGTAAAGGAAAGCTCCAATCTAATTTGTTCTCCAAATGTTCATAACAGTGGAATTCGTGTAAGAGTCCAAAATATTTCACACTGTTTGTCTTTTTTTATCGTGGTAAAATACACATAATATTTAGCACTTTTTACCATTTTAAAGTGCAGAGTGCAACGGCATTAAGTGCATTCACAGTGCTGTGCAGCCGCCACCACCATCCACCTCCAGAACTTTTCCATCATGTTGAATGTGCCAACTCGTTACGCTCCAGGTGTTCTGGGCCACAGCGGAGCTGGAGCAGAATTATCAATGTGGACTTTGATCAACTGCAGATTTTAAAAAAGGGAGGAAATGGAAGCAGGCCATGAACTCAGCGATGTGAGCGTGTGAGGCACTGGGGACATGACGGGGCCCAGGGCCCTCGCGCTGCTGCTGCCCGTCCTGTTAGGCTGGGCCAGCTGCCACCCCGTCCCAGGAGGAAGAGCTTCCACAAGGTGCTGCTGACCTCCTTTGATGGGTTCCGCTGGGACTACGACCAGGACATGGACACCCCCAACATGGACCACCTGGCCGGGAGGGCGTGAAGGCCAGGTACCTCACACCGCCCTTCATGACAATGACCTCCCCATCTCACTTCACCACCACCTCAGGTAAGCTCCGCCCTGCAGCCAGGCCATGATGCGGGCGGAAAACCCGCATCCATAGTTCCCTGAAACAGAGCTGATTCTCAGTCATCTCTGGGGAGACCAAGGCAGCCAGTGCCACTTGGGGTCACCCCCTGGAAGAAGCACTAGCTTAGAATACTAAGGGATGCACAGGGCTGTTTCTAGAACCCATGGCCTGCAGGCAGAATGGGGACCACGGCTGCAGCCTCTAAGGGATCTCCCCAATGCCCGGGCCCACCCTACCCTCCACCCCGCCTTTCACATCATGGCCGGTGATCTTTTTAAAAAGTAAATCATTAGGGCTTCCCTGGTGGCGCAGTGGTTGAGAGTCCGCCTGCCGATGCAGGGGACACGGGTTCGTGCCCCGGTCCGGGAAGATCCCACATGCCGCGGAGCGGCTGGGCCCGTGAGCCACGGCCGCTGGGCCTGCGCTCCGCAACGGGAGAGTCCACAACAGTGAGAAGCCCGCGTACCGCAAAAAAAAAAAAGTAAATCATTAAAAGAATTTTATAAAAATAATAAAATATTAAAGTTTAAAGTAATCAGTTAGATCAGGTTACTCCCCTACTTAATACTGGTGCATTGGAGGGACACATATGATCTTTGAAGAGAATTCAAATTTTGTCTTTCAGTGATCCAGAAGGTCCCCATGTCCTGGCCCCCGACCTGCTCTCTCCTGACCTTTCTCATCTCTCTTCCCCTCACAAGCTTCCCTCCAGATCACAAAGGTCCCCTGCCTGGGCCTCCAACCAGCTCCCACCGGCCTCAGGGCCTTTGCCTAAGCTGGTCCCTCCAGCTCACCTGGAGCATGTGGTCCAACAGGGGAGACAGACATTAGACAAGTAAACACACCAACAGATGTCATTACAAGTCAGAAAGGCACCAAGAAGGAAGAGAAGAGCTTCTTCAGGAGAAGACAGCAAGGGCAAATTGACTTGAACTCAGAGAGGCAGGGAAGGGTTCTCTGAGGAAGGAGCAGTTGAGCTGTGAGTGAAAGAGACCTCAGGAGTCCAGAGGAAGGAAAAGCATTCCAGGCAGAGGGAAGAGCATGTACAAGGTCTTTGTGACAGGAAAGAACGTGATTGTTCCAGAATCTCAGTTGCCACTAAGCAAATAAAGAGATTCCAATCTAAAAGAGAGGCAGAAAGACATTTACAAATTACTATACATAAAACAGATAACTAATAAGAACCTGCTGTATAGCACAGGGAACTCTACTCAATACTCTGTAATGGCCTATATGGGAAAAGGATCTTAAAAAAAAAAAATAGAGTGGATATATGTATATGTGTAATTGATTCACTTTGCTGTACACCTGAAACTAACACAACATTGCAAATCAACTACACTCCAATAAAAATTTGAGAATAGGGACTTCCCTGGTGGTGCAGTGGTTAAGAATCCGCCTGCCAATGCAGGGGACACGGGTTCGAGCCCTGGTCCGGGAAGATCCAACATACCTCAGAGCAACTAAGCCCGTGCGCCACAACTACTGAGCCCGCACTCTAGAGCCCTCGAGCCACAACTGCTGAGCCCACGCACCTGGACCCCGTACTCTGCAACAAGAGAAGCGACCACAATGAGAAGCCCACGCACTGCAAGGAACGGTAGCCCCGGCTCGTTGCATCTAGAGAAAGCCTGTGCATGGAAAAAAGACCCAACGCAGCCCAAAAATAAATTAATTAATTAATTTTTAAAAAAATAAAAATACTTAGCCCTACCACATAACAATTAAATAAAAATCTTTGAGGATGGGGGAAGAAAAGGAAAAAAAAATAAGAAAAGGAGGCAGTCAGGATGCAAAGGATTCCACTATAAGACTAACATTAGCTTCCATTTCTCAAATGTGAGCCTGATGCAGGGCTCTGTGCCAGGTGCTTTGCCTCCATTATCACCAGTACGATATTGCAAAGCAAGCGTTGTCCCCGGTCTACAGGTGAGAAAACGATGACTCAGCAAGGCTGAGTAACTGACCAGTCACTCGGTCAGAAAGTGGGAAAGGAAAAGCCAGCCTAGGAACAAGGGTGCCCCTGGCCACACAGAACTGGTTCTGCCCAGTTCTGAGCTGGGAACCTGCAGACCCCTCTAGCAGGGCAAGGAGGGGTGCTGGTAGCATGAACCTCAGCCCCACCCAGAGAGCCACTCACTGGGCTCCGAGGGCAGCTCTGGGAACCTCTGACATGATGGGCAAACTGCTGGTGCCTTTTTGCTGGAAGAGGTTTTCATCACTTCCACCTGACTCTCAAAGGTGCGTTTGAATCAGAAACTCAAAAAATAAAGCTGAGCAACCTCTCAGAGAGATTTTCTGAGAGAGATTTTCCTACATGTAAACTCTTCGAGAGGCAAGTCATTCGGGAACTATTAGCACCAGGAAGCAGGAACTAAAGAGCCCTTTTCTGGAGAAAGCGAACGCCACTTCCCAGCGACATTAACTTCATAAAGATCTCCCATGGGCAGACTCTGGGTCCCTGAATGCTGAAAATACAATAGGCACAAAATATTGTAAGGTAAGGCACGCTCACCTTTTATTTATTCCCAGAAGGCTTCTGATGAGAAGATACAAACAGTGAGAGCAAATTTTTTAAATTACAAAATCATCCCAACACCTCTCCTATATTCACTGCCAGCAGGGAATGGAAACCGGTACAGCTTCAGTGGAGCGTAATTTGGCAACATCCCATACAATTACAAATGCACAAACTTTCTTATTTGGCAATTCCACTTGTAGGACTCTATCCTACCATTACATACTTCCTTGGTGGAAAATGATGTACATACAAAGATATGCATTACATTAGTGTTTGTAAGAGCAAAAGAAAATAGAAACGTGACTATCCATCCAGAGGGGAGTGGCTAAGTAAAATACTGGACATGCACAGAATGGCATACTCTGTCACCTTTTTTTTTTTTTTTTTTTTTGTGGTATGCGGGCCTCCCTCTGCTGTGGCCTTTCCCGTTGCGGAGGACAGGCTCCGGACGCGCAGGCTCAGCGGCCATGGCTCATGGGCCCAGCCGCTCCGCGGCATGTGGGATCCTCCCAGACCGGGGCGCGAACCCGGTTCCCCTGCATCGGCAGGCAGATGCGCAACCGCTGCGCCACCAGGGAAGGCCTCTGTCACCTTTTAAAGAAAAACTGAGGAAGCTTTTTGTGTCCAGTAGGAAGTTATCTCCAAGATGGATTAAGTGACAAAAGATGCAAAGAATATGTGTAGCATGCATATATGTGTGTGTATAACATGTGTATAAATATGTGCATACAATTGCTTATAGATGCACAGAGGACCTCTGAAGAAATTGGTAACACTGATTCCTCCAGGAAGAGGACGAGGTAGAAGGGAGACTTTGGATTGTTCATCCTGTGTACCTTTTAGATCTTGGACCATGTGGATGTATTGCCTATAAATAACAAAATTTATATACATAAGGTACTCTTTTTAATTCACCCCTTATAGAAAAAACATGTTCCTCTGTCCCTCTTATTTATAACCGACCTGCCATTTATTGAGTTGGTGAAGAGTCACTGCTTTAAAACGGGTTTTGCAGCCTCAGCACTACTGACATTTGGGACCAGATGGTTCTCTGTGGTGGCAGCCATCCTGTGCACTGTGGGATGTTGAACAGCATCCCTGGTCTCTATCCTCTAGGTGCCAGGAGTGCCCCCTCCTCCCACGGTGACAACCAAGAATGTCCCCAGATATTGCCCAAAGCCACCTGGGAGACAAATTGGCCCCCAGCTGAAAACCCGTCTTTAGTTAATATATATATAAATTTATTTTATTTATTTATTTATTGGCTGCATTGGGTCTTCATTGCTGCGCTCAGGCTTTCTCTAGTTGAGGCGAGCGGGGTCTACTCTTCATTGTGATAAGCATGCTTCTCATTGCGGTGGCTTCTCTTGTTGCGGAGCACGGGCTCTAGGTGCGTGGGCTTCAGTAGTTGTGGCACAAGGGCTCAGTAGTTGTGGCTCACGGGCTCTTGAGCATAGACTCAGTAGTTGTGGTGCACAAGCTTAGTTGCTCCACAGCATGTGGGATCTTCCCGGACCAGGGCTTGAACCTGTGTCTCCTGCATTGGCAGGCAGATTCTTAACCACTGCACCATTAGGGAAGTCCTGAAAATCCCTGCCTTGAGTGGTTGAACCACTACCTGGCTTACAAAAATGCTCAGCAAGTACCACGATCATCATATCCTTCAATTCTTGTAACAGTGATAAGAAGTCAGAACAGTTGAGATATCCAAGGTCCATGAATGTACAAATCTCTCCCGAGGTCCCACAGCAGCTGAGGGGTAGAAGCAGGATTTGAACTCAGCCCTGGATGGTTCCAGACACTGGTCCTCAATCCTTGCCTCTAGAATGCCTACAGCCCTCCAGTGTCCTTCCTTCTAATTAAGTAGTCCAAAGGTATTCCAAATACCTTTAAATGTTGCACATCCTCAGAGCTCCCAGGCAACGGGTAGACACACTGAATATGTTGTATTAATGACACAGATGCCACCCTAGAACCAGCAAAAGCACCAGCACTTGTCTTCATGAGCTGGGCTCAAGCCGACCTCTGTATGACTCCAGTGTGGAAAAGCATCATCCGTAATAGAAAAAATCATGGATAAAAATTGGTGCTGCCGGCACCCAAAGACCTCTTCAGATTCCAAGGGTAGGCCTGACACAAAGTATGATAAAAGGGGCTCTCTGGGCCAAACGACTAATTAAATGGAGTTCTTACAAACACTTCAGGGCAAGTTAACTCGGAGGAGAGGTGAGGAAACGATGCTGCTTCCCTGATTCTCAGCTCAGCTGCACAAGGAGGTGGCTACCATAAGGGCTCAGGTCTGAGAAGCCACATAACCACCCCTTCAAGCTTCCTAGACAGAGTCCAAGGGGCCAGGGACCAGGTGGTCCCAGGCAGGGAGAGGCCATGCCCTGGGTATAAGACTTAGCTGACTTGGCTCGTTGGGTCAGAACTCTGGGTCCCCTGGGTCCACATCTGGGCAGCAGGGCCTCTCCGTGCCTGGGGGCTGTCAGGTGTGTGAATATCTGAGACCTCACCCCAGAGCTAGAATCACATGGACCCTCATCAGCTTTCCTGATGCTGGTGAAGAAAGTCTTCCCAGAGAATTTGTTAGAGGGCTTACAATGTATTCATCCTTTCAGTTGACAAATATTGTCTGAGCATCTCTGTTGGGCCAGGCAGTGTAGACGGTGGCCAGCTACACACTTACAAGTCTCCAGGGTCTGGCCATCTTTCTAGGGCTTGACGCACAGCTCGGGCTCCCGCCCCCTCTGCTCCCAAATCCCACAGATCTTTTGGGGGGGTTGTTTCCTTCTCTCTGGAGTTCCACCAGAGTAAAGGACAAACAGCCCCTTTCTTGGGGATCCTTCCACCTCTTTGCTTCCTCTCTCAGGGAATCAGACAGGAGAGATTTGCTCTTACTCCCCTGGGTCCCCCCCAAACCTTCCTCTACACCCGAACTCCTCCATGGCTCCCACAATGGACACCCCAAAGCCAGAAGGAGTCTCTGCTTTCTCCACTTTCTCCCATGGCATCCCTTCCTCGAAGCATGAAAAACAAAAATCCTGACTGTGTGAATGAAGGAAAGAATAAGGGAGAGAGGATTTTAAAAATAAAGCTGACTATTAATTCAAAATATCCCACCTCATCATCTCTTCACATGAGAAAATCTTTGCATCTTTATAAAGGGTGTGTTTTTCCTCCAAGTATTTGCCCCCCAGCACCACCTGCAAGACAGTGGAAGTGAGGCCTCTGTCTAGGGTGGAGGCTCCCAAGACCTGACACTGGGGGCGATGTTCTCCCTCCAGCTCCCAGGGCTGGGCACTGGGCAGGTCTGCATGTTGCTCAAACTGCTCTTCTCTCTCCTAAGGGCAATTACTTCCTCCAAGGTAGTTTTCTTCTTCCCACCTGGCTCTATCCCCCACCCTTCATCATCCCCCACCTCCATGTACACACACACACACACACACACACACACACACACACACACACAAACACACACACACAGGGGTCTTGGACACAGCACCTGGTAGTTCCTTAAAATGGAATGCCATATTCATTTTCTATGGCTGCATAAAAATTTACCACAAACTTCGCAACTTAGAACAACACCCATTTATTATCTCTCTGTCATCAGGAGTCCGAGCATAGCTGAATTTAGTCCTCTGCTCAGGGTCTCACAAGGCTGCAATCAAGGTGCTGGCTGAGGTGGTGTCTCATCTGAGGCTCGGAGTCCTCTCCCAAGCTCACACAACTGTTGGAAGACTTCATTTCCTTGCAGCTGTAGAACCCATGGCAGCTTGGGTCCAGACCCTCTACTAAGAGCACACCTGAGGAGGTCAGGCCCACCTGGGATAATCTCCCTTTGGATTAACTCAAAGTGAACTGATTAGGGCCCTTAGTTACATCTGCAAAATCCCTTCAAGTTTTCCATGTCTGCTGGTTAGAAGCCAGCCACGGGTCCACCCATGTGCAAGGGGAGGGAATTATACAAGGCGTATATATCCGAGGCAGGAATCTTGGGGCCATCTTAATTCTGCCTACCATGAATAGGTCTTGGATGGGACTCAGACAACCAGGGGGTGAGCATCAGTCTTTGTGTAAAGGCAACAGGTAACAGGATGATGCCCCAGCATGGAGCTCCAGAAAGCCCCAGAATTATGGTCTAACCCTGGAGGCCCAGGGGCCGATACAAGAGGGGCACTAACTGAGCATGGAGGCTGGACACCCCACATCACAGTCTCCACATCCATAGGAGACCCTCTCTATTGCTTAGGCAAAGGCGATGATAATGATGATGATTTTGAAGGAGGAGGAGGAGGAGGAGGAAGAGGAAGATTATTAATTTGAAAGTACTTATACTAATCTCCTAGGGCTGCCATAACAAAGCACCACAAACTATGTGGCTTAAAACAACAGAAATTTATTGTCTCACAGTCTAGAGGCCAGAAGTTTGAAATAAAGGTGTCGATAGAGCAATACTCCCTCTGAAAGCTGTAGGGGATCCTTTGTCTCTTCCTAGCTTCTTGTGGTTCGCTGGTGATCTGTGGCATTCCTTGGCTTGTAGATGCATCCCTCCAACCCTCCATCCAAACCATGGAGTTCTTCCTGTGTCTCTGTCTTCACATGATCATCTTACTATAAGAACACCAGTCACTCAGATTAGGGGCCCACCCTACTCTAGTAGAACCTCACCTCGACAATGACCCTGTTTCCAAATAAGGTCACATTCTGAGGCTCTGGGGTTTAGGACTCCAACATATCTTTTTTGAGGAGCACAGTTCAAACCATAACACATAATTAATTGATAGTTACAGGTATGGCTACATCCAGATCCTCAAATTATATCATCAGAACGATCGAGCTCTCTCTTTACTTCTCCCTCTCCTCCTCTCTATTTCTCTTTCCTAAGAGTGACCACAAAATTCCCAAGATTGACTCTCATTGGACCAATTTGCTTCTCAGCACCAATCTCTGTGGGAGGGTGGAATGATGCTGACCACCCAAGCTGGGACCACATGCCCACCCCCAGATCAGCGTGGGGAATGGCAAGTCCCACACAAACCACGTCACCCATTGTGGGGGGATGGTAGTGGGTCCCAAGTGGAAAGTCAGGGACTGCTATCAGAGGGAGGAACAATGGAGGAAGGACTGGCAGAAAGCTAGTGATCTATCAGCCAGCCTGAGCCCAACAGTGTGGGGATGGGTTGAGTTGCAGTCGATGACCCAGAGTACTACTGAGTCCCAAGAAACCCCAACTCCATCCATGGGGCTGCCCACAGGGCATGGGCTCCCAGTGGATTCAGTGACCACACCTCCCAGCACTGTCCCTCTGTGTCCCTGAACTCTGTCATAATTTCCCTCAGACCTTGCCGAAATGAAAAGCCATTCTCTGAGGGTGAGCAGCTCATTCTGCTAGTTTAAGTCATGCAATTCCCTCTCTCTCTACAGAGGCCTGTACTTACTGCTCCATCACTGGTAATGACAATGAACATTTTCGCAATCACAGTTTTTATTGCAAAGTGACTGAAGACCAGAAAGAATAAGTTATGCTGCTGAAACTAAGGAAATCCCGCCAAGCAAATAGTGGGTGGATAGGAAGTCTTATGGCAGCAGCGTGTATTTCCTCCCCCAAGGAACTGATTGAAAATAAGAAGCTATCACCACCATGTTTCAAACAAAAGCCATGATATTCTAATCTGACAATTTTAGATCTAGTCAAATGGATATGGCCCAGGGATGAAAAGGAGACGTTCCATAACAAGACGATGGTCTAGAATAATGCAAGTGAGGTCCTCACAGTTCCACATTTCCTCTTTTCTTGAAAGGACACTCGCTGGCATGCTCAGGGCTCATGGTGGTCAGAAATAAAGTCTCTCCCAGTTCCAGAACCCCCAGGGCAACCCCAAAATTGGAGCAACCACTTATACCTGTGTAGACCGTGTACTGCGCAATTCTGAAAGGGTTGTTTTCATGAATACTATGTGGATGGTGTCCCCTGAAGGTGTGCAGGGCACAACTTGCACAAATGAGCAGTCACTTATATTCTATCCCACAATTAACTTACAAGAAGTAAAAATTCCTCAGAGATGCTATAATCAGTCATGAGTCCACCTCTCCTTCATGGGACAGAGCAAAGAAAGTGTGGCGAAATACACTTGGATGATCTTTAAGACTAGATCAGGGTTTCTCAACGTCCCGCTATTGATATTTGGGGCCAGATCTTTCTTTGTCTTGGGGGAGCCGTCCTGTGCGTTGTGGAGTGTTTAGCAGCATCCCTGGCCTCTACTCACTAGATTCCAGCAGCATCCCTCTCCTAGCTGTGCCTATCAAAAATGTCTCCAGACACTGCCCCATGTTCCTTGGGAGGTAAAAATCACCCTAATTGAGAACCTCTGGACTAGATGTGTAATATGCAAATCACATGTAAATCAGAGAGCCGAAGGTCACATACATGATACTCTAGCCAGTGGACAAAAAATCTGAAAGAGGTAAGAGAGGTAGGGGAAAGAGAAAGGAAATTAAATTCCTGCTGCCGGTAACAACACAAGCCCAGCAGATGTTGTTGGAAACCCAGTTAGAAGATGCCATAAACCTTAATCAGCTCCCATCCTGCTCCCCCAGAAACAACTTTCTGCTGAAAAAGTCCTGAAAGCCAGCAAAACCACAAACATGAACAAACAGGCCAAAGAAAACCACAGACTGAGATAGAAAAGATGTCCCTCCAACACCAGCCATTTCCATGAAGGGATAAAAATGGATTCATGGAAAAAAACTGAAAATAAGGAAGGCTGGGAAACCAGGATATTCCCTAACTTTTCACTATGGAAATTTCCCACCTTGCAGAAAAAAGCAGAGAAAATTGCACAATGAAGCCGTGTGTACCTAGCACTGAACTGCAAAAATGTGTCCACATTTTGCCAGTCTTGTTCCATTGTCCTCACCCAAGGCCCTGTCTTTCCTCCTTCCTTCCTTCTTTCCTTCCTTGAATCTTTTACAGCAAATTTCAGACATCATGTCATATTATGCATAACACATCAGCATGCAGTTCTAACCTAAGGGTTTGGTCTGTTTTTACAAAACCTCCATGTCGTATTTAACAGATTTGACATGAAGAAACTAGGATACTTGGAGAAAAGATCTGATTGACACCTTAGAGTTTCTCCTACTAGTGCTTCTCAAATCTGAACGTGTATATGAATCACCCAGGGATCTGGTTAAAATGCAGACTCTGGTTCAGTGGGTCTGGGGTGGGGCCTGAGAGTCTACATTTCCAACAAGCTCCCAGGTGATGCCAGTGCTGCAGGTCCATGCATCACACAGAGGAAGGGCTGGCCCAAAACACCAGAGCAGTGGAGCAAAAAATCATGACTTCTCGGGATTCCAAGGCCTTAAATGAGAGGAGAAACTGGAACCACTGGAGACTGAGGGCTCAGGTGTATTCATTTCTTGCAGCTGCTGTAACAAAGTACCATAAACTGGGTGGCTTAAAGCAACAAAAAGTCTGGAGGCCAGTAGTCCAAAATCAAGGTGTCAGGGGGCTGTGCTCCCTCCAGAGGCTCCAGGGAAGAAGCCTTCCTTGCCTCTTCCAATTCTGATGGCTGCCGGCATTCCTGGGCTTGTGGCCACATCACTCCAATCTCTGCTTCTGTGGTCACGTTGCCTTTTCTGTCTGTGCCTTCTCCTCTTCTGCCTCTTGTAAGGACACTTATCTTTGCACTTAGAGCCCACACAGATATTCTAGGATAATCTCCTCATCTCAAAATCCTTAACTGAATTACAACTGCAAAGACCCTGTTTCCAAATAAGGCAACACTCACAGGTTCTGAGAATAAGAATATGGACATATCCTTGGGGAGGGGTGGGGGGCACCATTCAGCCTACTACACCAGTAAGAGGGGGAAATCAAGTGAGAAAAAAATGCAGAAGAGAGGGGAGATCCCGTTTCTGTGACAGCGGCCAGTAAGGCAGGCCAAGGGTAGAACTGTGTGTTAACAGAGTTCCCAGATAGAACGCAAGTGCAGCCGTCTGCTTCCGGCTTCTTGAAGAGAGAACGTTTCTGTTCCTGACAGCCGATTAAAGGAAGAGGTGGGGAGTGAGGAAGCCATTCTCTGTTGGCCTAGTTCCTGAGGAATCGTGCCTCTGCCTTAGGGCCATTCTCAAGTCTTGTTCAAGGACAGAATGATTTATTGATGGCCATAATTAAAAAGCAATGCCAAAAAAGAAGCAGTCAGCACTTTACATCTGCACTTACACATGAACAAGAGCGGTTTGGTAAAATGGGCACTAGGGTCTTATTTCCCCATCCAGAAAAGGGCTCTCATCGTGGGGTGTCCTGTTGGGGTCAAGCCGCATGTCTGCAGCAGGAGTTGATAAGGTTTTAAATTTCAGCTGGTGCACTGAGCCACCTGTTCTCATCCCCAGCACTTTTATTACAGGTCTAGTGGATCATCAGTGGGTGGCACTCTGGATGTGTAGACTTGGGTAAGTGTGGTTTTGAGCCCCAGTGGGGGCTGTTTTTCCACCAGTGTCTTGGCTGCAGGTCTGAATGAGCTTGTCTGCTTGAGATTGGAGCACTGGGTTGATTTGATTTAAGGTGGTTGGTTGACTTGATTTAGCAGCTGTTCTTCCTCATTCATTTCATACTAGCTGGTTAATAAGACCTTTCTTCTTTGGTTTGGGGAATGTGAACTTAATGAAGCACTGGACCCCACAAATCGCGAGGAAAATGAAGACATGTTTACAGCTTAATATGGTAGGTTGGT
The DNA here is from genome assembly GCF_002837175.3 of Physeter macrocephalus. Classification (NCBI taxonomy): domain Eukaryota; kingdom Metazoa; phylum Chordata; class Mammalia; order Artiodactyla; family Physeteridae; genus Physeter; species Physeter macrocephalus. Next base: position 50,295,194 of record NC_041227.1, on the reverse strand, counting down.
TCAAAGGAACTACTGAATGAAACAAGTAGGTCCTTAAAATATTGTTAAACAACTGAATGCATGATAAAGTGTGTCTATGCCCAAATGGTCTATTGGCAAATAGTTACTGTTCCACCTGAAAATTAGTAGGTAAGAATTGAGCAAATGTTTGCGGGTGGTGGGGGGGGGGATGCTCTTATTGAGTATATTAGGTTATGCATTTTATTTTAATTCCACTAAAGGTTTATTTTATAGGTTTATTTAATGATTTAACTATTATGTATAGGTTTATTTTCATCCCACTACAGTATTTTTTTCCCAAGTTGACTTTGGACTAAATCAAGGTCTGCTTCCTACTTCTTCAGTTTGTACCTGGCCGCCTACATATGGGGCAGAGGATGGGAGGGAATTTGTTCAATTAAATCCAACAAACATTTGTTGAATGCCTACTAAGGGCAAAGGTCTCTGCTTTGTGCCAGGGAGACACCAAAATAAATAAGGCACAGCCCTACTCTCAGCCACGTCAGGGAGCAACAGTTGTAAGAAACAGAAGGCAAGGCTCTAACAGGCAAACTCATGAGCACGGGAACCAAATTAGAGGGAATCAGGGAATAGAAACTGCAATTATAGAAACCAAACTTCCTCCTCTGGCTCTCAGAAGACCTGTGGTCTTTCTTATCAGCCCCATGGGCTTTCTTGTCTCTGCTTCCCTCGCTCGTGACCGCCTTTCTCTTTTCACTACTGGTTCCTCATGGGAGACAGCAGAGCCCACCACCAGCTGGTTAGTTACTGTGTCTCTTGGTTCAAGTCTTGAGAAAGACAGAATTGGGTTTCCGGCCAACCAACTGAACATAGGGAGGAGACTTGGTACAAATACGGTGCCTAAACCTGCCTTTCAGCAGGGCCTACGAGTAGGGGAATTCCAAGAGAAAATACCTGTGAGTACTGCAGGCACCAACACACTCTATTTTTTAACTCTCTCCCGCCCCCTAGAGTGTAAATACCATGAGACAGTTTACGATAGTACTTGGCTCAAAATATTTGAGAAAGGGAGGGAGAAAGGAAGGGGTTGGATCAAACTCTAGACTTCCTGGTTTCCTAAATTCACTGTACAAGTATTTGTAAATAAATAAACATCAGTCCCTGAGAACCAGGGGAAGGAGTTGAATCTAGCTGGGTTCTTTCCCAGACCTGAAATGCTCAGCTGGGTGAAATACCTGTACCTTGCCATAACTGATACAGTGTGGGAGTATGCATTGTACCCTGATTAAAGCATAATTAGCAAGCAGCAGGAATCCCATTCACTAGGAGAGCTCATCCTACTTCCTGTTTCACTTGCATAATTACCCACATCGCCAGACACTGAAATGACAGTAATGACAGACTCTCAGAATGATACAGCCAGAAAGGCCCTTGGAAACCATTAACCACACTCATTCTACATACGGGGAAACTGAGGCCCAGAGAGAGAGCAAGGGCTTACAAGAGCCAAGGCCAGGTGTCCTGCCTCCAAGCCCAGCCCCACTTGTGCAGCATCATGTGACCCAAGTGAAACCAGCTCCTTTGCAGTCTCTGGAACTCCAGGCACAGCCAACACTATCGCCTTCACGTAGTTTTTCCAGCCAGGTCCCCCCATGGTCTCCAGAATAGAAAATGCAATTCAAGTAAAACCATGATAGCTGCTCCCTGCAGCTGCTTGTTTCTTAGCTTCCCCTCTCCTCGGTCTTCTTTTGCCCACGTTCCATAACTGGCCCTTGACCAGGATAAAGAGGCCTAAGAGGCGGGAAGGAGGAACTGACAGCGCAGTGGGAACTCTGCTGGGTCTCATGAGTGGTCCCCAGCCACCAGTTGGATTTAGAACATGCCTTTAAGTATCAGCGTGGAAATAACCCAAACACCATGGAGACAGTTCCCTTTGTACAATTACTGGGATGAGCCATGCCACAGAATGGAAGGGTCATGCTCCCTGAGCTCATTTTAGGTTAGTTGTTTGAAACTTGGGTAATATCGCTTCGAGGGGAAAATGGATTCTATGATTGATTCCCAGGCTAGCCTACTTAACTGATATTATAACTGACCTCTGGGTCCCAGGGCATGGAAGCCAGAATCCACAGGGTGCAGGAAGAGGAAGTTTCTTTGCCTGTGGCTTCTCCAATCCCTCCTGCCACGTCCTCCCAGTGGCTCTGGACCCCCATATTTCCCCAGATACCAGAGTGATCCAGGTTCTGATGGCTGCCTGCCCTCCCCCTGGTCCCTTAAGGAGGGGGGCAGTGGGCTACTGTCAACCCAGATTTTGGAGCAAGGGGCAGTCTGCTGGAACTAATCCACATGCAAGTGTGAATGACAAACAGACCCTGAACCAGTGGTTCTGACATGTCAGCGGGCACTAAAACCACCTGGAGAGGTTGTTAAAATGCAGACTCCTGGACCCCACCCCATGACTGTAAATTCAGCAAGGGCTACAGTGGGGACCCGGGAATCTGTGTTTTTAACAAGCTACTCAATTGATTCTAATGTTGATGGTAGAAAATACCATGGAGAAACACTATAACAGGTGAAATGGCAGGTGTTCATAATTCCGGAGGGATTTTTCTCTTTACTGGGTGGAGAGTCACATAGACCAGGATTCAGGACACTACAGGTTTTAAAAAAAAAAAAAAAAAAAAAAAAAGGCAAAGGAGCGCTCCCTGGGTGAATTATCTCTGTGCTTCCATGTTGTCTGCTACGATGGCATGGCTCAGCCATCAGGAAGCTGTAACAACAAGAGGGTTTCTTGTAGATTTCAAGAGCCTTCCATTATTCATTTGTGAGGCTCCAAAGATTCTTGCCCATTTGGCTTCTACCTACCCCTAACAGAGTACTCTCACTCATGGTAGTCACAGGATGCAATGCTCAACATCATCAGGCATTTCTGAAATGCAACTAAAAACCACAATGAGATACTGACACCTGCTAAGTTGCCCACAATCAAAAAAAGGAAAACAGCAAGTGTTGGCAAGGATGTGGGGAAACTGGAACACTTGAACATTGGTAGTGGAAATGTAAAATGATGCAGCCACTGTGGAAAATAGTTTGGTAGTTCCTCAAAAAGTTAAACATAGAGTTACCATATGACCCAGCAATTCTACTCCTAGGTTTAGACCCAAGAAAATTGAAAGCAGGGACTCAAACAGATACTTGCACATGAATGTTCATAGCAGCATTATCCATAGCAGCCAAGAAATGGAAACAACCCAAATGTCTATCAATTGATGGATGGATAAACAAATTCTGGTCTATCCAGACAATGGAATATTATGCGGTCATAAAAAGGAATGAAGTATAGATTCATGCTATGACGGGGATGAAGCTGGGAAACATGATTCTCAGTGAAAGAAGCCAGACACAAAAGGCCACATATTGTATGAGTCCATTTCTATGAAATGTCCAGAATAAGTAAATCCATAGAGACAGAAAACAGATTAGTGGCTGCCAGAGGCCATGGGAATGGAAGGCTGTGGAGTGACTGCTAGCAGGTAGAGTCTCTTTTGGGGGTGATGAAAATGTACTAGAACTAGAAAGAGGTAGTAGTGGTTGCACAACATTGTGAATGTACTAAATGTCACAGAATTGTTCACTTTAAAATGTTAATGGGGGGCTTCCCTGGTGGCTCAGTGGTTGGGAGTCCGCCTGCCGATGCAGGGGACACGGGTTCGTGCCCCGGTCCGGGAGGATCCCACATGCCGCGGAGCGGCTGGGCCCGTGAGCCATGGCTGCTGAGCCTGCGCGTCCGGAGCCTGTGCTCCGCAACGGGAGAGGCCACAGCAGGGAGAGGCCCGCGTACCGCAAAAGAAAAAAAAAAAAAAAAAAATGTTAATGGGGCTTCCCCAGTGGCACAGTGGTTAAGAATCCACCTGCCAATGCAGGGGACATAGGTTCGAGCCCTGGTCTGGGAAGATCCCACGTGCTGCGAAGTAACTAAGTTTGTGCACCACAACTACTGAGTCTGCACTCAAGAGCCCACGAGCCACAACTACTGAGACCACGTGCCACAACTACTGAAGCCCGCACACCTAGAGTCCATGCTCTGCAACAAGAGAAGCCATCGCAATGAGAAGCCCACGCAGCACAACGAAGAGTAGCTCCCACTCGCTGCAACCAGAGAAAAGCCCACGCACAGCAACAAAGACCCAACGCAGCCCAAAAAATAAATAAATAAATTTTTAAAAAAATAAAATGTTAATGGTTGGGACTTCCTTGGAGGTCCAGTGGTTAAGACTCTTTTTTTTTTTTTTTTTTTTTTTTTTTTTTTTAAGACTCTTTTCTTCCACTGTAGGGGGTGCAGGTTCAATCCCTGGTTGGGGACTAAGATCCCACATGCCGCGCCGTGTGGCCCAAAAAAAAAAAGGTAATGGGGCTTCCCTAGTGGCACAGTGGTTGAGAGTCCGCCTGCCGATGCAGGGGACACGGGTTCGTGCCCCGGTCCGGGAAGATCCCACATGCCGCGGAGCGGCTGGGCCCGTGAGCCATGGCCACTGAGCCTGCGCGTCCGGAGCCTGTGCTCCGCAACAGGAGAGGCCACAACAGTGAGAGGCCCGCGTAATGCAAAAAAAAAAAAAAAAAAAAAAAAAGGTAATGGTTAATTTTATGTTAATTTTACCTGGGGTGGGGAGGAGCAGGGGCTGTAATCAAATTTCCCAGGTTCCACACCCAACTCTGCCTCATGACCTTGAGCAAACTCTATGCCTCTGTTTCCTGCAAAGAGGTAAAGCTCTAAGGGGGCTATAATAGTTCCCACCTTACAGGGCTATTGGGAGCTTTAGATGAGTTAATGTTCCCAAAGTAACTCAGAAAAAGGCGTTGGCGTATGGCATGATGGTAAATGTGTGCCATGATTCCATCACACAGACCCTACCCCCCATTACACATGCAAACCAAGGCTTGTTCAAGTTCACACAGCAAGTTCAGAAGCCAAGTCAGGGTTGGCACCCAGCTCTCGTGGACTCAAGTCCATGCTCTTCCCCTGTCAACGGTCTGACTTGATCCCTGACCAAATCTTGATACCTCGAGGTCCCAATCCCTGGCAGCAGCACAACTTCTTTCTGGTGACCCCACTTGTGGTTGGCTGTCAGGTCTGCCAGCAAGGCAGAAACAATAAAACCACAACTGTGTTTGCTTCTTCCCCTTGAAAGCTTTGGCCACCCTAGGGGGACTTTACCCACCAGCAGTCTGGCAGCGACTCTGACCCAGTGGAGAGCTTTTCCCTTCTCTGTGCCCATGACCATCAAGTGCTAGTCACAGAATGTCCCTCTTACCATGGACATTGGAGACATCATCACTATCTTATTACAGTTAGTAGGGTCACCCAGAGGCTTCATCTCCCAGGAAGCGAGGTAGTGGACACTCAGCTCTCTCCTTGGATCTTTCAGCTCCCTCTTTAGACTGGCCTCCACGTGCAGTCCCCTTTTCCCTGGTGCAATGTAAGATCACAGGGGTTTTTTCCATATCTGGTTCAATTGCTATGTTCTCAAGAACAATCTAGCTTACATTCCCCCAGTATCTGTCTTCTTTCCCTAAGCAGAAAGAAATAAGTCTGCACCCATCTATGTCTAGAAATCCTTCCTGGCACTTCCCTGGTGGTCCAGTGGTTAAGACTCCACACTTCCAATGTGGGGCGGGGGCAGGGGGGGCGGGTTTGATCCCTTGTCAGGGAATGAGGATGCCACATGCTATGTGGCAAAAAGGGAAGAAAGGGAAGAAAGGAAGGGAAGGAAGGGAAGGGAAGGAAGGGAAGGAAGGGAAGGAAGGGAAGGAAGGGAAGGAAGGGAAGGAAGGGAAGGAAGGGAAGGAAGGGAAGGAAGGGAAGGAAGGGAAGGAAGGGAAGGAAGAAATCCTTCCTGATTCCCTTGGTTGCCTCAAACAGCACAGCCCACGGGAGTCCTAGGAGAAACCCTGGGATGTTTGCCGAGACTCAGGCCCACTGGATGTTCCATAAAGAATCAGATCGTCACAAGCAAATGAGGAAACTCATCCCACAGGAAGTGTCCAAATCCCAGGTTCTCATTTCTGGACACAGAAAAACCCGAGGAACTTGGCCTCCCCAACCCCTGCCTTCCCCACTCCCTCATCAGCTTCCACAGCCAACACTAACTTCTCCCAGGGCTGTGAGGTCTGTTCCAGGGAGCAGATCCAATCTGACAGGCATGAGATGTGATGACCCTTCCTTTGTGGCTGCCAATGTTTGCATCCCAGAGAAACAAGTCTGAAGCCCAGAGGGACAGCCCCAGGATTAAGCAGGCCAACCAGAAGGATACTGGGGGAGGTGGTCTTAAGAACACATGGACACCCCTGGCAGCATTCGTTCACAGAACTTACCAGTACCTTCTCTCCTTTATTCCCAAGATTGCTGGATCGAAGACCACGGAGTCATTCACAACATGATGTTTAACACAGAGACACTCTGGAAGTATTCCTTCAAGACCACACAGAACAAGACTGAGTGGTGGGACAATGGCAGTCTCCCCCTCTGGATCACAGCCCAGAGACAGGTATCACCAGAAACCCTGGGCTGACTTCCTGGGACATCGTCTCTCATTCCTAGGTATGTGGGGCGTGGGGGGGTGGTTCGACGTTGTGTGGCCTTGGGCAAATGACTTAACCTCTCTAAGCGTCTGTTTCCCTAAATGTGGTATAGGGATCATGATGATGTTCTTATTTAATAGAGTTAATGTAAGGATTAAATAAGATGTGCACTTAATGTACATCTCAGTAAGTTTTAGCTGTTATGGATGGATGAGGCTCCATGAGGGCAGAGTTGGCTTAATCATGATTGTACCTCCAGGGCTCATCATAGGGTCTGGACCCAGCAGCTCTTTAATAAATATCTCTTCATACACTTGCCTCTGACTTAGGCATAAAAGCCCTTAGGAACAAAGTTGACCACTCAAGGCATGAAAAGCTCTGATGAGAACATTTTCTTGAAAGTATCCCAGCAGCCATTCATTATTGCTTTGAAAAGGCAGAAATCAGATTTGTGCTTTGAACTCCCAGCCCCAAACCTGTTGCCAGCTTTTGCATTTTCTCAATGAGCTTCCAGAGTCATCACTTCAGAACAGATCCTCCTCCTCTTCCCCCAAGACAACAGCCTTGGCTCCAAAGCTTCCTCGGGTCCTGACACTTCATCTCTGTGCTCCCAGCCCATGCCGTGCACATTACATTGCAAGGGGGTGTAACTGCAGCAGCTCAGAACAGTCTGTGGACTTATACTCCCAGAGCAGGGTCCAACCAGCTCCACCCTTCTCCAGCTATGTGACCTTCAGCAATGACCTCCACTCTGTGCTTGATTTGCCCCACCCACAGAAGGAGGATGGCCAGAATCCCTGCTTCATAGGCTTGTTGGGAGGATTAACTGTGATAACGCATGTAAGTTGTTTGGCACTAACTGCTCGAAATGATCAGTCATTCTTATGAATGGAGGCGAACCATTTTAGCAGGACTTCAGCTACAGGTCACTACAGCTCTAGGCCAGAACTATCCAATGGAACAGTCTGTGATAATGAACATGTTCTATTCTGCATGGTCCAATGTGGAAGCCACAAGCCACAGGTGATAATTGAGCCCTTGAAATGTGACTGGTAAGACTGAGGAACTGATGTTTAATTGTATTTCATTTTAATTAATTTCAATTTAAATCTAAATACTACACAGGCGAGGGGCTACCATATTGGACAACACAGCTCTAGAAGAATCACAGGGGGCTGTCAATGACCCTACTCTACCTCAGGTTCATTTTCTCCCCCTAAGTGTTGGGCTCTAGAGTCCTTCCTCTTCTGTCACATTTTTAAACTTTGAGGCATAGACCATGCAAATAAACTCTGTCCATACAAGAAAAATAACAACCATAACACTCCCTATGCACCAGGCCCTGATTTAAGTGCTTTACCTATATTAATTTATCACAACCCTGAGGTGGGTGCTCAGGTTATGCCCCTTTAACAGATGAGTAAACTGAGGCACCAGGTGATACCATAACTTCTCACAGTCACAAAGTTAGTGAGAGGCAGAGCCAGGATTTGAACTCACTCTGCGTTCAGCAACTCTTAACTCAACCATGACATAATATTTCTTCAGTGGCCAAAGCATTTAGTCATGGATTTCGGAGTGAATCTTGTATCTGCCTAGGTGCTAAGAAGGTCTGGATAGTCTTCCTTAATTCACTATTCAAAACCCAGGGCCTCTCTTGCTAAGGAATTTGTTCACTGGCATGAGGCTTCTGGTGGCATTCTCCCTTCTTGGTTTTTTCTTATACATGGTTCTTGTCTCTGTCATTTATTTGCAGGACTTTGTTTCCTCCTGCTCAATTCATAATCAGAGTGCTTTTCTTCTCTGCTGAATTCATAAGCAGTTGTGCAAAAAGAGGGTCTGGTGCAGGGCCAGGCGACTGACAACACACCACTTGTTTGGCAAGCGAATGTCAAGTTGGTGCATCGCGTTCTGCCATTAGCAGCTCCTGCCCGGGACAGGGCCGTCAGCCAGCTCCCTGAGGAGGTGGTGCAAAAGCTCCTGTAATCAGAGAAAACCTGCGGCCCCAGGTCAACCACTCCCGCCCTGGAAACAGGGGGACAAGTACCAAATGCCATTCGGGGGCACATCTGCATTGTCGGGCAGGGCTGCAGGAGGGCGGCCTGCCCTGTACCCATCATTGGAAAATTCCATCCTTCTTCTGAGTCTCTTCCAGGCAGGCTTTGTGGAGACTGATGCGTTAACCTTTAATAGGACTAAAATGTTTTCCGTCAGTGACATTATACTTCCAGAATCCATCATGATTCATGAGAATCGGCGTCCCCTTGGCAGATGATGCCTAGGAGATGGGATTCCCAACCACCTTTGTCTCCACCATCCACGGTCCACGAGTGTATCCACTTCATCAGGACTTCCCTAATGGTCAGGCTATGAACAGAGAGGCTCCAATGAGAGCAGGCTGGGATTTTAAATGAGCTCCTGGGATAACGGAACCTGATCAATGGCTGAGGTGTTTCACCAAGTTCAGTAAGTCCTAATTCTCAGAGAAAGGCAGACAGTCATGACTGTGAGACCCAGGAAAACCATAAAAACCTAGGAGCATGTTTCTCCTCTCTATGGAAGAGCCGCAGATCATATTAAGATGTGAAATGGCAAAGGGATGATGTGGGTGAGATTCTCATGTCTTCCAAGACAGGACCATGGTAGGCTACCACCAGGAGGGGATTTGGAGAGAGGGTGGGGAGGGCAGCTACGGTTCTCGGTGTCAGCCAGGTCTCCAGACAATAGCTTCCAAACTTGGAAGAGGTGTGAGAAAGAGGGTGCCATCAGCTTCTGCTTAGAAAAGTATTAATAGAAACATAATGCATCCCAGTATTGGCTCAAGCCGTGTCTATCACGCATCATAAAGATTCTGAGAATAATAATCCTACCTCCGAAAATGTGTGGGAGGGGGAGAAAACACAGAATCTTGGCCATCTAGCTTCCTTCTGTTCAGTGACGCCTCCAGAATACAGAAAAGCAATGAAAGCACTCAGAACCAACCTCAACTTCTGAATTTCAAAAACATGGAGTCCATCTCTTTCCTCCCAGCCATTCCCTAGAACAAGTAACTAACTCCTTTCCCTAAACCACTAAACATACTCTCCACCAAAGCACAACTGTGATGAACACTTCACAGGCCTTCCTAAAACCCGTGTGCTTTTTGACATTAATTCAGTCCCCTAAAAAAGGAGACAAGACAGAAAAAACCAAACTAAAACTCTTTCCTTAATGACTGGTTCTGAAGAGTTTTGGTAGATTCTGTACAAAACCCAACAGTCAGGCTTTGCCATAAGAAGTACCAACTCTTGTTTTAAAGAAGCAACTTAAGAGTAATAGTCACACTGATGCAACACTACACTAAGGAAGGATAATGCACCCAGTAAAACTAGCGATTTTCCAACTGCTATTGCTACTGGAAACACTGATTATGCTAATTAAAGGGTAGAATGGTAAATACCCACTCTTTTGCATCCAATTAAGTGCTGAGATTGTTTCTCAGAAGTATCTGTAGAAAATAGCACTTTTGCTTATCATAGGTCCCAAATAAACAGTCAAGTGTGCGTGTGTGTGTGTGTGTGTGTGTCTGTGTGTGTCTGTGTGTACACATGCTCACACACACATTTCTCTCTGAAGCTCATTTCACAAAGCAGCATAAATCCTCAAATTCCTCTGGGACCAAGTGAGAAAAATCATAGTTTCCTAAGACTACAGCTTGGGATACCTTTAAAGAAAGAGTATGCGTTGAGGGACTTCCCTGGTGGCGCACTGGTTAAGAATCCACCTGCCAATGCAGGGCACACTGGTTCAATCCCTGGTCCGGGAGGATCCCACATGCCACGGAACAACTGGGTCCGTACGCCACAACTACTGAGCCTGTGCTCTAGAGCCCGCGAGCCACAACTACTGAACGCACGTGCCACAACTACTGAAGCCCACGTGCCTAGAGCCCATGCCCCACAACAAGAGAAGCCACCACAATGAGAAGCCCGCACACCTCAGCAAAGAGCAGCCCCCGCTCGCTGCAACTAGAGAAAGCCCACATGCAGCAGCGGAGACCCAACGCAGCCAAATCAATAAATTTTTAAAAAAAGAAAGAAAGAAAGAAACAATATGTGTTGAGAACACAGCACAAGAAAACAATTGCAAGTTGGGAACATCTGAGATTTAACATGCAAATACTTAACTGGATATGCAGGGCTGCCTAAGACCCTCACAATGTCAATGTCAGCTTATTCTAAATAATAAAATAGCCAGTCAAACTATGTTCTACAAAACGTTAGAAGCTTCATCCTTCCAGTCAATTCCATACTTGACAGCAAAGTCAATTTACATGGATGTTAAAGTACCATTGCTAAAAACTGAGAATTATGTCTAATGCCAATCAGAAATGCAACAAATATTAGAGGATTTGCAAGTTAAAGCAACCATAGAAATTCTATTATCAGAAAGGAAAATGTGTTACCTGTAGAGGTTACAAATAAGATGCTAGAACCCAAAAGCAAAAGCATTTCTGTAACTATTTCCATAAGTTAATCAAGAGTGAGAATAGGACGGGTTTTGCACTCCTAAAAGGAGACATGATTCATGCATTCATTCAACACACATTTAATCAGCAGTCAGCACTTACTCTGAGCCAGGCCTGTTCTAGGTCCCAGAAAAAGTACGTTCAACAAGATCAGCACAGCCCCTGATTTCCCAGAGCTCACATTCTAGAGGAGGGAACTAGATAGTAAAACAGTATGCAAATTAAGGTAATTTCAGGTTGGGGAAAGTGTTTTAGAGAAAATAAAACTGGATCTCAAAATAGGAAATGAAAGCTGGAGGGCAGAGAGGACAATATTTCACCTACAGCTATGGATAGCAGAGCTACTGGAACCTTGCAAAGTACTTAGTATTAAGACTTCTGTCTTAAGTCAAGATTCCTAAAAGCAGAGCCTGAGGCAGGGATGTGGTGCTCATAATGTATTGAGGGAGAGTTCTCAGGAGATGGGAGTGAGGAAAACTGACAGGGCAGGAGGAGGACCTAAGTGAGACGTGGCCTCAGCTGGAGACCAGCTTCAGCCTGATCTCATGGGGAGCACTGGAACATGAATTGCACCCCCAAGTCATCCCACCCTGAAGCCAGGGAGCTGGCTTTATGTCCTGACATCAATCACTGGCCATGAGCTGCTGGGGATAGAGGAGCAGTATAGGATACCTGCCCAGGTGAGGCAGGACTTGGCCACTTGGCAAGGGAATTTTCCAGAACATGGGGGAACTGAGAGACATTAGCAGCCACCCTCACGGAAATGGGTGTGGGTGCAGGCCCAGTAAGGGGATCTAGGTGGAGTACCAACAACATCCCCTACAACTTCCAAATTTGTTTCCTGCTTCTCTCTCAAATGGTACATGGGAAGTTTTGGTATTATGCTTAGTTATACTTTTCTGCCCGTTTGTAGACCAGATAGCCACAACCCAGGTGCCATTATCCCACAATTCTTCCCTGTAATTTGTTCTCTATACCAAATTGACACCGTTACACCAGCACCCTCTCTTGGTTCTTTTAAAGCCAATGAACTCTACAGTGTTTTTCAGAAAATCCAAACCTTGGGTGATACAAGAAGTGTCCCAGAACAGCCCTCAAGTTAATAGCCAAGATGAAGGAAAATACTTGCTCCCCAAATAAGCAGGTCAGTCTTTCATGGAACCAGAAATCTATCAAGCTCATACTATGTGCCCAGTCCTGGTTGAGGAGCTGCTTTACAACAGAAGCTATTTAGTGAGATGGGTCCATCTTACTGTTAACTCAATGGTGAGTGTACATAAAATTATTTTATTTTCCTAACAATTTTACCAAGCTTTGTCAAAATCCAGCTTTCTGCTGGGAAGCAAATCACTTAATATTTTCATGACATTGAAATCACTTGTGTTGTTAACACAGCCTCATTTTCAGTCTGAAGACTCAGTTTGGCTCAGAGTAAATCCTTCATCTTGTAACCAAGTCAAAGCTCTGCTCCCCTGCTTGCTCCCTACCCTCACCGTAAACCCTCTGGTGGCCCCAGCAGCCTGGGGTAGAAGGAGTATGGTCTACTCCTCTCAGGCCCCCCACACCTCTTTCCCTGGTTTACCCACTGTTGACAAGGAGAGGGAAGAGATGGCAGCTCCTCCCATGATGGCTTGGTGGTAGGCCAGGGCCCTTTTCCTGTTGGCTGTAATCTACTGCCCTGTGTAGTTGCCCATGGCCTGACATAGAAGGTAAAGGTCAGTGGGCCCCACTGACAAGGGCTGCAGCGTCAAGCAGCAACCCCAGGCCCTCCCCGGGCCTTATAAGACTCAGCTGCATTTCATGGCTGACCCACCCCATTCCTCTGACGTAAGGAATCCCATGCCCCATGCTGCAGACATTTCTGCCATGACTGGAGGCTTCAATCTCATCTTCCTTCTGCAGACTCCAACCTTGGGGTCTACAGGCACATTTCAGATCCACCTTCAGAACCTCTCAGGAGACAGAAACTGGAGGAGATAATAATTGCCCCCTCTTCGTCTAACCATGCACTCTGGCCCATTGCTCTTTGTTCCTCTCCAGGAAACTAAAAGCTGAGCTCATTGAACCCTAACTAACATGCTCCACATGCATTTAGTCCTCACAACCACCCCACGAGGTGGCATTAACATCCCCGTTTTACAGATGAGGAAACAGAAGTGGAGAGCATCTGAGTGGCATGCACCCAAGTGGGAGAGAAAAGATAAACCCAGGCAATCCAGCATCGAGCACACCTTTAACTGCCCTCTTGTCTGCCTCTGGGTTGGGCGTCAAGCCCAGTGGCTGAGCAGACATCTGCACAGGGAACAAGATGACAGTCTCCCCTTCACGCAAACACCCCCAAATTTTATAAACATTATACAAGGGAACCAGTTAGGCAGATTCTCCCCTCTCCAACAGCCCCAGAGGAAATCCACAGATCTTATCTCATTGGCTCTGACTGGGACCTGGGCCCAAGGCTGAACCAATTGCTGGGGCCAGGGGATGCAGCATCCTCTGACTGGCCAAGCCAGAGCCACATCCCACCTCTGGAGACTGTTGTGGACCCAACACATCTTGCATGGAGCAAGAGTAGGGAGGAGAGCCACCAGGGGATGTCAGATGCTCCAAAGCAGCAGACGGGGGAGGGGGTGCTGGGCAGGCAATCATAATAGATGTCCACTGCACACACCGGGGAAGGCTTGTGGTGGCTTCTTAGGTCTAGAGGCAAAGAAAAGAGTGCCTACTATGGCCAAAACACAATGCCCAATACTTTATCTTAAAGTTACCTGGATTAACCCTCACAAAAATCCCATCAATTTTTTGGCATTTTACAGGTAGGAACATTGAAGCACTAAGAGATTAAACTCACTCACCATCACCAACTTAGAAAGTGCCATTTTTCTTCCATTCTAAGGAACTGTTTTTTTCATTTTGCGGTCCCAACTTGGAACGCATATGCCAGTCACTGGAGTGTCGTGGTTTCATAGGCAGGATTTTTCTTCATAGGAGCACATAACATAAAGGCAGTTCTCACAGTTAACAGTGTTTTAGATTCCACAAGATCCTGGTGATGCCAGAAACAAAGCCCAATCCTGTCTGACTCTAAAGCCACATGTTTTCCATGCCTTTGGACTGGGGCAGGGATGCTGACACGTTGGACTTTGCACATTATGAGAAAGATAGGAGAAATGGCCCTGATGGACTTTTCTTCTTGCACTTGCAGGGGAGGAAAACAGCGTCATTCCACTATCCCAGGGGAGGCGCCAAGTACAAAGGGGAGGCCCTTCAGCGGTCCCTGGTGGAGCCGTACACCGACCCAGACAGCAACGAGATGGAGTGGAGGGAGAACAACGATACCATCATGAACTGGTTCAGTAAGGAAGACTCTGACTTCGTGACTCTGTACTACGGAGAGCCGGATAATGTGGGACACCGCTTTGGGCCCGAGACAGAGAACAGGAGGGTGATGACTCAGCAAATCGACAGAACCATCAGGTACCTGTTGGAAGCCATTGAGAGGCACAGCTTGACTGAGCACCTCAATGTCATCATCACATCTGACCACGGCATGACCACTGTGAAAAAGAAGCCCAAAGTCACTGAGATCCTCCTGACCAACTACATCAGCTTCAGGGACTTGGTCTAGTTTGATATTGTGGACTATGGCAGCTTTGGGATGCTCCTGCCCAAACCAGGGCAAGAGGAAGCCGTTTACCAAGTGCTGAAAAACGCACACCTTCACCTCAGTGTCTACAAGAGGGAGGAATTTCCAGAACGCTTCCATTTTGCCAAACACGAGCAGGTCTTGCCAATCGTGATGTATGCTGACTCTGGTTATAACATCAATGGGGTGAGTAGATTCTAAAATGGATAAATTCCATCTTGAATTTGGAAGGCAGTCACTAGGGAAGGACTGTTCTGAAAAAAATTAAAACATAAGTGCATGCATGATGAGTTGCAACCCACTGTTTTCCAAGTGTTCCCCGCCCCCCACCCCACATCCCAGACAACCCATCCTGTCTCACGTTACCATTATGCAATGATAATGACACACATCCCTGACCAAGGTTAAGTGTCCAAGGCTATGTTAAAAATTTAACATGAGTTATTTCATTTTTGTCTTCCCAACAACCCTAAAGATAGGTACTCTTATCTCCCCATTTTAACGAGGAAGAAACTAAAGCTAGAGAGAAGTGATTTGGGATTAGAAGTGTAAGGCTGATGTCTGAACCCAAGCCTATGTGTTTGATCATTATGCACAGATCACCAGGAGATTGACCCAAAAAAACACCTTCTAGTTCCCATTTGCATATATCCAGAAAAAGGCAATCCTGTTCACTTAAAAATTTATACACAGATGCCCACAGCAGCATTATTCATAATAAACAAAAGGTGGAAACAACCCAAATGCCCATCAACTGATGAATGCGTAAACAAATTAGGGTCTATCCATACAGTGGAATATCATGTAACGATTAAAAGGAAACAAAGTACGATACATGTTATAATTTGAATGAACCTTGAGAACATTATGCTCAGTGAAAGAAGTCAGATGCAAAAGACCACATATTGTATGATTCCATTTAAATGAAATGTCCAGAATACACAAATCTATAGACACAGGGCATAGACTGGTGTTTGTCTAGGGCCGGGGGAAGTTGGAGGGAATGGGGAGTAATGGCTGAAGGGTACAGGCTTTCTTTTTGGGGGGATGTAAGTGTTCTAAAATTGGTTGTGATGATAGTTTCACAACTCTGTGAATACACCAGAAATCACTGAATTGTATACTTTAAATTGGTATGTTGCATTGCTTATGAATTATATCTCAACAAAGCCATTATGGAAAAAATAAGGAAGCCTAAAGAAGAAAGTACCAAAATCAATGCTAATTGTGAGACATAAGTGAGGTCTTTTTTTTTTTTTTAACTACTAACCAATAATTTATGGCAGAACAAAGTTTAGGTGATGTTTAAACATCACATAACAGAAGACCATCCCAGGTACAGCTTGAAGAATCCTTGTCTAAGGCTATGAAGAGGAGTCAAACATTATGTTTGCAATCTGTTTACTCAACTTGCTACAAGTCCAGAGTATAACAGGTATGGGAAAACTCATAAGCTTATTGTTTATTGTTAGTGGAAACATTCACAGTAAAATGCAACACTTTATTGGTATTTTGTAATCCTTCAAGTGGCCTGGAGCTAATAAGGCCTTGCCAAGAAAAGATTCCATAGTCACTGGCCTCTTTTTAAACCTGGTTCATGATGTAACAGGTTGAGAGGGATGTTAGGACATTTAATCAAAGTCATATTCCCAGAGTGACCAACCAGATGGTCTGAGGGACAGGATGCTGTGATCAGTTTAATCTTCCAGAAAACTGACCATTAGACAGAAAATCCTTTGGGCCTCAATGCTCTCGTTGAATCCACTTCTCAGATTCCCACCCACCTGCCTGCCTTGATGGACGTGACTCTTCTCACTTCAGGACTGAGGAGCTTGCACAGCACATGAGGCCATCACTAGGGGGCACTTAACAGTTCTTAACAGGCTGCTCCATGGCCTCAAAGGCCGTTGGACCAGTTTCTTTAGACAGGTGAGGGAGCCTAAGCTGAAAAGACAAGCGCTTTCTATATTGAACAAGCCAACTAGGAGACCAACTTTTCAATATACAGAGCATCACATGTCTTACATGCCAGAATATATGTTGGTCCTAAGAAAATATAAACAGTGCTGTGCTGTGACTGATGTTACCTAGTCATTTGAAAAGGAAGACAGACAAAAACCTACCCAGCATTCATTAAACAATTACCTACAGTCCTTACTCCCTCCTCTCTAATCCTCTCCCTGACCCCAAAATGATATAGATAGATAGATGCACTTCTGTGCCTTAAGAAACATACCTGGCTCTAGAACCAGTCTGGGTTCAGATACCTGCTCCGACACTGGCTACTACATGACTCAGGGCAGTTTCCTCAGCTGTAAAATGGGGATGATAATGATAGTGCCCTCACTTTATAAAGCATTCATAACAATTCACAGTACACAGTAAGCCCTCTATGTTTAAGCCTATTATAAATGTCAGTATTACTATCTTAATGCTGTTTCTAATGGGTATGTTTTTCTTTATTCTCTTCCTTAAAGATCTTCCATTCCTTCCTCTCTCTGCCACTGCAGACAGCAGTATCCTTCCTCGTCATTTAAGTTTTCAAAGATTTCCTGGATCCAACAAGCATGACGTTAACTAAAGGGCAGTTTTCTTTCAGGGGACTGGAATCTAAAATGGCTCTTTTGTTATTATTTTTTAGCAAATTCTATTTCAACAAAGGAGATCATGGCTTTGATAATGTCTACATGGACATGAAGATCATATTCAGAGCTTTTGGCCCAGATCTCAAGAAGAAACACCTGGCTGAGCCTTTTGACAGCATCCACATCTACCCCCTCATGTGTAAGCTCCTGGGGGTTTCCCCTGCGCCCCACAACAGCTCCCTGGCAGTCACCCAGAAAATGCTTATAGACACTTATGACCAGCAGCCAGGTGAGATAAAAAAGCCACCACTAAGAGATTGGTAGTGTGTCCTGAGACAGAAAATATTCAAAAGGGGGCTTCCTGAATGGGGGAAAAGTCAAGCAGAATAATCCTGTCTCCTGGCAGCTTCAGTGCCCCCAGCACAAGATTATCATCAGCAGCTCTGAACAGGTAGCAGAAGAAGGAAATCCCTCGCTGTGTTGGTGACATTTTATATAGTGCCTTTGGGACAAAAAGGAAGGCTCTCCATAGAGGAAGTCAAGTGATAATCCTTCAGAGCCTCAGCAAGTATGCGTAGTCTGCCCCCAGATACCCCTTGTAGATTCTGAATAGCAGCCTTCCTTCAGCAACTCTGTGCATGCATGCGGGTGCCTGGAGGAAAGAAAGCTGCTCACAGGGGAGGAACGAAGCCTTAGCACTCTACTCATGGCTAAAAAGAGGGGTAGGGGTTCCTGTAAATGAGGTTGCGAATTCTGAAGACTTCAAAATCCTAAATCTGGGTGATATAAAGGAAGAAAGGAAGCATCTCTGGGAATTCAATTGTTTACAAACACTGGCCAGCTTTTCTTTTGTGGGGAGAGACTTAGAACACTGCCGGATGATTTATCAGATGCTTAGAGCAACCACACTTAATTGAAATGGAGTACAAAGAACAGCTTCCTGCACCCTTTTCCTTTCTTCCAAGCCACTGCCCACAATCTTCTTCTGAATTTACTGGAAGCAGGCTGTTTTGCAGAAAACTAAGTGAATGAATGGCAATTCTCTAAGTTATTGAGAAATTTTTTTTTAAGTTTTAGAGTTTTGCTACAACTCTTTGGCCCCTACCGCCTGTCCCATAGTCCTGGGAGCCTGAGGTAAGGTGTGTTTGACCACCAGTTACTGATAAGCAGGACATCCCACCAACTGATTTTCAGCGAATTGGCTTTTGGCAAAGTGGTCACTAGGCAAATGGGTCATTTGGCGAATAGGTTGTTTAGTAAATCGGCTTTCAACGACTTGCCCTAAGAGATTTCTCTACAGTGAGCACTTTCTTGGGTTAAATGTACATTTTGTTTCCATAATTAATATTCACTAGCACCTCGATGGGAAACTTCCCAGGGACCCAGGAGCAGCCTCTTAATCAGATCATTTAAAATCATCAGATTTTTTATTAACAGGAGCGGACATGCAGAGGGCATCTGCTCTCCAAAACACAGCTAACGGTCTTGGGATTGTCGCAGGAGTTCTTGTGGTTCTGTTTGTTGCTGGTGTGACATTCACGGCCTTTGGCTGGAAAAAAAGTGAGTAGACTCTGCGGGTTTTCTGTGGTTGATCAGTGCACATAGTAATAATCCATTTCAACCACTTCCTGAGTGCCTAGGGGTCCAGCACTTTGACAACCCAGTAACCAGGGATATCCTCGTGGGCTTGTATCCTGGACAGTCGTACAGGGCCCAGGACTCAGAACAGCCCCCAGCTTGGTCTGATCTCGAAAATCTTGATTTTTTTTAACAAAGGCCCCATTTTCATTTTGCACTGGGCCCCAAAAATTATGTTCCGGTTGCATGCATTTCCCAGGGCTGCCGTAACAAAATACCACACACTGGGTGGCTTATAACAACAGAAATTTGTTGTTTCACAGAACTGGAGGCTAGAAGTCTGAGATCAAGGTATCCACATGATCCCTCTGAAATCTGTAGGGGAGAATCCTTCCTTGCTTCTCCTAGCTTCTGGTGGTTGCCAGCGATCCTCAGCATTCCTTGGCTTGTAGACACAATATCTGCCTCCACCATCACACGGCCAACTTCTCCCTGTGTCTCTATCTTCACATGGTGTTCTCTCCTCTTATAAGGACACCAGTCATGGGATTTACGGCCCCCTGTATTCCAGTATGACCTCCTCCCATCTTAATAATACCGCAGAGACCTTATTTCCAAATAAGGTCACACTCCTATGCACCCGGGGTCAGGACTTCCAACATATCCTTTTGGGGGAACACAATTCAACCCATAACACTCGTCCTGCCACCAACCAAAGCATTCTGTGGACCTGTTGCACCTCTTTCTACATTTCCATAGTTATATTAGGAGATTGAGCCTCTCGCAACCCTTATTACACCCAATCCTGACCATTCCTCTATGTTCAAAGAGCCCCTGACTCAACAGCAAGGGGGCCTCCCGAACACTGTAAACAGCCTAAGGAAAGTCAGAACTTTACTAAACCTTAACTCCATTACAAAGCCCACATTTAATGTAATTTATATTTGAACTATAAAATTTTCCTATAAGTTGAAACATGACCTATAAAGGTCTCTACACCCTGAAGCAACATTTTAGAAAGAAATCAGTTGGTCCTTTTCTACAGAAACCATTAGCTATAGGAGAGATATAGGAAAAACCTCAAGGTACTGATTGAATGGCCAGTCCCACAGCATAATTTCTAAAAGGCAACCATTCCATACAATTAAAATGCATTAACTTTTTATCATCATCATTAAAGGAAGCCTCAAATCCAGAGGCTGAATTTTTACTATAACATGTGCACATACACATCTCCTCTGCCACTGACAGGACTGATTGGATATACCCTAATGCTTCTTGAAACATCAACACCACCTGGAATTTTCACTTATGTTAAACAGCAGTCCTAATCTTCACTTACACCTGAACACACCACACCTGTGAGGTCCATGGGACATTACAAATCCCTTCAGTGCCTTGATCCTTCCAAGTTCAGATCTGAGATGTATTACCTTATGATCTTTGTCCCCACACCAAGAGCCCGCACACAAAGATAAAGGTATCTTCTGTGTGCAGGTCAGTGGTGTGGCCTACTCAGGGCTCTTCCCCAATCTGCTAGCCATCTATGGCATCAGGAAGGCTGGACCAGCCTAGATTTCTTAATATCTTAGTATAACATTATGCAGTATCACTTACTCTGGTGTTAACTGTGCATGCCCTTTTGTTCCTTAGAGGAAAGGTAATTAATACCTATTATGTGTGTTAATAGAAAGTGTGGTATTTATGAATTTAACTGACCCATTCCTCTTGGTGTTCACTGTCTACTGCAGGCAGAAAGCTGATCAAAACAGCACAGGTGAACCAGTACGCCTGACCAAGCTCTGACATCGTTCCTTCAGGACAAGATGCAACCATAGCATATGTCAGGTGTTTCTACCCCAGGACGCTGTGACTCAAAGGATTTATGCAACATCTCAGACCCAGAAACCTTTAATTCCGTGTAAAAACAGCAATAACCACAGTCCACCCTCTTTATAAATCAAGTGTTGACGGAATAAGACAAACAATTTTTGTGTCAGATGCTGTGCTCACGTGGTTCTGGTGGAAGAAGAACAGATATTAGAGAATAAATGCATTCAATTAGAATTAATTCTCCTCTCTCGTTCTCATAGCTGAGCAGGGCTCAAGTGTTTCTCATCTGAAAGTGGTAATAAGATTTCATCTGTCCCCCTCATCTACCTTGTGCAAGCACATTTAACAAATTAGCTCCCAAGACACTTCCAAATGGAGTTTTATGAGAGATTTGTGAAGATAAATGTATTAGACTTTCAACACAGTTCAAACTCCAGAGGCAGCACCAGTGCCTTTCACTGTTCTGCTTTTCACTCAAGACATAATAAGGTCAAATGAAAGAAAATTTTTTTCTTTTCTTCCCCATCCCCACCTCTGTACCACTCTTACTCTTCTTCCGGATTCCTTTCCCTGCAAAGTCAAAGCTACTACTCTAAGCCCTCATAGTTCCATGTGCTCACCGGCACATATTGCCATTGTACTTCTTTGTTTGTGTGATAATTAGTTCAATACCTGCTTCCCGCACGAGACCCTGAGCCCCTGGAGAGCAGGAACCACTCCTGGTTCTTCTTACTGCTGCATTCTCAAGGCCTGATAGTGCCAGGCACATAGTTGGCGCTTAATAAGTTATTTGGTGAACGAAAGACTCTATGGGTTAGAAACAGACCCTAACTGGGGTCTGGGGCTGGGGGATCACGCGCTCCTACCTTGTGTTGGAGGACGTCATTGAGAGGTCAATGAAATCGAGGGTAATCATTGTTAAATCCATCACACCTGTAGCCTGCTTTCACTGCTCAAGCTCGCTTTAGTTTTTGCTATAAAAGACTGTCAGGTCCTCTAAGCCTAAACAATAAGATGTAGCCTAAACAATAAGATGTAGCCTAAACGGTAAGATGTTTGCCCAAGTTGTTTTCCAGGAACTTGGAATCAGCTGTCTCTAGTTCAAGCTGGTTAAGACTGGTTAGGACCACCGACCCTCCAACTGGGCATGCGCGAGTGTCCGTTCGTTGACCTTTTGACGTCAGAGGGCCAAAAACCCCACCCTCAGAACCTGCTAAACATTTTCTGGACAAGCGTCCCATGAAGATGCCTGTAGCTCATTTGCACCTGCGTGAAACAACGATTACCTCACATTTTTCCTATTTCCAATCACCTTAGTAACTACGCCCTCCATGTCCTAGACTACCCTGCTTCTTTAGCCCATAAATACCCCAGCCCCTCACCCACAGGGAAGCAGGTCTGAGATTTGTTTTCTTGTCTCCTCACGTGGCTGACTTGTGAATAAACCCTTTCTCTGCTGCAAACGTCTGCGCCTCAGCGTTTGGCTTGCTGCGCCTCTGGCAAACGAACCTGTTGGGTAACAAGGTGACCGCCGGTTGACCCTCCAAGCTGGTCCCGGTCAACCAGGGTCTCCTCACTCCACCACGCCCTCAGAAGTACACTCTGCCCCCTGCTCCCACAACAGAAGCTGTTTCAAGAATGTAGCCTGGAGAATTCCCTGGCACTCCAGTAGTTAGGGCTTGGCTCTTTCACTGCTGGGCCCTGGGTTCAATCCCTGGTGGGGGAACTAAGATCCTGCATGCCGCACAGCTCAGCCAAAAAGAAAGGAAAAAAAAAAATGCATTCTTGAGAAAGCAATGTTCTGTGGAGATACTGGACTGTGTACTGACTCCGTTAAGGCCTCACTATAAACTGTTAAGATTCTGGCAGGAGGGTGTGGAGAGGCTGGAGGTCATTGAGAGGTCAATGAAATCGAGGGTAATCATTGTTAAATCCATCACACCTGTAGCCTACCTTCACTGCTCAAGCTCGCTTTAGTTTTTGCTATAAAAGACTGGCAGGTCCTCTAAGCCTAAACAATAAGATGGAGCCTAAACAAAAGATGGAGCCTAAACAAGAAGATGTTTGCCCAAGTTGTTTTCCAGGAACTTGGGATCAGCTGTCTCTAGTTCAAGCTGGTTAAGACTGGTTAGGACCACCGACCCACCTATCTATTCACCTTGCGGTGCCCACGACATGCCTCGTAAGTTCCCTCACTTATTAAAACTGCCACCTACCAACCTGGAGGGGCCTGCTTTCTTCAGTCTCTCCTTTCCCCCGTGTACGCGGCAGTTTGCCAACCAACACCTTTGCCTCGGTGCCTTTTACCAAGGCCAGAAAAGTCTGCGAAAGCCTGAGCCCACAGGCCCACAGACCTGAGGAGACGCCCGCACCCAAGGCTGAGCTTGAAGGCGCAGTCCCAGAGGGGTCGAGGGAAGGCTAGGATTAAGCCCAAGGGACGACGCGTCTGCCCAGAGGGGCCCTGCCAAAAAAGACCCTCGAGAAGGCGCTGGAAGAGCGAAAATGGTTACCTGGCCCTTGGTCTGACTGGGAGCCCCCGCTGCCCCGCCCAGCGGAACCTGGCGCCAAACCCTGACTCCGCCCCACCGACGCCCTGGCCCCGCCCCTTCCGACCCTGGCCCCTCCTCCCAGGCCCCAAATCTGCCCCAGAGCCCGCCTTCAGGGCCCGCCTCCAATTTTCCCAAGTCTCGCCTCCCAGGACCCCTGCAACGCCTTGACCCACCCCCACCCCCGCCCACCCCCGCCCACCTCCGCACGCTCCTCCGGCTGGCACCGCCTCCTGAACCCGGCTCCCTCCCTAAGCCCCGCCTCCCAGGACCCGAGCGGCGCCTGGCCCCGCCCCAAGCCCCACCCCGGCTCCGCGCGTTGCCTCGGGCCGCCTCCCGGCGTAGCTCGGCTCCCCCAGTCTCTCGGGCAACGCCGCTGCCCTGCCCCGCTATGGCGCCTGAGGAAAGCGCTGAGGCTGCACCCCTGCTGCGAAGTTTCGAGCGCCGCTTCCTGGCGGCGCGTGCCCTGAGCTCTTTCCCCTGGCAGGTGGGCGGTGGGGAGCGTGGAAGGCGGGTGGGGGGCGCCGGGGTCGCGGTGGGGCGGGTCTCCGGCCTCAGACCCCTGCTCGCCTCGCCACGCGGCGGCCTCTGCTCCCTCGCGGGTCCCGGCATCACGTCCGGTTCCCCGGGCATCGCTGGGGCCCGCGCGGGCTGGCGGCGGGGAGCAGGAGGTCCACCTAAGCACCGTTGGGCCCACCCTGCGCTAGCCCCCAGCTTCCTCCTCCCCTGGGCCGTTCCCGCCCTCCGCTGTCTCTGCAGACCGAGTCCCACGAATTGAAGGAATGCGGGGTTTCCTCCCAACTCCCTTTTTCGCTGGGTTTTTAGGGTCATGGACAGTTTGTGCCTTTTTTTAGCCAGTTATTATCATGGCCATTGGGTAACAGCTGCGGCTGCTCATTTAAACAGCCCACGTCCTCAGGGCGGCGGGAGACCACGCTGCGTTGAACTCAACGACCAGGTCACAGACCCCTCGGGCGTGGGTGTTCTCATCTGTGTCAGCAGCATTGGACAAAGCCCTCTCAGAGGCAGTTGATGGAAGAGACAGGGAGGTACAAAACAGTCCAGGAAAGAGACGAAAGAGCTCACTTCCCTGTCCTGGGGACCTGCCATTCACACAGAGGAGCATGGCCGAGGCAGCAGCTTCTTTCTGCCAATGCCAGGGCTCTAATGACACTGCGTCCTTTATAAGCCATAATTCAAGTGCGGTGAACTCACTGGGATGACTCAGTTTGGACATATATTCCTCCCCAGGTCTGCCCCATCTTAAGAGTGGAGGTTAGTCATTTGTGTTTCATGGACATAAACCATTTAGCATTCTGGGAGATCATTTCCCATCAGAAAGGAATGTGTACATTTTTTAACCCCAAATTTAAACCTTCATGACAGCATCCATTGGGCCCAATTCATATCGACTATAATTGTTCATGAGTGAGTGCTTACTCTGCACCAGTCCCATGCTAAGTGTTCACTTAGGCTCACCCACAGCACCCATGTGGTGAGAACTATTCTTACCATTGGTTTGACTAGAAAAGAAGTTGAGAGCAGCATTGGAGCACTCAGACCTGGGAGACAGACAACCTGCTTTGAATTCTGGCCCTGCCCCACCCCACACAAGCTGTGTGACCTTGGGCAAGTGACTTCATCTCTCTGTGCCTTCATATTCTTATTAGTAAAATGGGGGTATAATGATGCTTAACCTCATAGGGCTGTTGTCAGGATTACATGAATATGTGTTAGCTAGTATTTTTTATTCTGTTAACAAATGTTTACAGAATGCCTTCCACAAGCCAGGCACCAGGATCAGCAGAATACAGACAAAGCCCTGATTAGATGGGAGAGCCAGAGAATAAACAAGTAAATGAGTAAGCAAGAAAACACAGGGAGATGATGGTGGCTGGAAAGTCAATGAAACAGGGAAATGTATCAATTTAGGAGAGTCGGGAAGGCCTTCCAAGGAGGTGACATAGGAGCCGGGACCTGAGCAGTGAAGCAGCCAACCTGCCGTGGGAAGGTTTCAGGTTGCCCACCAGGTGTTAATGCTGTGGCTCCCCCTGTAATTCCAATTCAGCCAGGGAGCTGGTCTGTGACCCAGGCAAGGCTAAGCTGCCAGGGCTAATGCAAACCAAGAATCTTGTCTTCTGATGTTCTTTCTCTGACTCATCCAGGTGTAACCCAGAACTTCTCAAGGTCAGGCTTTCAGCTGCCTGTGCCTTCCACATCATTTGGCCCCAGGTCCCTGGGGAGAGATCACTTAGCACTTTGCCAACATGCCCCATTGCATGTTTAATGTTCCTGTGATAATGCCCTTGAGATTTCTTTCTCTTCCCCCTCTCTCTTTGAATAGAGCCTAGAAGAGAAATTAAGGGACTCGTCAGGTTCTGAGCTGCTGCTGGATATTTTGCAGAAGGTAAGAATCACAGAATCACTGGAACGCATCAGTGGCCTCATTTGCCCATGAAGACGTAACAGGTGCACACGTATCCTTTAAAAAGAAAGACGCTGCATCTGGGTGTGAGCACCTCAGACAGCTCCGGCTCTTTTGTTTTCTTAGATAAAGACATCAGAATATACAACAAGCTGCATGAGAGGAAGGGAGCTGGAGGATGTTTTTTTTAAACCATCTGCAGAGAAAGTGGAGATGACAGCTGTAGGAACATCTTCTAGCATTGCTAGCTGCTCAGAGACTTTTTTTCTTTACGTTTAAGGGGAAAAGAAGCAGGCAAGTCTTGCCCACCCGTGTGTCTTCTCTAGTTGTGGATGGGCCCCTGCTTTTTGTAGGTGGGGTTTGGACTCCAAGGTGCATCTGGGTGCAGGTAGAGGAGGGATCACCACTCTGCCTGGCCTGTCCCACTCTGCCTGCCACTGGCCATGTGGGTCAGGTGTACGTCACACTGCATCCAGGCTCTCTACCCTCTTAAGGGTCATGAATCCTTTTGAAAACCCAAAGTTGTGGACACTACCCCAAGGAAAAAATGCTCCAGAAGAGTACATTTTGTGTACAAATGCATGGGAGTCATACACACCCCTCCAACCACTGGTCCTGTCCAAAGAGACCAGGGTCAGAATTCCTGTCTGGAGGGTGAACCAAGAGTATCCATCTGACCACCGTGTCGAGAAGATGCAGCCAAGCTAGGGAAGATTTCCAGGAGATACAGTAGTTCAGGACTGTGAGCTCAGACCTCTCTGAGGCCGTTGTCATGCAGTCTGCTCTGATTTTTCACCCCAAGGTTAAAATCTCACACCCGCCAAGCCCCTGAAGAGTTGTGTGGGCATTTTGTTGCCCTTGAGTAAAATCACGTCCCTCCAGCCAGCAGGTCCCATGTGACACAGCCCCTACTCTCACTGTTCCCGTCCCCTGCCCTCCCTCCCAAAATGCCAGGTGGGGGCCTGCACAAGCTACCCAGCTGCCTGGAACTCGTTCCCCTGCTCTCTGCTTCTCTCGGCTTCAGCCGAAGTGTTGCCCTCAGAGCCCCCATCCCTCTCCACTACATCCCAGGCAGAGCCCCTACCTTCCTCTGTCCTGGCCAGCACAGCACTCCACCCGGGGGTGTGAGCTCCAGGAGGGCAGGTGCTGAATCTACCTTGTCATACCATTTGGAGCACTCACCCCTTCCATGGAGCCAGACAGTCCCACGTTTGTTCTCACTACAAACTCTAGTTCCTGCTGGCTGCTCTGGAAAGGGGCATGTTTTAGTCCTGCTATAACAGAACCCCACAGACTGGGTGGCTTGTGAACAACAGGAATTTATTTCTCACAGTTCTGGAGGCTGTGAAGTCCAAGATCAAGGTGCCAGCAGATTCAGTGTCTTGTGTGGGCCCACTTCCTGGTCCAAAGACACTGTCTTCTTGGCTGTGTCCTCATGACAGAAGGGGCAAGGGAGCTCTCTGGGGTCTCTTTTATAAGGACATTAATCCCATTTATGGGGGCTTTACCCTCATAACCTAATCACGCCCCAAAGGCCCTACCTCCTGATATCATCTCAGTGGGTGTTAAAGTCAACATGTGAATGTAGGGTGGACACAAATATTCAGTCTACAGCAGGGTGTTAGCTTGAGTCCGTATGCCCTATGTTCCTGCCCAGAAAGGGCATTAGAAACACTGCCATGGTCTGTGCCACTGTAGTGGAGAAATATTTTTAGGAAAGGGCTTATATCTTAAACTCTTTCATATGCATATGGGTCACCCAGGGCCAGAATTCCAGGAATCGGATAACTGGGGTTTGCCCTGTATTCACTTGAAGCTCATGGGAGACTTAAGGCGGAGTCTCTCCAGCAACCCACACTGTGTTCCTCGTCACAGACAGTGAAGCATCCTCTGTGCATGAAGCATCCACCGTCAGTGAAGTATGCCTGGAGCTTTCTCTCAGAGCTCATCAGAAAGGTCAGTGATGGGCACTGTCCATCTGGTAACCAGGCAGCATCTAGGACTTGACTGGCTCTCCAAACGTGGGCTTTGCCTGTTGGAGCTCAGATCCATCCCATACTCTTTGCCTGCTCTACAGATCCCCGTATAGCAGGGGGCTCCCTGGGCAACTGCTCCCAGCTTGGTTCCACCAATGAGAAGCCATGGAGGCAGGGAGGAAAGGAGGGGCCAGGGTGCATCCCAGCAGTGGCTGCATCTCCTCTGTGGTCCTGGTCCCCCATGGAACCTTCCCACTCCTACCAGGAGCCCCTGAGTGTGGGAAATGCCACCTTCTCCCTCTGTCCTGCCAGCTCTCACATATCCCATTTCTCCTGCCCTACACTACACCTCACCCTCTCTACACCTCTCTTTGAGGTCCCCCGGTCCCCCCACCAAGTGATCTGTATTAAGTCAATCACATCCCAAGTCTCCCCTCCAAATTTGGTGAAAATCCTCCAGCCATTTTTACAAGTCATAGTAAAAGCAAGCAGGTGGAACCTTGGTTTGATTCACGAGGGTCAGCTTAATCCTCTTGCTGAAGCTCTCGCCCTGCCCGCCCCCAGCACGAGGCTATCCACACGGAGCCTTTGGACGAGCTGTACGAGGCGTTGGCGGAGATCCTGACGGCCGAGGAGCCCATCCGGTGCCACCGGAGCTACCTGCTGGTAGGAGACATGCACCCTCCTCCACACACACAGTTGATTCAGGCTCCAGTCAGCCTCATGTGGCTTCAACCCTGACTCCTCAGCTCTGTAGTCTTAGACGAGGTCAGTTAACCTTCCTGAGCCTCGGTTTCCCCACCTGTAAACCAAGCACTTCAACAAATAACACCTGTCTTATGGGGTGACTGGTGTTAAATTAGGTAACACACATGAACTGCACAGCAGCGACCTGGCGCTCAGACCTCAATAAATATTTGATGGATGGATGTTACAGGACAGCAGTCTCTCCCCGCTCTCCACTGCCACCATCACCAGGCTGACCTGGTGCTTGGCCTTCTCACTGGTCACCTGGCTTCTTACCCCACAGAAGTCCATTCTACACACAACAGTTTTTGTTTTCTTTCTTCTTTAACCTTTTATTGTAAGACAAAGATACAGAAAACCATGCAAAAGAATTAGATTATCGAATTGTCACAAGGCGGCCACCATGGTAACTGCCAATCTAGCCAAGGACATTGGCAGCCAGGCCACAAACCCCTCATTTGACCCATCCCAGCCCTCCCTCTGTTTCAGAGTAATCACTCTGAGGTCGTACCACTGCCATGTGCACCTCTGGACATCGTCTTGCCCATTAACTAGGTCTGGCTCAAAATTTCCCTCCATCCACAGGTCCCCCCAGCTCCTTCTCTTCCTGGCAGTTTGGCCTGGACAGCTTTCCACAGGCTGGCTTTTGGTCGCACACACGTGGTGCTGTTCAGCTTGTTCCTCTGTCCTCTGTTCCCCAAAAATTTGCGGCTGGATTCACAGGCCCACTCGGACTCTTGTCTGTTTGACCCCTTTGGCAAGAAAACAGCCTGGGTCCTAGAAGGCACATCATCTATTTTTTATCCTCTTCATGGTAGCACTTGTGGGTGCTTAAAGCTTAGACTCATTAATTCATTGAAGGATGCAAAAAGGTGATTTTTCTTATTTATTTATTTATTTATTTATGGCTGTGTTGGGTCTTCGTTGCTGCTCACGGGCTTTTCTCCAGTTGCAGTGAGTAGGGGCTACTCTTCGTTGCGGTGCACGGTCTTCTCATTGTGGTGGCTTCTCTTGTTGCAGAGCACAGGCTCTAGGCACACAGGCTTCAGTAGTTGTGGCACGTGGGCTCAGTAGTTGTGGCACACAGTCTCAGTTGCTCCATGGCACGTGGGATCTTCCTGGACCAGGGCTCGAACCCGTGTCCCCTGCATTGGCAGGCAGATTCCTAACCACTGCGCAACCAGGGAAGTCCCGGTGATTTTTCTATCATTTTGTTTTCATTCATTAGCTGGAGAAATTTTATAAGGAAATGCCTCGTTTCACCAGTATTTGGTTACCTACTGGTACAGCTAGTAGAGGAAAGGCAGAATACAGACTTCTTTGCTTTTCAAGATAGTGAATTGGTTTCCTATCATTCCCAGTAGGGGTTCAAACCATTGCAAATCGCGTCATTACTGAAGCTCAAAATGTGCTATTTTGAGTCACTTCAAATAGGCTTCTTTTTTTTTTTTAAGTAATTTTATTTTATTTATTTTTGGCTGCATTGGGTCTTCACTGCTATGCATGGGCTTTCTGTAGTTGCGGCGAGCGGGGGCTACTCTTCGTTGCGGTGCGCAGGCTTCTCATTGCAGTGGCTTCTCTTGTTGTGGAGCACAGGCTCTAGGTGCACAGGCTTCAGTAGTTGTGGCACGCGGGCTCAGTAGCTGTGGCCTGCTGGCTCTAGAGCGCAGGCTCAGTAGTTGTGGCGCACGCGCTTAGTTGCTCCATGGCATGTGGGTTCTTCCCGGACCACGGCTCAAACCCATATCCCCTGCACTGGCAGGCAGATTCTTAACCATTGAGCCACCAGGGAAGTCCCCTCAAATAGGATTCTGAGTCCTTTGACATCACCTCATAGTTTTCTTACTTTAGTTTATGTCAAGCCTTTCCAGACTCATCTTGTATGTTTCCTGCCCCAGAGCTGGAATCAGCCATGTTTTCAAGAAGCCCTAGTTTCTTTTAGTGGGAAGTGATATTTAG
This sequence comes from Physeter macrocephalus, assembly GCF_002837175.3. Classification (NCBI taxonomy): domain Eukaryota; kingdom Metazoa; phylum Chordata; class Mammalia; order Artiodactyla; family Physeteridae; genus Physeter; species Physeter macrocephalus. The sequence continues at coordinate 50,264,855 of NC_041227.1, read as the reverse complement.
AGACCACAGTCTGGGCATTAGGAGTGATCATTGCTGCTGTCTAGGCCTTTCCGTGGACAGACCTAGGATATGGGTGGAGATACATATCCATACTTTTTAAGAGAAAATACCTCATGAGTCCATATTGATGTTTCTGATTCAGGATCAGAAGGGTTTTCACTCAGCCTCTTCTGCATTGGATCCCTATCTCCTTTCTTCTGCTCTGGAAATTTTGGTTCTCAAGAGCATGGGGGTGATGTTAGGATATCCCCCAACTGCCTTTGGCTTATCCCATATTATTCGTGCGTGCAGCGATCTCAGAACAACAGCACTAATCCCTCACACCAACTGTGGTTACTGAAAACAGCATAAATTTTTATATGTGCCATCCTCATTCTCCCTACGTAGTCATCATAGAGCCATTACATAGTATTACCACAAACTTAGCAGCTCAAAGCAACATAAATGTGCTGTCTTCCAGCTCTGTAGGTCAGAAATCTGCTGGGCTCAGCTACTTACTCTTCTTTGAGTCTCACAGAGCTAAAATCAGGGTGTCTAGGACTGGTCCCGGGGGGAGGACCATTCCAGGCCCTTCAGGTCATTGGCACAATTGCGTTTTCTGCGGCTGCAGGAATGAAATTCCATTTCCTTCCTGGCTCTTGGCCCGGGGTTGTTCTCAGCTTCTAGGAGCCGCCCTGTCCCCCTGACTCATGGCCCCTTGATTCCAAAGCCAGCAACCACTTCAAATCCCTCCTGCCTCTTTTTCTTCTGCATCTCCCAGACATCAGCCCTGAGGATTAAATCGGGCCCACCTGGATAATCCAGGATCATTTCCCCATGTCACATTCTGTAACCTTAAATGCAAATCTTCAGAGTCCGTTTGCCAAGAAGCACAGCACAATCACAGGGTCCAGGGATATGGGCGGAAACATTACCGACCTCAGGCACATACCGTAGTCTCTTACTTTTCAGTCTCTGTATTGGTCCGTATATTGATGTCTCTGTAGCCGTTTTGGTTGTCTCAAGTTTATTTTCTAGGAGGTTCTTCAAGAAGGGCTCGTTGGATGGACCTTCCCGGACTTCTTGCATGTTGATAACAGATTGAGCCATTTTTACTTGAATCTTGACTCACACCTTCTCTCCCTGAGTCTCTTAAATATATTTCTCCACTTTCTTTGGCATAAAGCATCATTGTGCAAAAGCCTGATGATAATTTAATTTTCTTTCCCTTTTATGTCATATGCCCTTTTCTCTTAGATAGCCAAAGCATTTTTTTTCTTTAAAATCCAGTAATTCTATTAGACTACGTCTCGAGGTTGTGATCGTTCTGAGTCAGTGACCTCGGGTGCAGTGTATACTCTTTCAATATTCATTTCAAATCTGTTTGTTTTCTCAGGAATGCTTTCTTGAATTATAATTTTTAGTATTTGTTCTTTGCTTTCGTTTCATTAAAACTACCTAAAAATTTGTGGCTTAAACCACAGAAATTTATCTCACAGTTCTGGAAGCTGTAAGTGCAAAATCAAGGTGTCGACAGAGTTGGTTCTTTTTGAAGCTGCGAGGAAATAATGTGCTCCGGGCCTCTCTCCTCAGCCTGCAGATGGCCATCTTCTCCCCGCGTGTGTGTCCTAATGTCCTCTTCTTATAAGGACACAGTCAGATTGGGTTAGGGTCCCCTTATGTCCTTATTTTAACTTGATTCCCTCTATAAAGACCCCATCCTCAGGAATTCCCTGGCGGTCCAATGGTTAGGACTCCGTGCTTTCACTGCCGAAGGCAGGGGTTCAATCCCTGGTCGGGGAACTAAGATCCCACAAGCTGCATGGTGCAGCCAAAAAAAGAGGAAAAAAAGACCTCATCTCCAAAAAAGGTCACATTTTGAGTTGCTGTGGCTTAGGACTTCAGCATATGAATTTTGGGGGGAAACGATTGAACCCATGACAATCTCTTAATTTCATTTTGATTTTTAAAATTTCGCTCCTTTTCACTTCCTGTTTCTCTTTAAGGTTTATCTGTTTTTATGTTTTGGTTTGTTGTTATGCTCATGCTTTTTTTTTTTTTTTTTTTTTTTTTTTGGTACGCGGGCCTCTCACTGTTGTGGCCTCTCCCGTTGCGGAACACAGGCTCCAGACGCGCAGGCTCAGCGGCCATGGCTCATGGGCCCAGCCACTCCGCAGCATGTGGGATCCTCCCGGACTGGGGCACGAACCTGTGTCCCCTGCATCAGCAGGCGGACTCTCAACCACTGTGCCACCAGGGAAGCCCGCTCATGCTTTTTTGAGTAGCCTTTATTTCTGAAATGATGTTTTCTATTGTCACATATTTCTAAGTGTTTCTAGTAGCCATTCAGGCCTTGCCTCGGGGCCCTCACACCCCCTCTACCGGAGCAGGCAGGTTCCCTCCTAGGTGGGCTCTGGGGTCACTGTCCTCAGGTCTCCCACGTGCCCTGTTGCTTCCCTCTTCTGTCTCCACTGACACGTTGAGCTCACGAGGGGTGTGTCACCTGCTCAGAACCCGCCAGTGGCTCCCCATCACATTTAGACTCAAATCCTAATTCCTTATGTGATCCACGCCTGCCCTGGTTGCTGGATTAATTCTCTCTCCCTGTTTCTGCCTAGCCCTCCGGGGACTCTGTCACGCTCTCCGAGAGCACGGCCATCATTTCCCATGGCACCACGGGCCTGGTCACGTGGAACGCCGCGCTTTACCTGGCAGAGTGGGCCACGGAGAACCCAGCGGGCTTTGCTAACAGGTGACCTGGGGGTGCAGGGTTGGGCACCAGGGAGGTTTGCCACAGGGGTATCACAGACACGGCTGCTTCTCCCTGTCATGCAGGACTGTCTTAGAGCTTGGCAGTGGAGCCGGCCTCACGGGCCTGGCCATTTGCAAGATGTGCCAGCCCAGAGCATACGTCTTCAGTGACTGTCACAGCCATGTCCTCGAGCAGCTCCAAGAGAACGTCCTTCTCAACGGCCTCTCATTGGAGCCAAATGTCGCCGCCCTGGCCCAGCACCCAGGACACGACACCGCCGATGCAGAGAGCCCCAGGGTGATGGTGGCCCGGGTGGACTGGGACATTGTGACGGTCCCTCAGCTTGCTGCCTTCCAGCCAGACATCGTCATTGCCGCAGGTACCGCCCAGCTCAGGCCACTGGAGTGTGGCCTCCCTGAAGCTCCACCTGGCTTTCAGTGCTGGGAAGGTGATGGTGAGCACTGCCTGGTGGGAGGAATGATGGTATTTGGGTCGTGTGGGCCTCCAGCAGCCTGAGGGAGGCCTCTCAGTTGCCATCCAGAACCTAAATGAATAGGCCAGAGCAGCCCCACAAAGCAAGGGAGCCGAGCTGGCCCCACCTACACCCCCTGTCTTCAGATGGGGGCAGAAGTGGCCACAGCAGCCTTGTCCTTTCAGGACCACAAAGAACGGCATGATCCTGATTCCTCTGCGTGCCCTGGGCCAGGCCGAGGGTCGGGGAAGGAGCTCTGGGTGCCCCCACCTCTGTCGGCACCTGCTTCCTTCTCCGTGCACACTTGTGTGTCCCTGAGGCCGAGGGCTCTGCCTGTGTATCTCTGTCCTAGGTCCTCAAAACGAGTCCCACAAGGAGGGACCACCCACTCTGGTGCAAGGATGGGACCCTTGAAGGAAGGGGCATATGGTGTGGGCACCAACGGGACCGTCACCCTCCACGGCGCTCACCCAGCCCCATCTGGCCGATGGTACTGTGCTCTGGCCTGGCCATGGTCCTGAGACCCAGGCCCAGAGCGGCTGGAGCACAGAGGCTAAGCAGCTCACCCCTGCAGGCCCGGCTGCTGGGCGGGAGGGGGCTTGTCCCCCACAGGAAGGAAATGAGAAGTCTGAGGCAGTTAGGGTTTACTTCATTAAGCATCTTCTAAACAGGCCATAGGCAGAGAATTGATTTTTTCTTTTAAAGGAACACCAGTGAGTCCTGGATATTTTTCACGTGTTGCAGTGTCTTTCAGCAGCTTTTTTTCTCTGCTAAGGGTTTTTCTTTTTACCCCCGTAATTTTCTTACCGTCCAACAGCACGAACCTAATAGAACTGCTGCTTTCCAGGCCTTCACCCTGCTGCCCATGTCGGCACAACCCAGAGGCCTCCATCCTGGGGTCCTGGAGGAGCCCCTTCCAGTAACCTGGGGTTTTCATCACAGATGTGCTATATTGCCCAGAAACTGTCCTCTCCCTGGTCGGGGTCCTGCAGAAGCTCTCTGCCTGCCAGAAGGACCAGCGGGCTCCTGACGCCTACGTTGCCTTCACCATCCGCAACCCAGAGACGTGTCAGCTGTTCACCACGGAGCTGGGTGAGCCCCGGGCCCCTGGCCGGGCTGCTGACTCTGAGGGGCTGCCACCCAGGCCTGCAGGGCCACTGCACTGGCCACACACATGACTCCAGAGAGGCAGAAATCAGAAAAGTAAAAGAATGGGGCCCTGGAGACAAGCCAGGAAGCCCCAGACCACAATGTGCTGGGCTAACGACCCCCCACCCTCCGCCCAGGAGGTCAGCAGAGGAGCCAGGGCCAGGGAGTTGGTGCTCTGGGGAGGAGACGGCTGACATGGTGATCTTGGAAGTCTGAGACCAGCAGTCCTACTGTGTGTTTAGGGCAGGTTTTGAGAGGCTTCAGGCCTCAGTTTTCTTGCCTGTAAAATGGAAAGGATGGTGGATGCCAGCTGGTATCAGGGTAGATGAGTTCTGGCCACACAGCAGTCAGGTGCAGGCTCTGGAGGTGGGTCCCAGGTGGAGCTGGGCCACCCCTCTCCAGGTCCTCATTCATTGTACAGCAGAAACATCCACCTCAGAGGTGGAACAGGGCTGGCATGAAGGGTGTGCTCGGGAAAACGGCAGCTGCTGTTACTAGATCAAGCGCACAGTAAATGGAAGAGTGAGGAATACTTTAGAGAAGGGGGTGGGGTCTGCCTGAGTTGGCACTGCTGCAGGCGGGCACTGTTCTCAGACCTGACCCGCATCAGCCCCTCTAGCATCTGGGGGCGGGGGCGGGGTGCTGCCATCCTCTGTCCCACCCGTGAAAACACTGGGGTGCAGGGCAGCTGAGTAATCACCCAGGCACCCATGGACTGAAGCCAAGCAGCCGGCTCCCACTCTCCACCCCCCACCCCATGACCCCCACCCTGCAGTCCCCACCACGAACCAGGCCTGATCAGGGTTTCCCACACATGACCGGGCAGCAGTGCAGAGCCCTGCGCTTGCCCCAATCCCCCACCCCCCAAGCAAAGCTCTCCCACAGCTACCTCTGCCAACAGAGGACCAGCACCCACCCCTGTACAGCGTGTCCCACTGACGGGGTGTTCGGCCTCGAGAAATAACTAAGTCCTTCAGATGCTTATGTGAAAAAATATCCACGCTGTATTTTAAGAAAGCTGAGAGGGGCTTCCCTGGTGGCGCAGTGGTTGAGAGTCCGCCTGCCGATGCAGGGGACACAGGTTCGTGCCCCAGTCCGGGAAGATCCCACATGCTGCAGAGCGGCTGGGCCCGTGAGCCATGGCTGCTGAGCCTGCGTGTCCAGAGCCTGTGCTCCGCAACGGGAGAGGCCACAACAGTGAGAGGCCCGCGTACAGAAAAAAAAAAAAAAAAAAAAAAAGCTGAGTGCTAAACAGCATATACAGTATAAACTCATTTTTATTAAAAAAATAATAATAATTGTCATGTTAATACACATATGGGGAAACTTCATACACACCAATTAACATTATTATTAACATGTTATACCTGGACAGCAGTATCATGACACTTATACACTGTATGTCTAGTATTTCATTCTTCTTATAAATACTAATTTTTCATTCCTAAAAAACTGATGACAAAACAATTCTTGCCAGGGGCTCATCAGACATCTGTGCTTACACAGAGGACGTGAGCCCCTCTGATGCAGGTCCAGCCTCTGAAGGCACCAGGCTGAACTGTCAGGCAGACGTGGGTTCAAACCTCAGCTCCTACAGAGCTGTGCCCGGTAACGGGATGGAGGACCCAGACGGGGCCGTGACTTTCCAGGGATGCACACGGCCCAGTGGGCAGATGCGGCAAACCTGGCTGCTGTGAACTGCTTACAAATGGGATTTCTGGTCCCACCCCGGGAGGCTGATTCCAGGTGTCTGGATGGGGCCTGGAAATCTGAAGTCTGTACCCCACCCCCACCCCCAGTCCTGTCCCAAAGCCCCACACTGATAGGGTGGTGTCCCATCCCCAAACCCCACATCCTGAGACGCATATGTTCTGTCTCCAGGCCGGGCTGGAATCCCGTGGGAAGAAGTGCCTCGTCACGACCAGAAACTGTTTCCCTACGAAGAGCACTCGGAGATGGCAATTCTGAAACTAATGCTGTAGATTTATAAATGGTTTTGAAGAATAATGTGAAAATTAAATCACTGTCCTGGAAAGAATTGGATAAAACTTCCACTGGACTTGAATGTTTGAAGAATGTTAAATTCTGAATCGGGAACCACAAACTGTTCGAATAAAATATAAACTGTTCAAGCACGTAGACCCCTCTCTGCCAGCTGGCTTAGTTCTTAAGAAAATCACCATAAATCAGAAATGAAATTTTTGGCTCAGAGATAAGCATTTCATTTGCACAAATAAAAACACATACCAAGTATGTTCCCCCAACCTCGACGCACATCCCTCACGGAGCCAAGCCCGCTGCACACATGGCACATCTGACTGCCCTTGCAGGGCGGTGGGCTGCAAAGTCTCTTTTCAAGGCAGGAATCAAAATATTAGGGACACAACCAAGCAATGCTGGGAAAGGCAGACACCAGGAGACAAAACAAGGATGCAGAGATGTTCAAGACAACACAAATAACAGAGAAGTCATAAACTGGGGGAAAGACTCATAAGACAGGAAGAGAAAAGAGAGAAGAGATTCAGAGCCTCCAAAGATGAAAGAAGGCTGAGCCAGCTTCCTGGGCAACAAAAACTCCTGATTATTATTAAAAGTAACTTCATTCCCCAGGCAGTGCCCACTGCCAGCCTTTCAGCTTCCATCCACCAGGAGGCGCTGCTCTACAGAGTTTGCCCAGGGACTGGCCAGCAGTGGCAGCTGTGAGGAGGGAAGTGGGCCGGCTCCTGGGGAGGAAGATGAAAGGTAAGGAGGGGTGTCAGTGTGAGGGTCCCTCCATGATGTCCAGCACAGGACACCTCAGGAGTTTCAGTCGTTGGCCCAAGGGGTCACGTGTCCGTAATCAAAGGGAGCACTGTCCGCTTCCAGCTCTCATCCCATCGAAGCTGCTCTGACTCCCGGAGGTTCTTGCAGAACTGGTTCAGTTTGCCAGCAGGATCAGGAAACTTTGAGAAAAGCATCTAGAAGACCAGAACTTACCTCATCACTGCTTCCTGCCCCCACCTCAGGTTCCACCCCGAGCTGCCCCTCCTCCTTCCCAGCAGCCCAGGCTCCTGCTCCACCCCAAGCCCAGCTGCCAGGCCAGTCAATCTGCCAAAACCCTCCCTCCTTCACTGCACTTCCAGAACCACCACCAGTGTCCTGAGGTCTCCAGCGGGACTCCCGCTCTGGCCCAGCTTCCACACCAGGCCTGGCTAACTAACCCTTCTCAACAGCTCTGACCCCAATGTCCCTGACCCAGCAAGCCCCCTCCCTCACCAGGTGCAGGGGAGCCTTCATGGCCCAGCTATGCTCTATCTCCTGCTCTGCTCCGACCTGACGGCACAGCCAAGCTGCAGTGTTCACCATCCACACCCCATGCTCTGCCGGCAGCCCCCCGCCTCTGCCTCTGCAATGCTCTGCTGTTCCTTCCACCAAGAGCTGGCCTCTACCCAGCACTGTCCTGCCCATGTGCTGAGAACTAAGTGATGCCTGCGTTCTTTCCAGCTCTGCTAAACTAAGGTGTCTGCAGACGCCAGCCTGTGGGCTACATGCAGCCCTCCGCCTGTCTTTGTAAATAAAGTTTTATTGGAACACAGCCACTCCCCTTCATCCACAGATTGTGGATGCTTTCACATTACAACAGAGTTGAGTAGTTCTGACAGAGACTATGGCAAAGTCTAAAATGTTTTTTTTCTGGGCCTTTCCAAAGTCTGTTGCCCTTGGTCTCAATGATCAAGAATGATGACATGTTACTTTTTGTAATTTGTAGTAAGAAATAAGTATCCTTTGAAGATGCCCACCCATCTCATAAGGCCAGTCCAGGCAGCTCCCTCACTCCTCACTCTCCCTTCTCAGATCCAATCCCCCCCTAAATGGCACACAGTCCACCTGGCTCTAGCATCATTGTGTGGTGTGAGCTCCATAAACCCAGACGGCAGGTGGGGCGAGCCCTGATCCCTCCGGGGCCCAATGGGGCCCAGCCTCTAAGACCACTGCTCGCTCACCCAGACACAGGCCAGGGCCACCCACCCAGCTGCAGGAACATGGAATCTCCAAAACCCTGCAAGCCACAGTGAGGGAGCAGACACGCTACCTGCAACTGAGCTGCCAGCTCCTCTGAGTCCTCGAAGACCAGGCCATTTTCCTCGTGTTTCACAAGCTCGTGTAAGCTGCAGAGAGAAGCAGGGGAGGTCTGAGAGCTGCCTGGAGGAGATACAGAACCCAAGGTGCCCACCTGCTCCCCCCCCAACTCCACCCCACCCACAGACTAAGCTGGAGGCAGGAACAGTCAGTCTGGTTTCAGGAAGCCTGTTCTTAGATTTGGCGTCTGAATAGAAAAAAAGACCTGGCAGGATACACATTAAAAATCCAAACCAATTTGGGGAAGGAGGGACAGTAAAGGGGTATATGGACTTTTTGTGCTACATGCTCTCTACAGTGAGAACGTTCTTAGTAAGTTCTGCCTTATTTTTCTTAATTCCACAGCAGAGAAACCAGGTAAAAGGCAACCCTGCTGGAGGCAGGCTCCGAGGTGATCAGGGGGTTGACCCAACACGATCTGAACCTGGGGTCCAACATCCTGGATTTCCCATTCAGAAGCTGGCTCCTCAGCTCACGGTGGGGCCACTGTTTCTAGAACCTTTTCTAGCACTATCGTCTCGAAATGCCCTCTCCTGTCCATCTTTGCCAGGAAGAGCGGAGACAGAAATACACTCATTCAGCTGATTCGAAGCCAACTACATGAGCTCAGACTAAAGGGACAGAGAGAGAAATAAGTCCATGTGAGTTGTGCGGGCAATTCCAGCCACCATTCCACTCTGTGAGCACGAGCCCCCAAGTAGAGTACTTAAGACTCCAATTTTTATTCAACATGAGCTCTAACTGGAAGCCACCCTGTCTGGTGGGGCACAGCCCACCCACAGGGACCAGAGGGCTCCTGCTCCCTATGGGTGGCAGAGCTGCACAGATGGGGAGGTGGAGCCCTCCAGAGAGAAGCAGAGAGCTTTCCCGGGCAATTCTGCTGGTTCCCCCTCAGCTGCTGATTTGAGAACCTAACCCTGGGAGGACTGGGTTTCCGCTCCTACCACTGGAAGTTCACGGCACACACAGGCAGGCAGCACCCGAACATGTCCACCACCTTCATGGGCAGGTCCAGGCCACTGGAGGACCGGTGCAGGCAGACGCCCAGGTCCGCAGACCCTGCAGGGCAAGGGTGAGGGGGCCATCAGCTCTGGCTGTGCGCCCGGTGACCACACATCCTGCAGGACTGTGGACCAAGGCCTGCGGGGAGGAGTGGAAAGGGGGTAATAAAGGCCCCAGCCCCGCGTACGACTGCCTGGGGTTGGCTGAGCAGCCTGGCAGGAGGCGGGGACACGGAGGTGCTTCCCACCTGCCGCTCCTGGCCTCTTGGCCCTTTCTGAAAACTACCTGCCCGTCACCAATGTTTTTCTTTAAACTGACCCCCTTTTTCTCCTTAACCACGCTGTATTTTAAAAGAAGCCGCAGCAATGATTGCTTAATGGGTTCTGAGTTTCTGCTTGGGGTGATGAAAATGTTTTGGCAAGAGACAGTGGCGGTGACTGCAAAACACTGTGAGTGTAATTAATGCCACTGAATTGCATACACTTAAAAATGGAAAAATGGTTAAAATGGCAAATTTTGTTATGTGTTTTTTATCACAATAATTAGAAAAAGAACCCAAAGCAGACCCAACAGAAAAGCAGCTGTCGCTGTGAAGATAAAGCCAAGGAAGCAACCTCACATCACTCAGTGCCGCTGGAGCTCCTGCCTACAAAGGCTCCCCGCCTCCCACTCCGGAGACAGCTTAGTGGCTGCTGAGACCTATCAGCACCGAGCCAATAAGCCCTCCCCGAGGGATCAACAAAGCAAGAGAAGGGAGGGCGGCCCCTTCTCACTGGGAGAGTCCACACTGTTTACCTCATGGTCTCTGTACCTCCCAGACTTGGGAATTGGCCCCAACCCAAGCCCCGCCCAGCCCTTCTGCCCATGGGAAGAGCAGGATGAGTGGAGGGCACGGAGGCCAAGAGCACTGGGACGTAACCTTGGCAAACAGGCAGGGAGGAGGTGGCACACCAGGAAACAGCCTCATTCTCCAGGAGTCCAGCCAGGGCCCATCCCAGCCTGAGACCTACATGTGTAGGGCCCCTGAGCAGACAATGGCTTGAAATCATTAAAGGGTTAAAAAAAAACGAAGACTATGCAAAAGAACCTGGTAAACATTCACTATCTGGCCCTCTTCAGAAAAACTCTGTCCCCTGCCCTCAGGTATTCCCTTATAAACCCCAGCCCTCCCCCTGCAGGCCTCTTACCTAGAAGCAAGGGGTAGTCCTCGGCCTCCAGCCATGGGGTACAGACCTGGATGTGCTGGAAATGCTTCTGGCAGATGAGGCGGCTGTAATACTCCTTCAGAGGCCCTTTGCCTTACAGAGAAGACCGGAGTCACTGCACTGGGCCCACGTCTGGCCCCGTCCCCCAGCCCCAGGCCTGAGAAACCCCTGCAAGGGCGTGAGCAGGAGGCCCACAGGCAGCAGCTCCAATCAGGCCCCGTCCAGAAACGACCCCCAAGGGGTGTGCACCTTGACTGCTGAGGCCAGGGCCGTTCCCCCAGCAGGCCTTGGGCCGGGCACCAGAGTGCCCACCAATACAGCTCCTCACACAGACTGCCCCTGTGCCCCGCCCAGATCCCCAGGTGGCACAGCATGAGCAGTGGGCTCCTGCCGCCCCTGGGCGTCCAAGGGCCTGGAGGAGAGGAGTGTCCCAGGTGGGGCAGCTGGCTGAGGACCCTCCTCCTCCAACCAAATCTCCTCTGCCTCTCTCTCTTCACTGGGCTCCTTTGGAAACAGTTTGACATTGGACAGTAGACTGACTCTCATTTAAAAAAAAAAAAGATACTTGGAAACCACTGTGAAGTAGAAAGCTCAGTATCTCTGAGGTCACGCTATCTGAGATTGAAATCTAGACTCCATGCCCTGCCACGAAGCCCTTCTGAGCCTCAGCCTCCCCCTGTCAAGCTGGTGTAGAAAACCATACATCAGAGAGTTGGGGTGAGAATTAACGAGACAACAAACATCACAGGCCTGACATGCCTCCACTGCCCCGTTTAATACGGGAACAGGAATGGTCCCAGGTGGGTACCTGTTATAACACAGACCAGAGGAGGGAGGCTTTCTCCATCGTCGATCAGCTGTTCGAACTCTGTGTTTAGGATAATAAATATATGATAACCAAGATCATGTAGTCGGGTGAGTGAGGGGCTGATGTGAGGGGATGGGGGAAGGGAGAGGAAGGAGCACTGCTCCCAACCATGCAGTCCCTTCTCCTGGAGGTGGCAATTCAGAGCTAGGCTGGTCACTCACTGACCCAAACGGGGACTCACACCTGCCACCTCCACCCAGTGGCCCCGGCCCTGGGGTCAGGAACACTCTGCCGAGGACATCACGCAAGGCCAGGTGAGCATCCTGCAGCTCAGCAGCCCCCGACAAGCCCAGCTCCTGATCACAGCCATACACCTACTTTCTAATGCTGCCAACAAGACGGAGAAGTCTTCATCCTCTAAGGGAAAAGAGAACCGAGTGTCACGGGCCAGTTTCTAGATGCCTCCCCACCCAGCTCAGCGTGCTCCCCTTTCTCATCGAGGCCCCGAATACGTGTGGGGTGCACGCCTGGCAGCGGCGAGAACACAGGCTCAGCCAGGTGCCCATACAAGCCCCAAGTGCCCGGGCGGGTCCTGAGACCTGTCCAGCTTGTGCTGCTGACCAAAAGGGCCGGCCGCCCGGGAAGGCAGGTCACTGTTCCACTCTGGGCATCCCGCTCCGTGAAGGCCGACCTCTCCATGCCCGGGTCCGAGGGTTCTGAACTGAAGGAGCAGAGAGAGCCCGTGAGCTGCCACAGAGCAGGCCCTTGGGCCCGAGAACGGCCATTCTCCCACCAGAGTGAGGGCCGCAGGCTCCCAGTTATTGGGGTGCAGCCACGTCAGAGCCAGCAGGTGGCCCTACCACCCAAGGCCCTGGGCACAGACCTGCACCTTGCTTTCTCTCTTATCTGTATTTACGTGTTGCTAGGTGCTGAGGTCGCAACGGCAGACAAGGCCGACTCAGCCCCTGCCTTCACGGGGCTTACTGTTCTAATCATCCCCTAGACTTAAGATGAAGACGCTGTGACCCCTCCAACTGCCCCCACGTTACTGAGAGGAACAAAGACCAGCTGTATGGAGAGCCGCTCAGAAGGGCTCTCCTTACCCGTGGGAGACGCCCAGAGAACACATAGGTGCACAGACACCGCCATGCAGTCAGGAACCACTGGCAGGAGGGTAAGGACACCCACAGCCTAGTACAGGGCAAACACTTCCTTAAAGGGCCAAAGAGTAAACACTGTAGGCTTTGGGGAGCCATACGGTCTCCGTTGCAAAGCCCAGCTCTGCTCTTATAGTGTGGAACCAGCCACAGACAACATGTAAATGAATGAACGTGCTGTGTTCCAATAAAACTTTATTTACAGAAACAGGCAGCAAGCCTGCAGCCATAGTTTGCCATCCCCTGGATTAGATCTTCAGGTCAGCAGCGAGCATAAAACAAGGCAGCTGAAAGAAAGCTGAAGACAACAGACTTACCAGGCCCTGAATGCAGAGTAGGTGCGGCTCAGCTTCATAAAGAGCTGGTGTTGCAGGTCCAAAGGCGTCTCTTTAAAGAAAGATGCTGGCTTGTCGTAGACAGTCACAGCTCTGCAATGAGATCATTGGGGGGGCTCTAGAGAGGGGTGAAGAAAGGCCTAAGGAACATAAGACCCAGAAGTATCCAGAAGAAGAAGGGTGCTTAGGTATCCAAGTCTCAACAGTAAGCTTTAGGATTACTTGGAGAAACACAGAGAGAATTTCTAACATGAACACTTCCTGGACCATCTGGCTGGCTGGGAAAGAAACTCTAGCTTCCTCCTCCCTCAGCCTCCCCAAACCAGTAACCACCTCCCGGAACCCTGGGAGCTCCCAACGCCCTGCAACATGACACAGCAGCTGGGAGTCAACGGTGCTGGGAGGGACCCCTCGCCTCCCGAGGCCCCTACTTGATGCCCCAGTTCTCTGCCAGGTCTTCCCGCATCGCATTGGTCACACACAGGTTCAGGTGGGACAGGCGTCCGCAGAGCTTCTCATACCTGAAAAGACGTATCAGTGGTCAGCCCACAGCTCTCTGGGCCAGGAACCACCACCCCAACCCCATGGGACTCGACACCTTCTGATACAGAAGAGGCCGCAGAGCTGGGATCTCCCAAATCAGGTCACTGACGAGGCACCTTCCCCGTGTTTGCACTGAGTTCTACCACCTGTACTATGACTTCCCTCACACCTTTCTTTAAATCAGATTGCTTTTCAGCTTAAATACAATTACTTTCAAGAGAAACCATATATCACTACAGAATGGAAAATCCAGTCTCTCTTGCCATAAAATGAAAGAGAAATACAATAAAATCTTGTTATTAAATCTCAGCCACACTGCACTGTTCCCTGCAAAGGCTGTGGGGCTGAGGCTCGCTCCCAATGTGTTACAAAGGGAGTTTAGCAAATGCTAGAAAGGCGTTATCAACAGATTAGCTCCAAACGGAGACTTGAGCCCTGGTGACAGGGCAGGACTGAAAAAGAACTGGAAATGAACAGGGTTATTTCACGTGTGTAGGTACCACGGCCTGTTCCTCACTCAGGATGCAGAGAAAGCTCTGGAGCTGGACTGCCTGGGATGGAATTTTGGAGCTCACATGTATTAGCCGTGTGGCAAGTGACATGAGGGCTCAGCCTCGGTTTCCTGGTTTGTAAAAAGACAGTGATCACAGGACACCCTTGCTGGGCAGCACTGGAGTCTGAATGGGATAAAGGCTTGGCCTGAGGCCTGGCATGCAGCAAGCGCTCACTGATTGCTGCTGTGACCACCACCCACAAATGACCCATCAGGGGAAACGCCACAGCTGGCCAATGGCTTGAGGCTGCATGTTCACACCGAGGCAGATGGTATAACTCGGACTCAGAACACAACATTGCTTCCTCCTCCAGGTCCAACCTGCTCCCAAGGCCCTTCTTCCCTCTCCCTGTCTCATCAGCTGCAGCAGACTGTGACCCACGTCCCCATCTGCCAGCAGCAGTCCCCAGTTTCCATTTGGGTATCTGGTATGGGTGCACCTGGGACCCCAGCTCTCCAGTGGAGCGCTTGTCCCAAGCCTGAGACAACGGGGTACTGAAGCCCCCCAGGCTCAGAGGGGGTCAGAGGACGCCAGGTGAGCAGGAGCCAACCACAGGCCTGCTCTCTCCACTGAGCCTGGTGGGGTGGGGATGAGAGCGAGGGGCTACCAGAGCCTGAGAAACACCTCTAGGAGGAAGTGTGGAGAGACGTGAGAGGCGTCCTGATGACACCTTTTTTGAGCTCAAAGTCAGCCATTTCTCAGGACTTTTCAGTTTCATGGGCCAACAAATGCCCTCCTTTGCTCAGGCCTGTTTCTATCACTTGTCACCAGCGTCAGCCCAACTCCCCAGCCTTGCCCTCACCCCCACAGGGCACACGGGAATCAGCGTCCCCAGGTCTCCGCACCGGCCCTTCTTCCCACCACAGTCTTGGGATGATGTCGGCACCCTCATCCCAGACTCTCACCACTTGGCCAGCAGAACAAGGGGGTGGCCGGGGCCGTGCACCAGACCCATAATGGAGTAGGTGTAGTTGTGCCAGTCGATGACGAGCTTGCTCCCGCAGAGGCAGCCTACAAACCAGCACACGGCAATGGCGGGCAGGCCCGGAGGGTTCTGGGAAAGAGAGACTTGAAGGAAGAGAAGGAAACCAGACCATGGTCGAGAATAAACCAAGTAAAAATAACATACGTGGCAAAGAGTCAATTATCTTTGCAGAGCTCTTGATAATCGATAAGCAGAAGAAAGACCCTCTTCCTCACCAAGAGGTATAAACAGTCATAAAAGAACATTGACCAACCTGAGAAGTCCAAGATCACTGATACTCAAGGAAACAAAAAATGGAACAAGGAGGTACCATTTCTCACCTATCAGAATGGAAACTCTAAAACACCTAATGATACCTGGTGGTGGTGAGGATGGGGGGAAGAGGCTTCCCTGTTAGGTGGGGGATAAATTGACCCAACCTTACTCTGGGACTATCCAGTAACACATCACAACATTTTAAAAGTGCATGGACTCTGACCAAGCACTTCCCTTCCTAGGAATTTATCCCAAGGAAGAAACTGAACCCATGCAAAAGACATATGTTCACTGATACTCTTCACCATACAATTTTAAAAGTAAAGGGCTTCCCTGGTGGTGCAGTGGTTAAGAATCTACCTGCCAATGCAGGGGACAAGGGTTTGAGCCCTGGTCCGGGAAGATCCCACATGCCACGGAGCAACTAAGCCCGTGCGCCACAACTACTGAGCCTGCGCTCTAGAGCCCGTAGAGCCTACGCTCCACAACAAGAGAAGCCACCGCGATGAGAAGCCCACACACTGCAACAAAAAGTAGCCTCTGCTCACTGCAACTAGAGAAAGCCTACGAGCAGAAATGAAGACCCAATGCAGCCAAAAAAAAATAAATAAATATAAATAAATAAATTTATTTTTTAAAAAATTTTTAAGTAAAAAAATCAGGAAGAATCTGAGTGCTCATTAATATGAGACTAAATGAATGCATTAGGATACATCTCATATCAGGATACAATACAGTCAATTAAAAGAAGGAGCTTCTCTACGTTAAAAAGCAGTGAAGGTAAGAGGCTAAGAGTGGAACTCCAGAACTAGAGTGACAACCTGGTTCAAATCCTGACTCCAGTACTTCCTAGCTGTGTGACAATGGGTTACTTACAGAACCTCTCTGGGTCTAGGTTCCCTCATCTCTAAGTGTAGGTAACACAAGAACCTACTTCTCAGGATTGTTGTGAAGAATTAAATGAGATAATGCATGTAAAACACTTAGATATGTAACAAGTACAAAATAAGACTATCTCTAAAACACTGAAAAACAGAAGGGATGAGTACCATAAATAGAATGGACACATACCATAGGCTCCTACTCATGCTTTTAAAAGTTTATACACACACATGTGAATATGCATTTACCAATCTGTACATTTTTTTAAACTGTAAAGTAAAGAAAACTGTTAAAACAGTGGTTCTCACAGCGGGAGGTGGAGCTGACACGTACCTGGAGAAAGATGTAAGCTGCTGGCTTCCTGCACATCAACTTCCACAGCAAGTGCACTGCCTGAAACACAACTTTGACTCCATACTGGAGAATGTGGGGCCCAACTGCAAGTCAGAAAACAGCCATCACTAGTAAAGGAGTTCTTGGCAATTTGCAGATCCCCCCCCCGCCCCCCACCACACACACAGATTCAGAGAAATCAGGAGTTGACTGCTTCCTACCTGCAAGTCTCTGAAGTTCTGTCAGACTCACAATCCGAATTCTGTCGCTCTGCAAGAGCTCATCGTGGGGTTTGGAGGCTGAAAAGAATGTCCCTTTTAATGTGCTGGAGAAGATGACCTAACTTAAAGTCAGATTATCCCCGCCCCACAGGCTGAATAGAGGAGAGTGTTTTGGAACCTCTCTGTTCCTCAGTAGCCAGAACAGAGAATGAGGCCAGTTCTTGTCCAGATTCCACTAGACCACCCACAGAGGGAGGGCTGGAATCTTATCCATTTTTACTTAGCACAATGCCTGGCACATAGTAGGCACTCAAGCTGACCTAGATTCCCTGGATGGTGGAATTATCACACCATAGGGAGACCCCTAGGAAATCTCACTCCAGCCCCTCACCCTGGGGTAGCAGACTCTAAACAGGGACCAGAGGCAACCAGTGCTATTCCTTTTTTCCCCTGATATGGGATAGAGCTACCTTCTAAAGATGTCAAAGTGGGAGAAGATGGAGGAGCAGACACCCCTGCCCCTGCACACTGAGGGAAAAACGCTGGACATCCTGCAAAAATGAAACATCTCTTGCCTGCAGAGTTCTGCGCTGAGGGTGAGGAACGGAGAGGAGACAAGTTGCCTGTCGTGTCAGGCACTGCCTGACAAAAGAAGCCTCAGAGATGTGCTTACCAGCACTTGCCCTGGAGTCACACCCACCCGGGTTCCAGTCCATCTTTCCACTTACTAGGAATAAGTGAGACTATGCACTGAGTTCATTTAGCTTAGCACAGTCCTGGCATATGGCAGGCTCTCGATTAATGCTGACTGTTCCTAGAGACCCACCCAGCAGAGGCTGGGCAGAAACCTGGCAACCGCTGTCCAGGCCACAACCCGGCTCGTCCAATCTCGGAGAGCTGCCCGACGGAGGAGAGGGAAAAGGGGCGTCCCCGCCTCGGCCCCCGTGGGGTGGTCAAAGCCGAGGGTCAAAGGCTGAGAGAGCAGCCTCCCTCCCAGGCCCCCGGGCACTCACTGCAGAACCCCAAGAAGGTCACGGAGAAGCCGCGCTTGGCCAACGACAGTGCGTGATACTGCATGCGGGGACTGCGGCCCACGTCGCCCAGCACCACGACAATCACGTGGCGGGCCGCGCGCCCCCACCGCCAGCGCTTCCACGCCACCAGAAGCAGCAGCGACAGGGCCAGCGCCAGCAGGACCACACAGGAAGCCGCCATCTTGGCGGGCCGGCAACCGTCACGTGACCGCGCTCCCGCCGGTTGGGCTAGCTGTCTGCAGCCGCAGACCGAGCCTCCTAGGTGGGCGGAGAGAAGGGAGCGGGGCTGGGGGGAGGGGAGGGCGGGACGTGGTTCCCTGTTCCCTAAGCCGGGGCCCGCGAACCTCCAACCTGGGAGCGGAGGTCTAGTGGTATTAAGGTAAAATTGTTACTATGTAGGGATCTAGGAACATTTTTTTCTTCCAAGTTCTAAGATAATTTAAAATATAGTGAGATAACAATTTGGATGAAACGCATAAGCATAATGTTGAGAAAAGAGACAAGCCAGAGTGCATACTGGCTGGTTCCATTATATAAATCAAAACTACTCTTTACTGTTAGAAGTTAGAGGGATGACCTGCCTTGGAGGGTCGGCGAGTGAGTGGGAGGGGGCAGTGGGGAGTGAGTGGGGGTGTCATGGTCTGTTTCTTGGTCTGGGTGCTGGTAAGGTGGGTGTGGTCCATTTGGGAAAATTCATCAAGCAGCAAACATTCATTTTTCAGGATGTATGTTGTACTTGAATAAAACATTTAAAATATAAAGAGAAAGAGGGAGTTCCCTGGAAGCCCAGTGGTTAGGACTCTGCACTTTCACTGCCGGGAGCCGGAGTTCAATCCTTGGCAGGGGAACGAAGATCCCACAAGCAGCATGGCACAGCCAAAAAAAAAAAAAAAGAAAGGAAAAAATAGAGACAGAGAGAGAGAAGGACAATGAAGGAACTAAAAACCAGAACGATTTTAAGTATCCATAGTAAGAAGGGAAAATTTCCCCACTGACCCTCCTGTCTCACCTCCCAAAGTAACCACACTAAAGAGTTCTGTGTGGATCTATGTGACAGCGCTTTGACTTTGAAAGGGGTCCCCTTGAAGCCATCGCCTCTGCCCTCGCCTTGGGAGCTGCCCTGGAACCTGCACGTCAGGCACAGCGACCACCTGCCCTCAGCCCCACCTCACCCACCCACATATTGGACAAATGACACAGCACCTCCTCCCTTGATGAGAGCCTGCACGGGGCAACACCAGGGACCCTAGAACCCAGCTCAGGACCTGGCAGGTATCTCATTTGCTTCTCCCAATAGCCCTGTGACTCCCCTTCTTACAGATGAGGTCATTGAAGGTCACAACATTAGTGAGTGTGTGGCAGAGACAGGGCTTGAAACCTGAGGGTAGAAGAGGGTAAGGAAGGACGAGTACATACATACGGATGGAGGGATGGGCAGACAGACACCATGGGCAGCCTCGTTAAGGCCCCACTTCCCAGGAGGCCTCTGCCTTCGGTTACATTGCAAGGGGTGTGAAGCTGGAACACATGCCCTGCCCACTCCAGGCACCCTCTGAGGTGGGACGGGGCTGGGATCCAGAGACCTTGGCCTCAGGTGTGCCTTGATCTTGAGCAAGTCACTCTCTATCAGTTGGCTTTCCTGACCTGTAAATTAAGGGAGCGGGACTTCACATCTCAGAGAGCCCCTCTTGTTCTGATGATCTAAGAGGCTAAGGACCAGGTGCCATGGTTGTGACAAACCAGAGGTAAACACCTCGTCCTGGAATATGAAAGCCTGATTGAGGAAGGCGTTGGGATCGTTTCTCTAGGGAGATAGAGAAGCAGGATGCATCACAAGCCAGTCCTGCTTATACTGCTTGCCCACTTGGCCAACATCACACATGAAATTCAGTCCTCCCAGAGGTCAGGAGGGTACTGTTTCCCTTTCCAGAGACAGGAGGCTGAACCTTGGCAGAATTTCCACAATTAAGAAGTGGACTCCGGGGACTTCCCTGGTGGCGCAGTGGTTAAGAATCAACCTGCCAATGCAGGGGACACGGGTTTGAGCCCTGGTCCAGGAAGATCCCACATGCTGCGGAGCAACTAAGCCCGTGCACCATAACTACTGAGCCTGTGCTCTAGAGCCCGCGTGCCACAACTACTGAGCCTGTGAGCCACAACTACTGAAGTCCGTGCACCTAGAGCCTGTGCTCCGCAACAAGAGAAGCCACCGCAATGAGAAGCCCGCACACCGCAACAAAGAGCAGCCCCCGCTTGCCACAACTAGAGAAAGCCCCGCGCACAGCAACGAAGACCCAACACAGCCAAAAATAAATTTAAAAATAATAATAATAAATAAAAATTTAAAAAGAAGAAAAGAAAAAAAAAGGATGTGGACTCAGGTGTTGGAATCTCTGATCCACCTCATCCTAGCTGTGAGACAGGGGGTCAAAATAAGTCACTTTCCCCCAGAACCTCAGATTTTAAGGTACAAAAGGGGATAAGAATAGTACCCACTTGAGGGGTTGTTGTAGGGGTTAACAGAAGTGATGATAGTGACAGGCTTCACCTGGAACAGTCGTTCTCAGTGGCACACCCAAGCCAGCAAAAAACGGTTCTTAAGGAGTAAAGAAAAACGAACTCTTTTTATGCATAAAGCGCAGGTATAGATACAGCACACAAACAAATATGCAATATATCTGCAGGATTAAAATTTCACCAGGGGATTTTCCTGGTGGTCCAGTGGTAAAGAATCTGCCTTACAATGCAGGGGATGCGGGTTTGATCCCAGGTCAGGGAACTAAGATCTCACATGCTGCGGGGCCACTAGGCCCTCGTGCCACAACTACTGAGCTCACGCGCCTCAACTAGAGCCTGCATGCCACAAACTACAGAGCCCACATGCCCTGGAGCCTGCACACCACAACTGGAGAAGAGAAAACCTGCACACCACAACTAGAGAGAAGCCCAAGCACCACCACGAAAAGCCCGCATGCAGCAACTAAGACCCGATGCAGCCAAAAATAAATTAAATAAATAAATCTTCTTAAAAAAATTTTTCAACAGGGGACTTCCCTGGTGGTCCAGTGGTTAAGACTCTGTGCTTCCAATGCAGGAGTCATGGGTTCAGTCCCTGATTGGGGAACTAAGATCCCACATGCTGCGCAGTGCAGCCAAACAAAAATTTCACAGGAGTTCTGAACAAAAACTTGTGCAGGAGGAACCCTCCCACATCGCTGGTGGTTGTGGAAAATGGTGCAGCTGCTGTGGAAAGTAGTCTGGCAGTTCTTCAGTAAGTTAAACGTAAGCGTACAGTTACCACGTGACCCAGCAATTGCATTCCTAGGCGTATACCCTAGAGAACTGAAGACAGGTTTTCAAATAAAAACCCATAAATGAATGTTTATATCACCATCATTTACAGTAGCAGAAAGATGGAAACAACTCAAGTGCCCATCAACTGATGAATGGATAATGTGATCTATGCATACAATGGAATATTTTTCAGGCATAAAAAAGGAATGAAGCACTGATTCATGCTACAAGATAGATGAACTTTGAAAACGTTATGCTCAGTGAAAGAAGTCAGACACAAAAGGTCATATATTGAATGAGTATTTGTGTGAAATGTCAAGAGTAGGCAAATCCATGGAACCAGAAAGCAGAGTAGTGGTTGCCAGGAGCTGAGGTCAGGGGGGATGGGGAGTGATTGCTGATGGATGTGGGGTTTCTCTTTTGGGTGATGAAAATATTTCAGAATTAGACAGTGGTGGTGTTTGCACAACTTTGTGAATATACTTTAAGAGACACTGCCAAAGTGTATACTTTAAAAGGGCATGTGAATTTGTAACAGGGAAGAGCTAAATCGGACTCCATGTTCAATATGTTTCTTTGACTTTAACCTTTGCTTTTCGTTGCTTTTGTTATTATAATCATACATAATGGCCTGCCTCAGGGAACCCTGCCCCTCTGCCTGAATGTTAAACTAAAGTGTCTCTGTTCAGCTCACAGGGAGACAATCTGACCCCGATCACCTGTGGATGGCTTGAAGAAAGAAGAAATTAACACATCCCCTCACCAGGGGATTTTCTCAATCATGGCCTTTTTACTTTACTTCCTCATCTCCTCCCTTTCTCTGTATTATAAAAGAAACTGGCATCCAAACCCCATAAGATGGTTTACCGGAGACGCTAGTCTGCCATCTTCTCGGTCTGCCAGCTTTCCGAATAAACTCGTATTCCTTCCCTCAACACCTCGTCTCCCCATTCATTGGCCTGTCGTGCGGCGAGCAGAGCGAGCTTGGACTCGATAACAAATTATATCTCAAAAAAGCTATTATTTTTAAATGTTCATGGGGAAATGTCGCAGCCCCCGCTTGCCACAACTAGAGAAAGCCCCGCGCACAGCAACGAAGACCCAACACAGCCAAAAATAAATTTAAAAATAATAATAATAAATAAAAATTTAAAAAGAAGAAAAGAAAAAAAAAGGATGTGGACTCAGGTGTTGGAATCTCTGATCCACCTCATCCTAGCTGTGAGACAGGGGGTCAAAATAAGTCACTTTCCCCCAGAACCTCAGATTTTAAGGTACAAAAGGGGATAAGAATAGTACCCACTTGAGGGGTTGTTGTAGGGGTTAACAGAAGTGATGATAGTGACAGGCTTCACCTGGAACAGTCGTTCTCAGTGGCACACCCAAGCCAGCAAAAAACGGTTCTTAAGGAGTAAAGAAAAACGAACTCTTTTTATGCATAAAGCGCAGGTATAGATACAGCACACAAACAAATATGCAATATATCTGCAGGATTAAAATTTCACCAGGGGATTTTCCTGGTGGTCCAGTGGTAAAGAATCTGCCTTACAATGCAGGGGATGCGGGTTTGATCCCAGGTCAGGGAACTAAGATCTCACATGCTGCGGGGCCACTAGGCCCTCGTGCCACAACTACTGAGCTCACGCGCCTCAACTAGAGCCTGCATGCCACAAACTACAGAGCCCACATGCCCTGGAGCCTGCACACCACAACTGGAGAAGAGAAAACCTGCACACCACAACTAGAGAGAAGCCCAAGCACCACCACGAAAAGCCCGCATGCAGCAACTAAGACCCGATGCAGCCAAAAATAAATTAAATAAATAAATCTTCTTAAAAAAATTTTTCAACAGGGGACTTCCCTGGTGGTCCAGTGGTTAAGACTCTGTGCTTCCAATGCAGGAGTCATGGGTTCAGTCCCTGATTGGGGAACTAAGATCCCACATGCTGCGCAGTGCAGCCAAACAAAAATTTCACAGGAGTTCTGAACAAAAACTTGTGCAGGAGGAACCCTCCCACATCGCTGGTGGTTGTGGAAAATGGTGCAGCTGCTGTGGAAAGTAGTCTGGCAGTTCTTCAGTAAGTTAAACGTAAGCGTACAGTTACCACGTGACCCAGCAATTGCATTCCTAGGCGTATACCCTAGAGAACTGAAGACAGGTTTTCAAATAAAAACCCATAAATGAATGTTTATATCACCATCATTTACAGTAGCAGAAAGATGGAAACAACTCAAGTGCCCATCAACTGATGAATGGATAATGTGATCTATGCATACAATGGAATATTTTTCAGGCATAAAAAAGGAATGAAGCACTGATTCATGCTACAAGATAGATGAACTTTGAAAACGTTATGCTCAGTGAAAGAAGTCAGACACAAAAGGTCATATATTGAATGAGTATTTGTGTGAAATGTCAAGAGTAGGCAAATCCATGGAACCAGAAAGCAGAGTAGTGGTTGCCAGGAGCTGAGGTCAGGGGGGATGGGGAGTGATTGCTGATGGATGTGGGGTTTCTCTTTTGGGTGATGAAAATATTTCAGAATTAGACAGTGGTGGTGTTTGCACAACTTTGTGAATATACTTTAAGAGACACTGCCAAAGTGTATACTTTAAAAGGGCATGTGAATTTGTAACAGGGAAGAGCTAAATCGGACTCCATGTTCAATATGTTTCTTTGACTTTAACCTTTGCTTTTCGTTGCTTTTGTTATTATAATCATACATAATGGCCTGCCTCAGGGAACCCTGCCCCTCTGCCTGAATGTTAAACTAAAGTGTCTCTGTTCAGCTCACAGGGAGACAATCTGACCCCGATCACCTGTGGATGGCTTGAAGAAAGAAGAAATTAACACATCCCCTCACCAGGGGATTTTCTCAATCATGGCCTTTTTACTTTACTTCCTCATCTCCTCCCTTTCTCTGTATTATAAAAGAAACTGGCATCCAAACCCCATAAGATGGTTTACCGGAGACGCTAGTCTGCCATCTTCTCGGTCTGCCAGCTTTCCGAATAAACTCGTATTCCTTCCCTCAACACCTCGTCTCCCCATTCATTGGCCTGTCGTGCGGCGAGCAGAGCGAGCTTGGACTCGATAACAAATTATATCTCAAAAAAGCTATTATTTTTAAATGTTCATGGGGAAATGTCTTAAAAGGCTGGAGAAGGGCAAGAATGAAAAATAGAAAGATTGAGAAACCCTGACCTTGGAGCCTGCCCACAAGGAACATCAGATGCACATTTTGGTGGTGGTATTTTTATTATTCTTACAGATCTATAATCTCTTAACTGAAACCCTGGGGACCAGATATGTTTCTGAATTCAGAATTTTTTAGAAAGGGCATATGGCATGCATACACGTAGTAGTCCCAGTGAGGCTCGGGACAGTACCCAGTACTCCCAACAGTGACATTTTGCAGGGAAACAGATGTACTTTAACAGTGAGTGAGTTGCATGAGGGCGCTAAGTCCTCACTGTCCCAATACGAGAAGCACACGTGGCTGTGGGTCTCTTGAAATGTACCCAGCCTGAGCTGAAATGTGCCTCGAGTGTAATACTCCCCAGATTTCAAAGACTTTGTAGGAGAAAAATGATATTAAAAAAAGAATGCAAAAAATTAATTTTTATTGATTTTTTCATGTTGACAGCAAGTTGAAAAAATAATATTTTGGATATTGGGATCTATTTGTTCAAATAAAATAGGTTGTTAAAACTCATTTCACCTGCTTCTCTTTGCTTTTCTTTAATGTGGCCACTAGACGATTTTGAAGCACCCACGAAGCTCGCCCTTTGCAGCTCATATTCTGTCCCTACTGGACAGGATCCACTCTAAGAAATCCTCTGTTCAGTTCAGGGGGCAGGTGTGCCCTCAAATGATCTTATTCCAAACTTATTTTTTAAAAAGGGACTTCCCTGGTGGTCCAGTGGTAAAGAATCCGCCTTGCAATGCAGGGGATGCGGGTTCGATCCCTGGTCGGGGACTAAGA
>NC_041227.1:50168758-50239742 GCF_002837175.3 Physeter macrocephalus | reverse complement strand
AGGGGCCCTGGGACTTCCCCTGTGGCCCCGGTGTTAAGGCTCCGAGCTTCCAATGCAGGGGATGCGGGTTCGATCCCTGGTCGGGGACTAAGATCCCACATGCCGCGGGGCAACTAAGCCTGCGTGCCACAACTACTGAGCTCGCGCGCCTCAACTAGAAAGAGAAAACCCTCACGCCACAACTAGAGAGAAGCCCACGCGCCACAATGAAGAGTCCACGTCCCGCATCAAAATATCCCACATGCTGCAACTAAGACCTGATGCAGCCAAAAATAAATAAATAAAATTAAAAGAAAAAAAACAAAAAAAAAAACTTTGCAATTGCTAGATCAAAGATAGCCTGCGGGCCTGGAGAGTCAGGGGTGAGAAGGAAAGGGTAGGCCCCTCTCTCCAGCCTTCGGCCAGCTGGCTCCACATCCAGGGCTGACACCCCCATAGTCAGTCCCCTGCAGCTGCCCTTTGCCAGCTCTCGGCCCAGGCCACCCCAGGCTGCTGGATCAGCCCTACCCGGCCACTCTGCAGCTCTGCAGGGAAAGGGGGAGGAGGAGGAGGAGGGAGCGTGCCCTGTGAAGGGGTAGTCACGGGAGGGTGGCAGCCTCAGCTCCCACCACGTCCAGCCAAAACTGCCTGAAGTCTCCTAGAAAAGGGCCAAGTGTTTGTTCAGCTCTGAGGGGTATAAGATCCCCAAGGAGGGGGCTGGAGACAGGCCAAGAAAAACAGGGAGCCGCTCCCTGACCCAAGTGACAAAGAGCCAGCTTGGTGTCGGCCTGGGACCCTGGCTGGCCCCACTCCTGTATCACCCCCTCCGCGTTGCCAGGGCTGCTTTCCACCCACCAGAACTCCAGATCCCAGCAGGAGGTGGGACTCTGGGGCCCGTCTGCACCTGCATCTTGGCCTCACTGCCTCGGAGCCTCCTTGTGTCCTCCCCACACCCCTGACCCCCCCTCCCCCAGGCTGCATCCTGGAGACCCTCAAGATCCCGGTCCCCTCCCCTCCAGGCCAGGACCAGGGTGTGGCAAGACAGATGCCATGGTCTCCTTCTTTTAACCCCAGCCCTGTCTTACTCCTCTAGAAATTAATCATAATAAACACGCAGGGCTGGTTTCCCCATTAGGTGCACGATACTTTTAGGGACCCATGAAAATGTTTTAATTTCTCTTAAAATAGGAATAAAGATGTGCACTTTTTTTTTTTTTTTTTTTTTTTGGCGATGCCACGCGGCTTGCAGGATCTCAGTTCCCTGACCAGGGATTGAACCCAGGCCACAGCAGTGAAAGCTTGGCCACTAGGCTAGGCCACCGGGGAAGTACCAAAAAGTGAACTTCTAAGTCAAAGAAAATGCTTTAATATATTACATTCCATCTTTATCTGTCTTTATACCATCCCAGTTGTAAAGCAATCTTCAATGTACTTTTTTAATGGAGGAGGGGGCCAACAAAGGCAAAAGCATCTCGGGCCCACAAAGCCTCGACAGAGCCCCACAAACACGACTGGGTGCTGCCTGGGCACCTGCCACATGTAATCACCCAACAACCCAGAGAGAGTGCTCTGTTTTGCTCCTTCTACAGGTGGGGAAATTGAGGCACAGAGAGGTTCAGTGGCCTCCTGACACCTCACAGCTGATAAGACGGGGGTCTAGGATTCAAATCCACCTGCTGTAACACCCCTTGAGAGCAATGTGGCCATCGTCCTGACTTTTATGTCCCCCCGGGTGCTGAGCACAGCACTGGTTGTGGAGAGTGGTTGAATGAACATTCCAGATCGTGGTGACAGGCTCTTAGTAGCAGCCCCATGGGTCTGTGTTTCGTTATGGAGAGGGAGGGGAGGGGCAGGTGGCCACCTGGGCTCCGTGCCCTCTGGGGTGCCCGCGACAGTAAAAGCTGATGTTCACTGGGTACCCGCTAAGCACTGGCAGACCTGAGCGCACACGTGGGGTGTTCACTGACTTCTCCCCATAACCCTTGACATAAGTCCATTATTACTATCATCCCCTTTTTGCCAAGGAGGGGATAGGCTTTAGAAAATGTCCGAGGTCACACAGCGAGTCAGAGAAGGTAGATTCGAACCCTACACTGTCTGACTCTGCACTGTTCTTTGAGTCATTCCAGGGCAGCAGCAGCTGGAAGGAGGGAAGTGGTGGTCCAAGTGGGCGCCGCGTAACAGCCTCAACCAGGGCCACACCCTCCTCCCCTCTCCACGGTCGCTGCCCCTTCTCATTGCAATAACCCAATTGCTGCACAACAAATTACCCCAGGGTTTAGCTGCTTGAAACCACAACAACAGTTGTTATCACATGGTTTTTATGAGTCAGGAATCCAGGAGCAGCTTAGCTGGGTGGTTCTGACTCAGGTTGCCATCCAGAGGCCAGCGGAGCTGTGATCATCTGAAGGCTTCACTGGGGCTGGAGGAGCCACCTTGCTCACTCACAGGCCTGGAGCGGTGGTGCTGGATAGTGGCTGGGGGCCTCGGTTCCCCACAACACGGGCCCCTCCCTGGGCTGCTTGAGCATTCTCACAATGTGGCGGCCGCTTCACCTAGAGCGAGTGACCCAGGAGAGAGCCAGGTGGAAGCCTCAATGTCTTTTACAACTGAGCCTTGGAAGTCACATGGCACTATTTCCCTAAGTTCTTGTTGGTTTCACAGGTCAGCCCCATTCCAAGTGGGAGGGGGCTGAAGGGGCGTGAAAATTAGCTGCCTACCACAGCACTCCTTCTGAGGGTCCTGCCTGCATTCTCAGCCTTCGCAGGAGAGAGAGAAGGGGTTCACATTCTGGAAGGAGTCCAGTAGCACAAAATACCCATTGATCGCCCGGGTCCTCTCTGCTTGGGGCTAGACAGGTGGACATTGACCTAAGAGAGCAAAGGGTCCCTCCAGCTGCCTCTGTCAGCCATGAGGGGGTTCCAGAATGTAGCAGCAGCTGCCACACATGCAGGAAGAAACAGAAACAAGCCTCAGGACCCAGGATTACCATGAGGCCAGGATGGGTTCACCTGGTCTCTTTGATGATTCAGCATCCCTCCTGGGTGCCACTGCAGGACCCTCCATCTACAGGTAGAGCCAATGGTCTAGAACAAGGCTTCAGAACTACACTGCCTGGTTCGAGTTCAGAGAGGGAGACAAGTTGGGGGAGGGTGTTACAGAGCCCAACACCCCACAAGACTAGCTCAGCACCCTCCTTAAACCTCATCCACCCACCCCCACCCAGTGCCCTACCTAAAGGCAACTGCCCTACATCATCTCATCCTCTCAGCCCTGCACTGAGGCTCTCCCTCACATCTCTTCTCTTTCTGGCTACCTCGTAACCTCCTCTTCCAGCCACCACCATCCTCTCCTACCACTGCTAGTCTGCAGGGCACCTCTGGGAGAATTAGAAAAAGGTGCCACCTTTCTTAAGTCACTTGACTGCCATCTGCTGGAAAATTGTCTTAAAACATGTTACAAACCCATGATATTAGTGTGTGCTGCCTTTGTGCAGTGTACAACCTGCTCAGCTGTACACAGTTGCTCTCCACTCTGCAATCTGGGTCCCTCCCTCATTTTTTTCTCCTGGACCGCAAACCCTGAGTCTCTCTAACTAATAGTAATAGCTAAATTTTATTAAATGCTTCCTTTGCACTCTGGACAATGTTAAGTCCTCTGTATGCATTAGCTCATTTAATCCTTATGACCCCCTTCTCCAAGGAGTAAGGACTATCATTATCTCCATTCTACAGATGAAGAAAGTGAAGCAGAGAGAAATTAACTGACTTTCTCTGGTCACCCAACAAGAAAGCATTAGAGTCAGGATTTGAACCCTGGCCCTCCTCCAGAAATCAAGCTCTTAGCCACCACTTTCCCTCACTCTGGCCCCACCCCCAGTACCCAGCCACCAGGGAAGCCCCAGCAAGATCTTTTTTGACCCACCTCCTAGAGTAACAGAAATAAAAACAAAAATAAACAAATGGGACTAATTAAACTTAAAAGCTTTTGCACAGCAAAGGAAACCATAAAGAAGACAAAAAGACAACACTCAGAATGGAAGAAAATATTTGCAAATGAAACAACAGACAAAGGATTAATCTCCAAAATATACAAACAGCTCATGGAGCTCAATATCAAAAAAACAAACATTCCAGTTAAAAAATGGACGGAAAGGGGCTTCCCTGGTGGAGCAGTGGTTGAGAGTCCGCCTGCCGGTGCAGGGGACACAGGTTCGTGCCCCGGTCTGGGAAGATCCCACATGCCGCGGAGCAGCTAGGCCCGTGAGCCATGGCCGCTGAGCCTGCGCATCCGGAGCCAGTGCTCTGCAACGGGAGAGGCCACAACAGTGAGAGGCCCACGTAATGCACAAAAAAAAAAAAAAAAAAAATTGGGCGGAAGAACTAAATAGACATTTCACCATGGAAGACATATAGATGGCCAAGAGGCACATGAAAAGATGCTCAACGTCACTAATTATTAGAGAATTGCAAATCAAAACTACAATGAGGTAGCACCTCATGCGGGTCAGAATGGCCATTATCAAAAAATCTAGAAACAATAAGTGCTGGAAAGGGTGTGGTGAAAAGGGAACCCTCCTGCACTGTTGGTGGGAATGTAAATTGATAC
Source organism: Physeter macrocephalus (assembly GCF_002837175.3). Lineage (NCBI taxonomy): Eukaryota > Metazoa > Chordata > Mammalia > Artiodactyla > Physeteridae > Physeter > Physeter macrocephalus. The sequence goes on along the minus strand of NC_041227.1, from coordinate 50,235,155 downwards.
AACCACTATGGAAAACAGTATGGAGGTTCCTTAAAAAACTAAAAACAGAACTACCATATGACCCAGCAATCCCACTACTGGGCATATACCCTGAGAAAACCATAATTCAATAAGAGACATGTACCACAATGTTCATGGCAGCACTATTTACCATAAAAAGAAACGAAATTGAGTTATTCGTAGTGAGGTGGATGGACCTAGAGTCTGTCATACAGAGTGAAGTCAGAAAAAGAAAAACAAATACCGTATGCTAACACATATATATGGAACCAGAAAAAATGCTACTGATGAACCTAGTTGCTGGGCAGGAATAAAGAGATAGACATAGAAAATGGACTTGAGGACATGGGGTGGGAGGGGGAAGCTGGGGTGAAGTGAGAGTAGCATCGACATATATACACTATCGAATATAAAATAGCTGGCTGGTGGGAAGCAGCAGCATAGCACAGGGAGATGGGCTCTGTGCTTTGCGATGACCTAGAGGGGTGGGATAGGGAGGAGGGGAGGGACGCTCAAGAGGGAGGGGTATGGGGACATATGTATGCATGTGGCTGATCTGCTTTGTTGTGCAAAAGAAACTAACACAGTATTATGAAGCAATTATACTCCAATAAAGATCTATTAAAAAAAAAGAGTAGGTGTGAGCAAAGGAGAAGTCCTGAGTTAGTTAGCTGGTTTGGCTAGAACTGTATTTTGGGGCTTGCTAAAAGACAAACTGAGGGACTTCCCCGGTGGCGCAGTGGTTGGGAGTCTGCCTGCCATCGCAGGGGACAAGGGTTCAATCCCTGGTCCTAGAGGATCCCACATGCTGCAGAGCCACTAAGCCCGTGCGCCACAACTACTGAAGCCTGCGCATCTAGAGCCTGTGCTCTGCAACAAGAGAAGCCACCACAATGAGAAGCCCTCGCACTGCAACGAAGAGTAGCCCCCATTCGCCAGAACTAGAGAAAGCCCACACGCAGCAATGAAGACCCAACGCAGCCAAAATAAATAAATAAACAAATCTATTTTTAAAAATAGAAAAAAAACTAAAAGAGAGAGGGACTTCCCTGGTGGTCCAGTGGTTAAGGCTCTGCACTCCCAATGCAGGGGGCCTGGGTTTGATCCCTGGTCAGGGAACTAGATCCCACATGCTGCAACAAAGATCCTGTGTGCTGCAACTAAGAACTGGCACAGCCAAATAATTAATTAATTAATTAATTAATTTTTAAAAAGAGGGAGCAAAGTCAAACCCTTCCTGGCTTGCATCAGCCTCTGGAGGGGATGTGTTAATTTCTTCCTCCCTGCAGTCATTCACAGGTGGGCCTGGTCAGGATGTTTCCTGTGAGCTAAACAAAGGTATTTTAGCTTAGTGCTCATTACCTGGGAAGCAGGGCTCCCAGAGATGGGCCATCATGTATAATTTAAGCTTACAGGCAACATCCCTTTAGTGATTAACTTGTAATAGAAGCTCATTACCTGGGAGGCAGGGTTCCCAGAGATAGGCTATTATGTATAATTTAAGCTTATAAGAAACATGCCTTTAGTGGTTAACTTGTAATAGAATACAAAAGGTTCTTCCCTATTACATAGTGTCCCAAAGACCCATCTTACCCAAATTAGAATTCAGGCTTCTTTTATACTAAAAAGGGAAAGGGGTGTTGTTGGTTGTTGCAGACTTCTTGGTGCCAGAATCCTTTGTTCTTGCAGTTGCCCACAAAGGTCAGGTTACAATGTTCATGTAAACCTCCAACAGCACAAATGTTATCCTCTGTTCTGCAACTTTTTATCTCTATATGAAGGGAAAGGTGTTATACCTTAAAAGGTTAGAGGCTTGAGAATGGGCTATCCTGTATATTTCAGGCTATAGGCAACATTCTTAACTTGTAGCAAAAGCAATAGAATACAAAAGTTAAAGAAACAGATCTAATGTGAAGTCAAATTTGTTCTCCCTCTTACACTTACAACTTGGCAAAGGAGTGAAAAACATCTAAGTAGGGAGAAGAATAAAGGTCAGAACTTGCCATAGACTGCCTGCCACCTGCAACTCCTAGTTGACTGAGAACAGAGGACTTCCAGGGACAGGGAAGTTGGTGGCAGACTTTGGCTTGTTTGCTGATGATTTTTGGCACTGGATATAAAGATCAGAAAGACAGTCACTCCACATCCATACATTTGCATCAGGCCAGGTCATTTAACTCCCAGAGGATCAGTCACTTTGAATGTGATTCACTAAAGTGAACTAATTGTGGTTCCCCCAAGGCCCCAGAGCCACTGGTGGGAGCCCATTTGAGGTCTCTGACAGTATTAGTTTCAAAATTAAGGTGTCAGCATGGCTCTGCTCTCTGTCTGAAGCCTGGAGGGAAGAATATGTTCTGTGCCTCTCTTCTAGCTTCTGGTGGTTGCCAGCAATCTTGGGCATCCCTTGGTTTGTAGCTGCATCACTCCAGGCTCTGCCTCTGTCCTCACGTGGTCTTCTTCCCTCTGTGTGTGTCTCTCTCTGTCTCTTCTTTTCTTCTAAGGACACCAGTCAGATTGAACTTAGGGCCCACCCTACCCTAGTATGACCTCATCTTAACTAATCACATCTGCAAAGATCTTATTTCCAAATAAGATCACATTCTAAGGCTCTGATAAGGATGTAAATTTGGAGAGACACTATCTAACCCAGTATACTGACCCTGACTGGCTCTAAGGGGCACTGAAGCCGAATCCAGCCTCTGTACCCTGACACTGAATTAAATCTCGGAGACAGAGTTTTGAGTGAAGTAGGAAAGAATAGCCTTATTGCTTTACCAGGGAAAGGGAGCCACAGCAGGCTAATGCCCTCAAAACTGTGTGTCCCAACCTGGAGGGGGTAGTGAGGAGTTTTATAGTCATGGTTCAAAGACGGTGTGATCAGCTCGTGGACATTCTTCTGACTGGTTGGTGGTGAGGTAAGTGGGAGTCAGCATCATCAACCTTCTGGTTCTAACCTGTCTGGAGTCTACATGCTGGTGGGCAGCATACTGTTAACTTCTCCCACCTGGTGGGGGTTTCAGTATCTGCAAAACAGCTCAAAGATATTATGTATATCCCTTGAGGGGGAACCAGGACCCTGCCCCAAGGCTGCACTATTGTTTCTTGACTGCTCCTCCCTTATCTCCGCATCCCCTCCCTTCCCTGATTAGCAAATGTTTGAACCTGCCCTTTGGAACTCAGGGAAGGTCACGGAGGCTGAATGAAGCCTATTTCCTGTAATCAAGAAATGGGGGACACAGAAAGGTTGTCATGCCCAGGAGCCCCACAGGGTCCTGTTCGTTATCAGCAGTGGCTCAAAGAAGGACCTGAGTTCAAGCACTAACGTGCTCACTGTGGAAAGAAAGGGGTTGGCCTGGCTCTGAGTACTCTTGGCACTGAAGGACAACTAGACTTGTGCCGGCGCCTGGGTGACCCACGCATTACAGTAGCACCAAAAGGCCACCTAACCCTGGACACTGCCTTGGGAGAGCTACAAAGGACGCTATGTGGACGACTGTCAACATTTGAACGTGACCTGTGCATTAGTCAATAGAACTCTATCAATGTGAAATGTCCTAATTTTACTTGACCTGTGCTTATGTAAGAAAATGTTCTGTAGAGGATACAAAAAGTGTTTAGGTGAAGGCTCACGATGTCCATAGCTTGGTTGCAAATGGTTCAAAAAAAATGTCTATGAATAAAGCGCAAACGTTAACAATTGGTAAAGATAAGTAAAAAGTATACGAGAATTCTTTATACTACTTTTTTTAACTTTCCATAGACTTCAAATTACATCAGCGTGAAAACTTCCCGCCACCCCAGCGCCCGCCCCTTCTAAAATAACACCGTAAATTACAGGAAAGATCTCAGGATATCCAAAAGAGTATAAGCAATTCAGACATAAAAGCTGCCACCAGAAGTCCTGAGTCATGTGGGGTTGGCCCACGTGACCGGAGGCCAGAGTCCAACATGGCGGCCTCCATGGGTCGCTGCCTTCTCTTCTTCATTTCACTGCGCGGCTTCCTCGGTGAGGCGTCCGGCGACCTCGGCTCGGGGTAAGTACAGCTGCCGGGGGCAAGCCTCGTCGGGGGGTCGCCCAGACCTGGGCACAGCACTCCGAGCTCAGGTCTGCCCCATCCCAGCAGGGCCTCCCGCGACGATGACTTGCTGCTGCCTTACTCCCGCGCGCGGGCGCGCTCTGCCCGGGACTGCACAAGGGTGCGCGCCGGCAGCCGCGAGCACGAGAGGTGGCCGCCGTCCCCCTCAAACCCCGGCGCCCGCGGCCCCGCCGTACGCATCTTCGTTTCGCACTTCGCAGACCGCGCGGTGGCCGGCCACCTGACGCGGGCCGCCGAGCCCCTGCGCACCTTCTCGGTGCTGGAGCCCGGCGGGCCCGGCGGCTGCGCTTCAAGGCGCCGCGCCACCGTGGAGGAGACGGCGCGGCCGGCCGGCTGCAGCGTCGCCCAGAATGGCGGCTTCTTCCGCATGGACACGGGCGAGTGCCTGGGGAACGTTGTGAGCGACGGGCGGCGGGTGAGCAGCGCCGGGGGGCTGCAGAACGCGCAGTTCGGGATCCGCCGCGACGGGACCCTGGTCACCGGGTGAGGAGGCAGGGAGTCCCGTGACTGTCTAGGCCTTAGATTCTAGAGCAGAGGGCCTGAGAGTTGAGGTGTAGCCGTGCCGCCGTGTTCAAGTCCCCTAACCAAACTGAGCCTCCGTTTTCTCATCTTCAGGATGGGGAAAGTAATGCCTTCCTTGTAGAGTTTATTCATTTTCCAGTATCGTGTAGCGCTTGCTTTGTGTCGGTCAATGTGCTGCGTACTGGGGATATAGCTGTAAACAAGCACAGTCTTTGCCTTCAAAAAAGGACACTACCCACTCCATTACTAGGAAAAATAAAACCCAGGAATATAATTAAGTTAATTCAAATTGTGTATGCGCAGTGAAGCAATGAACAGGTTGAACAGATTGTAAATAGAGTGTTGAGGTTTGGGAAGGTGATCAGGAAAGACGTCGGAGGACGTGACCTTTGAGTTGAGACATGAAAATTAATCACAAGTCAGCCAGAGTCAGAACTGGAGGAAGAGCACTGCAGTCAGAAGGAACAGCAAGCACTAAGGCTCAGAGGTGCAGAGGGGCTTGGTGTGTGTGAGGGACTGAAGGAAGGAGCAAAATATCAGAGGGCAGGACCGACTTTGGTCATTTATTTATTTTGACTTTGGTCATTTAAAAGCTTGCTCTGACCCTGCTGGATGCTAGGCTGGTTGGACCATAGTAGAAGCAAGGAGGCCAATTAAGAGGCTGTTGCAGGCATTAGATGGTAGTTTGGCTGGGGTGACGGCCTGAGAGATTGAGGGCCATAGGTGGACTTGTGATCTGTTGGGGATGGTTGTTTCTGTTAAATGAAGTGTAGATTGGGATGTGTAGACTGTTTGCAAAGATTGCTTCCAGGACCAGGCAGGTTCCTGGGCATGAGGAGGAATCAAGTAGCCAGGCGGTGGGGCGGGGGTAGTGTGGGGGGGCACTACCTGCAGCTGCCACTGCTGTTGACTGAATCTCATGCCTTCCCTGTGTCCAGGTACCTGTCTGAAGAGGAGGTGCTGGACACTGAGAATCCGTTTGTGCAGCTGCTGAGCGGGGTCGTGTGGCTGATTCGAAACGGAAGCATCTACATTAACGAGAGTCAGGCAGCTGAGTGCGATGAGACACAGGAGACAGGTGGGGGAGGGGCAATGAGTATGATGAGATGTGGGTGATGAGTGGGGGTGTTGGCAACAAGCATCTTGAAAACCAGGACCGGTGGGGTGGCAGGGGAAGTCTTTCAACAAGTACTATTCTAGGTATTGGGGATCAGTGGGGATTAAAGGAGATAAGATCCCTGCATTGTGGAATGTATAAGAAAGGAAATAGATATTAAGTATACTGAAAAGAAGTGGTAAGTGCTAAGAAAGAAAAAGTTGGAGGAAAGGAGCTATGGACAAGAGAATAGAGAAGTGTTCCTAAAATGTTTGTGGACCAGCAGCATCAGCATCACCGAGGAGGCTGTTATAAATGCAGAACTTCAGCCCCTACCCCTGTGCGTCAGTGCTACAGAATCAGAATCCCTGGGAGTGAGGCCCAAGAGTGTGTGTTCTAAGGAGCCCCCTGTGTGATTCTGATTGAAATTCGATTTTGAGAACCACTGGGATATGGAATACTGGGACAGGGAAGGTTCTCCATGGTCCTGATGTGGAAATGGGCTGTTTTAGACTGTGCAGTCAGGGAAGGCCTCATGGAGGAGGTGACTTAGATCAGAAGGCACAAGCCATGGGAAGAGCTGGGGAGAAGTGCAGTCCAGCCAGAAGTAGAAAGTGGCTGCAGGGTGTTCAGAGGGGTGGGCCCCCAGGAGAGGAGGTAGAAGAAGTAGGCTACGGAGGTCATGCCAGGCCTTGGTAAGGCATTTGGATTTTGTTCTAAGGACAGTGGAGGCCGTTGGAGCGTTTTCACCTGGAGTTTGATCTTGATTTACATTGAAGAACAACAGCCCTTTGGCTACTCTCTGGAGACTGACTGGGGCGGGGCACGGGAAGAGAGATGTTGCATGCATAGACCTGGAGGTGGAAAGTGATGTCTCTGTAGAGAGTGACTGGCAGGAAGCGGCAGGCAGAGCTTAGTAGGCCTCCCGAAGGGCCAGGTGATCAGCCAGGCTGCCTCTCCTTCAGGTTCCTTCAGCAAATTTGTGAACGTGATGTCAGCCAGGACAGCCGTGGGCCACGACCGGGAGGGGCAGCTGGTTCTCTTGCACGTGGACGGGCAGACGGAGCAGCGGGGGTGAGTGCTGTGAGCCAGAGCCTCTAGGCCTGGGCTGAGTCCTGCTCTGAGGAACTTCAGCCCACCAGCAGCTGCCCTTCTGACCTCCAGCTGTTCCCTGGGGATGTCCACACCCATCTGTTCCCTGTCTTCCCACAGGCAGAGGGTCCCTAGATCTGTCCCACTTCCAAGAACTCATCATCTTCCACACACTTGCTCTCAGTCTCGCCAACTTAGGGCCTCATCTCTCCTGAGCTCTGATTGGGGTGAAAGGAAATTATCACAAAGTTAGCTGGGAGTAGACCTCAGTTCCAATCCTAGCTTGGCCATCTGCGGGCTGTGTGGCCATAGACAAGTCATTTGACCTCTCTGAGCTGCTGTTTCCTCCTCTGTAAAGTAAGTGTGCTAGTCTGCTGTTGCTGTGTAACAAATTAGCACAGGCAGCACTGCTTTGTTAGATCAAAGCTCTGTAGGTCAGGAGTCAGTGGGTGGGGGGGCCCAACTGAGTTCTCTGTTTAGGATGTCCCACAGACAAAATCCAGCTGTTGGCCAGGCAGGGTGCTTATCTGGAGCTTCTGGGGAAGAATCCTCTTCCCAGCTCATTCAGGTTGTTGGCAGAATACAGTTCCTTGGAGTTGTAGGACTGAGGTCTTTGTGTCATTGCTGGCTGGGGGCCTCTCCACTCATGAGGCCGCCCACATTCCCCCTTATGTATATACGCTCCTCTTGTATATCTTCAAACTGCAAAAGGTGTGTCAAATCCATCTAATCCCCTTGTATTTCCAATCTCTCTCACTTCCTCTTCTGCCTCAGCCATAGAAAGCTCTCTGCTTTTAAGGTCTCCTGTGATTCCATCGGGGCCACCCAGATAATCGAGGACAGTGTGCCCATTTGCAGACAGCTGTGCCAAGTATCATAACATGATCAGGAGAGTGATCTCTTGTTATAGTCATAGCTTCCCAGGATTGGGACAGGACACCTTTGGGGGGGCACTTAGAAATTTGCCTGCCATAGCGGGTGTGTGATACTGTCCACTGTGGAAAGTAAGATGCATTAACCCAGAAATGGCTGTGGCAAGGTCAGCAGCACTGGTCTTGTGCCACAGCATTAACCTGTGGGAGATGGCGGAGTTCCTGCTGAAACAGAACGTGGTCAATGCCATCAACCTGGACGGAGGGGGCTCTGCCACCTACGTGCTCAACGGGACCTTGGCCAGTTACCCGTCTGATCACTGGTAAGCATACCAGAGCCCCCTTGTTGAGGTCCAAGGCCAAGCTTGTCCCCAACTGTCTCATTCAACAAATATTGAGTACCTACTCTGTGCCTGGCTCTGGGGATTCAGCAGAGAGCAGGAGGAGCCAAGACCCCTGCTTCTCGCTGCTTACAGGCAGTATATGTAGCGTACCAACATTGCCCAGGCCGATGGAAGGGGGTGATTGGTCAGGAAAGACCTGAGGATAGTGAAGCATGAGCTGAGATCTGGAGGATGAGGGGCTAGGTGGGCGTGGGAGAGCCTTCTGGGCACAGAAGAGCATGTGCAAAGGCCCTGGGGTGGAAGGGATTGTTGGGGGTGGGAAGAACCTGTAAAAGGCTGGAGAAGGGACAATGAAGAGAGGCAGGGAAAGGCAGCCCTTAGGGGCTGCAGTGGGGGGGTTTGAGGGTTTGCTGGGGTGGCCAGCACTTCAGCCTCTCTTCACACTCCTGTTTCCTCTGCAGCCAGGACAACATGTGGCGCTGTCCTCGCCGTGTGTCCACCGTGGTGTGTGTGCACGAGCCCCGCTGCCAGCCGTCTGACTGCAATGGCCACGGGACTTGCGTGGAGGGGCGCTGCCAGTGCACGGGGCGCTTCTGGCGGGGCGCCGCCTGCAGCGAGCTGGACTGTGGCCCCGCCAACTGCAGCCAGCATGGGCTCTGCACAGAGAGTGAGTGGGGCTCTTTGGGAGGCAACTCCAGCCCGGGCTCCCCACTCTCACTGCCCCAGCCCTGCCTGGGCCCTCACCTGACCTTCTCGGTCTTGTCTTGGCAGCCGGCTGCCGCTGCGAAGCTGGATGGACAGGGTCCAACTGCAGTGAAGGTAAAAGCCACCAGGCCAGCCTCCTGCCCGGCCCCCCGGGCACACGGGAGAGAGTGAGCCTGGCAGCTGCGAGCCTCAGCTGCCTTTATCTCTGCCTCCTGGTCTGCAAGTTGCTTCCCTCTTGTCTCATGCTTTTGCCTCACATGTAAATCACTGTATTAGTGTCCTGGGGCTGCTGCAACAGATTCCACCAACTCAGGTTTAAAACATTACTTTATTCTCTCACAGTTCTGGAGGCCAGAACTCCATAATCAAGGGGTCAGTAGGGCTGCACTGGCTCTGAAAGGTCTGGGGGAGGGTCCTTCCTGCCTCTTCCAGCTTCTGGGGGCCCCATGCATTCCTGGGCTGGTGGCTGCATCACCCCCGTCTCTGCCTCTGACTTCACAGGCACAGCCTTCTCCCCTGTCTGTCTCCAGTCTCCTGCTCTGTCCTCTTACAAGGACCCCAGGCCACTGGACTTGGGTCCACCTTAAGTGCAGGATGTTTTCATTTCAGGATCCTTAACTTAATTGCATCTGCAAAGACCCTATTTCCAAATAAGCTCACATTCACAGGTTCTGGGGATTAGAACATATCTTTGGGAGGACACAGCTCAACGCACTTATAACCCTCCATAGCTTAAATCCTTAGTGGCTTTCTTTGGCTCTGAGTGAAAAATTTGAACTCCTCAGCATGACCTACCAGGCCCCGGGGGCTCCAGCCACGCCCTGCTCTCCAAGCCTCAATGTCAGGTCCTCAGAGGCCTCCCCACCCCACCTCCTCAGTGCTTTGCTGCTGCCACAATCGGTCCTGTCCCTCCAGCGTGTGTCCTCCCTTGTCCTTTGACACCTGCTTTCTGGCTTGCTGGCTGCCTGCCCTCCATGAGATCACAGCCTCGGGGCCTGCCGCATACCAACTTCTCCAGAACTCTCTGTTGGGAGAACATGTGAACCTACAGGGCCACTTGGGGCGAGAGAGATGCGTTTGCAATCCCGTTAGCCCCAGCCTGGGGTGGGGTTGTGGGGCAGGACCAGGTTTTGCAAAGGCCCTGCTTCCCCCATCCCAGTGTGCACCAGCGGCTCCTTCGGGGAGGACTGTGCCAAGAAGTGCCAGTGTCATAATGGAGCCACCTGTGACCCAGTTCGGGGGACCTGCGCCTGTCCCCCTGGCTTCACTGGAGACATCTGTGTGCAGGGTAAGCTGGAAGGGCCCCTGACTCAGCCAGGAGGGAGCCCCGCCCAGGGGATGCTTCTGCATCAGCTCAGCTCAGCACACTCCTGGGCCCATCCCGGCAGTGCAGAGAGAGGCCCTGCCACCGAGGCCTCCACCTCTGTCTTTCTGGCTCCTCCCTGCAGAGTGTCCCCTCGGCTGGTACGGGCCAGGCTGCCAGAGCCCTTGCAAGTGTGAACACCAGTGTCCCTGCGACCCCCAGACCGGCAATTGCAGTCTCGCCTGGTCACGCACCTTGAACAGCATCCTCTCCCGAGGTACAGCCCCTCCCAGGCTCCTGGGGACAGCAGGGGGCAGACCCCTCCTCTCCCAACCTTCAGCCTCTCCCTGGCATCTTGCAGTGAAGCAGTGTCTCCCGCCACCCGAGGACACCCTGCAGACAGGAGAACTCTCCGTTTTCACCAGGTAGGTGCTTTGCTGGGAGCTGGGGCGGGGCGGGAGGAATCCCCCCTCCCTCTGCCTTGGAGGCGTGGCCTCCGCTCAGGGTGTGGGTAGGGCTAGGAAGTGGCAGCTGGCCACCAGATGACAATTCTCTGACATAAGGACAGGGAGAGTCCTATGTGATGCTCGCAGCCACCTGTGCTGTCCAGGGAGATGCTGAGAAGGACACTGGCCACCACCCCAGTGGGATCTAGGGGGCAGGGTGTGGGCTTTTTTTCTCAGCTTCGGTGCAAGAAGCATGAAGCCCTGAGCAGTTCACGTCATTTCTCTGACACCTGGGGGTGTTCACCGCTCGTGTTGGGTCTTTATTTTCTAGTGCAGGGGGTCTTCAACTTGACCTCCAGGGGAGTGTATTAAAAGAGATCTGGGTTCAAGAACCAATGCTGTCGGTCTGGGAGCCCCACTTGGAGAACCTCTCTTCTCATGGTTCTCACATCCCATAGCCCCCTGGGTGCCCGGGCCAGCCCCATCCCCTCAAAGTGGGAAGCAGGTGTAGGTGTGAATGAAAAGCCCCTTGGCCTTGTCCTGGAGGCAGCACCTGGGAGCTCATCACAAGCGCAGATCCCAGATCCCTCCTGGAGGTCCTAACCCTGTGAGTCGGGTGGGGCCTGGAGGAAAATCCTGGAAGTGTGCTGGGAAATGCAGCGGAGCAGGGACAGTGGTTCCCGGGAGCCCTGCACCCCAAGCTCAGCCTCCTCGGGTGTGAAACCATGTGGTCCTGCAGTGACGGAAGGGGAGCCATGGGGTGCTGAGGGGCACAGCTGCAGGCCGTGCCGCCCGAGCAGTCTGCTTTTGCATTGAGGGCTTCAGACAAAGACTCACATAAAGGAAAAAAGATCATTGAAGGACCCCACCCATCCCCGCCAGCTCCCTGACTTGGAGGAAGGGATGCGGGTCCTCCCTGCTCTGTGTGCTTTGAGGACCCTGGAGAGAACCCAGCCTCTGTTGTCAACATCCCCGGAAGTACAGAATGCAAACTGCTGCCTCCCGGGGCAGATTAGGTCCCCAGCTGTATTATATGTGGCCTATACCCATTGAAATGTACACTTATTAGCAACATCTGAAACTCAGTAACGTTCACGTAAAAATCTTTTTTTTTCCACGGCTGCTCTTGAAATATCAGGAGATGTGGCCGCACCGGCCTTAGTCCCACATAACAACTGTCCCCGCTGCTCCCGAACATGCGTGGAGTGTGCCCTCCACCCCACCAGGCCCGTTGGTTCCTCGACAGTTCCCGTGCGGTCCCTGGAGGCCCCCGACCCTGTGCCCCTGTTCTGGGAGGAGGAGCCAAGTGAGGGGAGGGAGGGAGCCCCTCCAGCGCACCCCCAGCCTGAATCGCCCAACAGTGTCCCCATTCGGGGCTTCTCTCCTGCCCCCAGCACCACCTGGCTGGCCATCACCTTGGCCCTGGTTTTCGTTCTGCTGATCAGCACGGTGGCAAACGTGTCCTTATTCCTCGGGTCAAGGGCAGCGAGGAGCCGGCAGCTGGACGGGGCCTACGTCTACCACCCACTGCAGGAGATGAACGGGGAGCTCCTGGCTGCTGAGAAGGAACAACCGGCTGACACCTGTAACCCCTTCAAGGACTGAAGCCTCAGCTGCCCATCATGACCTGTTCTGGAGGCTCGTTTGCCATGAGCTCTGGCTTCTGCAGGGGAAATTCCAAGGCCACTGACCATCTGGGTGGTCTCGACCCACGTGCCAAGCCAGGCTTCTGACAGCACCTGTGCCTCAGCCCCTCACCTGGCCACCTGCCTTGGCACATGCAACCCTAGCAATACAGCGCGCCCTGGAGAGACTCTGCCTCCTTCCCCGCCTGCCTGTGCCTGCTGCTCCCGAGGCCTGTCCCCCAAGGGCCTGCCCCGCCGCTGCCAAAGAGTCTCCGGCCTCCCAGGGCAGGGGCCGCTGCCAGTGGAACTCATGATGACCCAACTGTGGCCGAGTGGCAGGGTCCAGCCAGCACCCTGGGATGGGGTGAAGAGACTATGGCCACATCGAGGGATCCTTTTTTACAGACCTCATCACCGAACTTGCCGACTAGAATTCTATTTCCTGTCATGGGAAGCTCCTTAAAGGGAAGAGGGGTGAAATCATGTTTACAGGCTCTCTATTTTGTCCTGCCACCAAAAGGGTTTTTCTACCACTTGAATAAATGGATATACTAAAAGGACCCCTGGAGCGGCATCTGAATGCAGAATCGTGGAATTGAGGGACCCCTAGATTTTGACAGGTGGGGCTGCTTAACCTGAGTCAGGGGCACGTCCAGCTCCCTTATCTATTTTATTTAATCCAGGGGTTCTCACTTTAAAGTGTACTCGAATTACCTGGAAGAGCTCGCTAAAAATGCAGATTCTGGCCTGGGCTGGAGCCTCAGAGTCTGCAGGTCTCACTGAGCTCCCAGGTGATGGCTGCAGGTGTCTGGACCACACTTTGAAAAAGGAAAGTTTAGTCCGCACCATGTTTTAGTAGAATTTAAATTAGTTACCAACGCTTAAAAGTCAAGAGATTGGGTTTCCCTGGTGGCGCAGTGGTTGCGCGTCCGCCTGCCGATGCAGGGGAACCGGGTTCGCGCCCCGGTCTGGGACGATCCCACGTACCGTGGAGCGGCTGGGCCCGTGAGCCATGGCCGATGAGCCTGCGCGTCCGGAGCCTGTGCTCCGCAACGGGAGAGGCCACAACAGAGGGAGGCCCGCATACCACAAAAAAAAAAAAAAAAAAAAAAAAAGTCAAGATATTATGGGCTTCGCTGGTGGTGCAGTGGTTGAGAGTCTGCCTGCTGATGCAGGGAACACGGGTTCATACCCAGGTCCAGGAAGATCCCACATGCCGTGGAAAGGCTAGGCCTGTGAGCCATGGCTGCTGAGCCTGCGCGGCCGGAGCCTGTGCTCCGCAACGGGAGAGACCACAACAGTGAGAGGTGCGCGTACTGCAAAAAAAAAAAAAAAAAAAAAAAAAAAAAGGTCAAGAGATTAAATCCAGTTTTCTAGTTTCTCTTTTTAAAAAAAATAAATTTATTTATTTATTTTTGGCAGCGTTGGGTCTTCGTTGCTGCGCACGGGCTTTCTCTTGTTGCGGCAAGTGGGGGCTACGCTTTGTTGTGGTGCGCAGGCTCCTCACTTCAGTGGCTTCTCTTGTTGCGGAGCACGGGCTCTAGGCACCTGGGCTTCAGTAGTTGTGGCTCGCTGGCTCTAGAGCTCAGGCTCAGTAGTTGTGGCGCATGGGCTTATTTGTTCCGCGGCATGTGGGATCTTCCCAGACCAGGGCTCAAACCCGTGTCCCCTGCATTGGCATTCTTAACCCCTGCACCATGAGGGAAGTCCTCTGGTTTCTCTTTAAAAGAAAGAGAGAGCTCGAAGTCCCAGCTGATGCCCTCCTGCCGCAGCAAGGAGACAATGACTTGTCCGAGCTGAGAATGGCTGGTGCCGTCTGGATCTGTCCTCTCCAGCTCATAACAGCCCCAGCAGCTGACTTCCCTCGCCTGTGACCTGCATCCCTGTGAGTATTAGAGTTTGTAACTTGTGGCCTCGAAGGGTCTTTAGGAAGTGCCTGGCGATATCCTGCCCCATGAATATATATCACACTGTGTGCTTAGCAGCTTTTGGGGGAGGGGAGGGGGGGAGGTGCTGCTGTTTCCAGCAGGTCCTCAAATAGATCCAGGTATGTGATGGACTGAATGTTTGCGTCCCCCCAAGGTTTGTATGTTGAAGCCCTAACTCCCAATGTGATGGCATTTGGAGGTGGGGCCTTTGGTTTAATTAAATTAGGCTTAGATGAGGTCATGAGGGTGGTGCCCTTATAAGAAGAGGAGGAGACAGGAGAGCACTATCTCTGCGTGCACACAAAAGGACAAGGCTGTGAGAACACACGGTGAGAGGATGGCCATCTGCAAGCCAGGAAGCGGGCCCTCACCAAGAATGAAATCTGCCAACACCTTGATCTTGGACTGTAACTGTAGTGGTTACCTAGTGCTGTGCAGAAAACGAGCCCAAAACTGGTGGCTTTCAACAACCGGTCATTGCTTCTCATGAAAAATAATTGTTTCTTGTGCTTCTAAGGTCAGTTGGGTGATTCTGTTGATCTGGGCTAGGATCAGTGAGTCCAGCTGGGCTCACTTATGTGCCTGCCATCAGCTAATGGGCCAGCTGGGGCCTGGTCCGGAGTGGCGACAGCTGAGGACATAGCTCTGGTCCGCGTGGTGTCATCCTCCAGGAGGCTGGCTCAGGCTTGGGATGAATGTGGAGACGGGGATCCAGGGAGAGATGTGAAGCCTCTTGAAGCTCACCCCTTGATGAAAAGCTGCAAAGGAAGATGAATGCAGGAGGCTGACTGAACCCATCACTGCAGATGAGCTACTGTAACATGGGTCTAGTTTCACTTTAGAAAGGAAGTATTCGGTTCAGAGAAGTGAAATGTCACAGGCCAGCTCCCAGCCTCCAAGTTCCTGCAGGGATGCATCTGTGGGTCTGTATGTCTTTGTCTCCCCCGGAGACAGGGTGTGGAGAACTGCTGTGCCAGCCTGCGACATTCCCTACAGGGAACAGGATGTTTGGGTCCTACAGTAGGTGCCACAGGCCAGGGTCTGTCGGTGTCCTGGGGCACATCTCATCAAGCACCTAGTGGACCCATCAGCCCACAGCCCACAATACCCACCACCAAGCCACTAAAAGTTCTCCCTTCTCACTCAGCCCCCGTCCTGAGTTTGTGACCAGGTTGGAGGAAGGAGGGGAGTGGCTTTCACAGCATGTCCAGGAACTTGACTGCCACTTGTCCAAAGATCCAGGGGAATGCTACAGGTTTTTATTCCTCCTTCCAGAAATATAAACAGCCAAGTTCACATGTTCCTCCAGGGACCTTGTGTTTCATCTCCACCTGGAAGTTTAGTTTTGTATTTTGCTTTTATTTACTTATTTTTTGGCCATGCTGTGTGGCATGCAGTATCTTAGTTCCCTGACCAGGGGTTGAACTTATGCCCACTGCAGTGGCAGCACAGAGTCCTAACCACTGGACTGCCAGGGAAGTCCCATATTTTGCTTCCTTTTAATGAACCCCTGGGCTGCTTTGATGTTTTGCTGCCAGTGTTCAAGGGTAAGAAATAGTTTCAAGAGCTCAGACAAGTTCCCAGGCACCTTAGAATCGATTTGGCATATTCTTAAGACAGCTCCCGAGCCTGGCTGCGGGTCTGAATGTATTCCCCCAGAATGACCCACTGAATCAGAATCTCAGGGGCAGGAGTTGGGGGTCAAGGAATCTACAGGGAGCACCCCCGGGGGTCCTGAGGCAACAGGCTGTGGAAACCTTTGTCTTGAAGGGTCTGACGTCCACTGAGGGCATCTTTGTTCTCAGCTGTGCTGGCAGCTGGCTGGAGAGTTACAGTGCTGGGCACAGGCCTAGTGGACTCCAGGCCAGAGGGAGCACAGCAGTACCTGGGGAGGGTCCATCGTGGCGTGCCTGAGGGTCCCTAGGACACTCTGAGCCATGTGAGTCCTGCCCACATTCGCCTTCCCTGTGGCCCATGGATTTTTAAAAAATGTGTCACAAGCGGGTATCTATCTTTTTTTATTTATTTTAATTTTTTTTTTTTTTTGGCCAGTTTGTGCAGCTTGCAGGATCTTAGTTCCCCAACCAGGGATTGAACCCATGCCACAGCAGTGAAAGCGCTGAGTCCTAACCACTGGGCCACCGGGGAAGACCCACTGGTATCTATCTTTGCCCAGCATCCAGTCTCTCTTCTTTCAGTAACTTCCCTTCTTAGGCTGGGTCCCCTGGCAGCAGAACCTGACACTAGGATGTGAGGGCAAGTAGTTTATTTGGGAGGCAACCCCAGGAAGCCCTGCTGGGGGACAGAAAAGTGAGTCCGGGAAGGGAAGGCAGCCCGTACACGGTGCCTGAGTGAGCAGCTCCCACTGTGGGCGGCCGGGCTCGACCCCTGGGACCTCTGGGGGGTGGAGAGAACACCTCGGAGTTGGCCACCTGCTCACGGGGAACTGGGGGTGTTTATCAGCCTACATTCATTCATCAGGTTGAGAACTGCTCCTGGGGGTTAACTCCCTGGCACTTCCAGTCTGCCCTTCTCAGGGACAGGGGGATGCTCCAGCCACGAGAGGTAGCCATCAGAGAGAGAGTTGCAGGTTCATATATCCAGATGTCCTCTGCCCAGGGAAGGTGGGCAGGGCATCGAGAGCCACAGCCGAGAGCCTCCCTCATGTTGCCTTTAGGTAATACCTCTCCCCCAGTCTCCATCCTTGTGGTTTGGCTGGCACCGTCACCTCCCTCCAAGTCCCAGGTGGTCTCAGTGGATGGTTCAGAGATAGGCATCTGTCCCAATTGGCCAATCAGAGCCCACGCTGGAACTTCTGCTGGAAGTGGGGGTGAGAAACTCTGCCAGGATTGTCCAGCATCCAGGGTGTGGGCCACATGGAGGAGAGTGATGCCAATATGGAGAAGAACCCAACCAAGAAAGGGGGATGTTTGATCCCCTGGATCCAGCTATACCTGAAGCATTCTTGGACTTCCCAATTACATGGACCAGTAAATCCCCATTTTGCTTGAGAGAGTTTGTGTTGGATTTTGGGGTCTCTGGCAACCCCAAGAATCTGAAACTCATGACATGCCACCCAAGCAGGGGCACATTTTGGACTTGGGAATTTGCAGAGCTTAGATGGGACATGGAGCAGGAGGCAAGATAGTGTCTGAGATTCCAGTACCTACCTGTGGTGTTGGGGGAACACCTGTGACACGAATATACAGGAGCCTAAGTCATCGGTACTGCTGGTCAGGGGTTAACATGGGCTAGTTATGGCAGTGCAAGTGTCCCCTCCCCACCCCATGGGAGTGATGGAAGACTCCCGGGCACAGAATGTGTACTAGAAGTCCTGGGGGCCTGACTTGGAACCCCAAGAGTTCTGTGTGTTGGGCAGTTGCCACGGTGACATGTGTCTCAGCTGCTGGGCTGCTCCTTATCTAATTTTAGTATCTGGAAAGACCCCAGAAAAAGATTCCAATCCTGGGGTCAACGGGTGGGCTCAGGGGCCCTGAAATGGAAATGGGATTCAAGTGTGATGCCACAGCTTTCATCGGATTCTCGAAGGGTCTGTGTCCTGGCTCCAGGACTCTTAGGTCAGGGGTTTCAAATTGTGCCTTTTGGGGACCCGCATTTCTCAGCAGTGCCTTGGTGGGCGCTGAAGGGAGGGGAGGGAAAATGGGCTGGGGAGAAGTTTGAGAGCCACCCAGCGCCTTTCCTTCTGGCTCTTTCCAGCTCCTTCCAGGCTCTGCCCAAACTCCCACAAGAGCTGCTTGCACCCTGATACCTGCCTCCTCTGCAGAGGCCCCTGGCCTCGGAGGGAGAATTGGTCCCAGAGGAAGCCTTTGGGTCACAGGGAGGCTGGGTGTGTTGTGTTCTGCCCTCGCTGGACCGAAACCCCAAGGGGCCTCCCAGACGTCAGCAGTGGGACCTGACCCCAGCTCAGACCTGACCCCAGCTCGCCTGCCGCAGGGAGCTCTTCGCCACACCCATGGTGGCTGGCTGTTCTGAGAGCCCCTGCCCAACAGCTCCTGGGCAACCAGTGGAAAAGCAGCAGCTGATTCCTTCCTCTCCGGGGGTTGGGGGCGGGGGGGATGGGGGGGCGCCGAACGCAGCCACAGGAACCGCACCTCCTCTGCTCCCCCGACAGCCCTTGGCCTCCTGCTCCAAAACAAGGGACCCTTCCAGTGTTTAGGACTCAGCGCTTTCACTGCCGGGGGCCCGGGTTCAATCCCTGGTCGGGGAGCTAAGATCTTGCAAGCTGCACGGCTGCAGCCAAAAAAAAAAGAGAATCCCACGACGCCTGTGACACCTTACTCCGTGTCCCAGGGGAGCTCGCAGGAAGGACAGGGGCCACCCCAGACAGGCCCCCGCCCCCTCCTGATGTCAGGACTTGGCTGTCCTCTGATGCAACTCTGGGACTTGGGTAAAACCCAGGGGAGAGGGCAGAGCAGCTCAGGAAGATGGACAGCAGGGCCCTCACCTTCACCTGGATACCTGGCAAGTAGAATCCAGGAGCCCACTCCCAAGACTCGGTGTTGGCAGTGATGAGTGGGGCCTAGAGGCCCGCATTTAATACACTGAAAACTGCACGTGTGTCTGTTCATGCACTGTATGCATATGTGGTGGGTTGAAGAGTGTCGCCCCAGAATTCGTGTCCACCCAGAACCTCAGAATGTGACTTTACGTGGAAGTAGCCTTCTTGCCAGTGTAATTGGTTAAGGGTCTTGAGATGAAATCATCCTGGATTTAATGGGCCCTAAACCCAATGACTGGGTGTCCTTATATAAGAGGGGACACAAAGAGGTGAAGGCCAGGTAGAGACAGAGGCAGAGACTGGAGTGATATGGCCACAAGCCAAGGAACACCAGGAGCCTCCAGAGGCTGGAAGAGGCAGGAAGGATCCTCCCCTAAAGCTTTAGGAGGGAACACAACCCTGCCAACACCTTCATCTCAGACTTCTGCCCTCCAGACTGTGAGGGGATCAATTTCTACCGTTTTAAGCTACAACTTTGTGGTAATTTGGTACGGCAGCCCTAGGAAACTAATACACTATATTTGTGCTTTATATGTTAAAAACGTGATTTTTTTGTGCCCCCCCTTCCCTCCGAGAACCAATCTGCAACCCCTTGAGGGTGATGTCACCCCTGTTGAACATGCTCTTGAGTCTTTTAAACAACAGCTGAGTAATTCTTGAACAAACCCAGGGAAACCTCCAGGGTTCTAGGAAGTAGACAACAGAGGTATATCCAAATCTAAAACATTTAATGCTTCTGGTTGGAGCAAATGATCAGGTGAACAAGAAACATCGTGTTTTCCTGGCTGAAACAGACTGTGTGATCAGTTCATTTTACAGGGGGAGAAATTCCAGACGCAGGGTAGGAAAAAAAAGTCTCAACCCGTGGGGAGAACATTCTGTAGCTTGTTGAGGGAAACACCACTTGGAATGATGCTCTTACAGATGAGTAGATGTGCCCAGAGAACAAAAGCAGTTTCTAAAAAGGGAAAGTCAGAGGTAACTAGTATCCCAATCTCCCACTTTTCTCCAGATGCACAGTGTGTAAAACAGTGACGGGTGTCCTCACAGGAAGTCTGGAGTCTTTGGATGAGAAGCATTAAATAATCAGAATAACCACTGACTTTTATCAAGAGCTTTCCATGTGCCAGGCTGAGGACTCCACAGCCACTCTTGTTTCATCCCACTACGACCCAGTGAATGAGGTAGGCACTGCTATCCCTATTTTACAGATGAGGATATTTAGGCAAAGAGAGGTTAAGTCACCTGCTGGAGGTCACACAGCTAGTGAAAGGATGGCTGGGGCTTGAACCCCACTTTGTCGAGATTTTACGATCCAGGCTCCTAAACCCAGTGCCTGAGGAGGTCCTATTGCTAATAGGCCATTTCTGTCCTGTCCACAATAGGTTAATGAACAAGATGGAGAAAGAAACCAAGCCAAGGAGCTTCCAGCCCTGGGGTCTGGGGAAATTTAGAAGCCAAGAGCTTGGCAGCACTTCCTTGGATTTTTAACCCCAAGCCTCCCAAAGGTAAGAAGAATGGCTCCTGATTGATGATGGTCCAACATGGGCCCCAGGGACCTCCAGCACAGAAGAACAATAGCAGATGCCACTGTGGTCACCTGCTGCTCCTGTGGCCCAGTTCCCTTTGTCCATTGGGTGACTGGCCCTCCCCTACTCCACTGTTGCTTCTGGAGGGAATGTCGATCACAGGACCCCCAGCCTCTTGGCCAGTATGTCCACAAGAGTGAGCACGTGACTTGCCCAGGGCCAGTCAGAGCCTTCTCTGGGATTTGAGATGGGAAGAGTCTCTTTCTGGCTTAGAGATTGAGAGCCCTGTGGTTGTAGGCTAGGGGCTGCTGGCAGCCACCTTCCGTGGCAGGTGGAGGAGAGGACAGGGCAGCATGCAAAGTGATGCAGAACCAAGAGGCCTGGGTGAGGCTAAGGATCAGCACGTGAGCCTGGGGACACTGGGCTCCTGGATGCAGCCGTACCTGGAGCAAGCAAGCACCATCCCAGTTACAGGAGCCAGGGAATTCCCTTTGTTGCTTAAACCTGTTTGAGCTGGGGCTTTCCCGAGGGAGGGAGGAGAGCAAGCTCTCAAAAAGAGAGGGCTGAGGCTCCTTATCGTTGCTGCTAAGTCTGGACAGCTGATAGCCGACCTTCCTCCCTGGAATCAGCAGATCCAGGTTCCACTTGTCAAAAGCCACTTATAACCTCAAGTAAAGGAAAGGCTTCTCCATCCTTCACTGGGGGCTAGTCCTAGACACTAAGTGTGCGGGGAGTGCCAGGGTAGCTTACCCCAAAATGCTTCTAGTTTGTAGAGACAAGCTAGAAATTCACCTAAAGATAGTTGAAAATATCGCAGATTGCTCCCAGCGATAAACGCCTGGTGACATGGGAGCAATTAGTTTTAAGAATGTCTCCAATCTTCCTCTCTCTCTCTCTCATGCAGGTACACATACACCTTAATGCAGGATGCAGAGTTTGGGATTTTGTTTCTATATCTGAGAAGTGAACTGAAAACCTTAAAGGTGGGCAAGGCTCCCTCTCTGCAGGGAGAAGGGGGTCTCTGAGGATGGCTCCTTCCCTCTACTCCAGGTATGGGGTTGAGGGTGGCATGGAAGTAGATCCTTGCCCTGTCATGACGAGCTTGCATGGAGGTGACATCCCCGTAGTTGTGAACTCACCCCTTGGGCAAGGCCCAGCAACTCTGGGTGTCAGTCAGAGACGACCCCAACTATAAGCAAAGCTGTGAGATGAGAGTAACGCTGAGTCTCTCGCCCCAGACTGTGGAGCTATTTCAGTGAAGTCCCTCCCAGGCAGGTAATGCAAGTGAGTGATGTGGGCTAGGGGTGGGTTGATAGAGAGGTGTGGGGACTGGGGTGGCCCCATCCAGGGGCGCAGCTGTGTTGTGTTTACACAGCAATAGTGGCTCTGTTTGGCCAACACTCCTATATGCCTAAGTGAAGCTGTAAATCCTGATTTCTGTGTGAAATGCCCCAATTTTAAAACCTTTTGTTTAGGCAAAAAACAAAAACACTAAAAGCAGGCCAGATCAGACTGCAGGCTGCCATTGGTGACCTCTGACCTGTTGCCTTTTTGCAGGCCCAGGAAATGAAAGGAGAAATGTCCTCAGACCCCAAGGAGACCCACACCCCTCCCATGCAGGAACTCAGGGAAAGTCTTTCAATATTGGAGCTGCTTCTGGGGGTCAGATTTGCCCCAGAGCAGCTGCAACAAAGTCACAGCCCCCAACCCACAGGGGAGTCCTGATGACACATTGAGAGCCTGGATCTAGCCTTACCTGAAGCAAGTCCTCCTACACTGGCCAGTTACATGCACCCATGGATGGTCACCCTTTTTTGTTTAAGCCACTGGGAGGTGACTTATAACCAAAAAAGTTACAATTAAACAGATTCCCAGGAGAGAAAGGGACTTCCAGAGGGTATAAAGATAGCCAGAGCCGCTTTATCACTGCCTGGAACTCAGCAGAAAAGCTGGGCCTTCCCACCCTCTTCAAGTCACGGGTGGTCAGGGTTAGGCCTGCCCAGTCATGTGCTGGGAAAATGAATTTCAAGTCCAGGGTAGGCAGCTCCCCCACAAAGTGGAGCCTGTAACTCATATAACTGCTCACCAGCATATCCTGGGACCCAGGGCATCGCTACGGGTTTAGATGCTATGGTGAACACTCAACGTTCCTGCTTCTTATGGGGGGAACCCCAATAGTCTTAGAAGGCCCCTGAAAAGGAGGCCACCCCAGGGAAGCAGAGCCAGAGGTGGCGGGGGGGGGCACTAAGCCTGATGACATCCCTGAGCCCCCAGACCTGAACGTGGTTAGCCCACCCCTTGGCTTTTCGTACGCGAAGCCCCATCGGAGATGAGTCTGTTCTCACCACTTCAAGAGCCCACGGGGCTCCAGCCAACCCGACTTTGGCTATGTCCAGATCCAGGGCTGCAGCCCACATGGTCCCAGGCCTCGTGGATACTTGTGGATGTGGGAGGCGAGCAGGCTGCCCCGCAGGGCTCGGTCCTGACTATCTGGAGACCAGGGAGCTGCTGTGGGACTGGCCGGAGGAGGAGGTGGTGGCGCTGAGCTGGGAGAAGCGGCTGGTGCAGGATTCCAGGCTGGACATGGAGCCCCTGGGGAGGAAGCACACACACGTTGCCTTCTGGTGGTGACACAGCCCTGGGTGCAGATGAGGCCCCAGGGCCCTTTCCATAAGGCTGGTAACCGCCCCAGGCACAGAGAGCAAGTGCAGAGGGAAAAGCAAGTGAAGCTGTGATGAGAAACGAAGCCCAGCCCATTTCCCTGCACCCCCTTCCCCCCAAGAAGAGCCCAGCCTTCCACCTACCATTCAGGGGCTTCCCTGACCCGGGGGTCTAGCATGGCCCGGAGGGGACCCCGTTATCTCCAGCCTCCCCTCTCTGCCTCCTTTCAGCTCCTCTGACACCTGCCTCCCATCTTGGGGCCTTGTGTGTCTGCACCTGCTGCCAGAAGGCTTTTTCTCCTGCCCAATTTGTCCAGTCAAATCCCGCTCCAGACTACGGAGCAGCACTGTCCAGGAGACCTTTCTGCTATGACAAATAACAGATGTCCCATATCTGCGCCGTCCAACACGGCTGCCATTGGCCACATGGGGCTGCTGGGCATTCTAGATGTGGCTAGTGTGACCAGGAACCGAACTTTTAATTTTATTTAGTTCTAATTGCTATGTTTAAATTGTTACCTTTGGCTAGGAGCTACCGGGTTGGAGAGTGCAGCCTTAGGGCCCAGCTACTCAAAGTGTTGTCCGGGGACCAGCAGCACCAGCATCTCCTGGAGCTTGTTAGAGCTGCAGACTCTCCGGCCCGCCCCAGAGCTGCACAATCAGAGTCTGCATTATGACGAGCCCTCCAGGTGATCGTGTGCACACTGCCTAGATCTCAACTCCAATGTCACTTCCCAGACACCTCCCCCACACCCCCACACCCCTGCCCACCGTGTGCCAGGCCTGGTCCTGGGCTCTGACAGCGCCCTATGTTAAGGCCTCTAGCACCTCCTGGAGTGTGACCTTGAGCAAGGACCCCAGGCTGGAATAACTTCATGGCATCTATCGGTGCTCGGGTGTGGTTACGTGGTCTCCTGCTCCATGATGGCAGACCCTATCTGTCTGGTCCCCCCAGGGCCACCGGTTGCCCACTGAGAGCAGCCTTGAACTGGTTCTCTCCTGATACTATTGAAGGTCAGGGCAGCAAGGTTCCCCCACACTGACTAGACAAGACAGGCTGGCAAGCAGCATCCGGCCCACCCCTCAGCCTCCACCTGCCCTTCCGAAGGCAGCAGCCCCCAGATGCAGGTGTCTGTGTGTCTGAGTCCCTCTGGACCTCAGTCTCTCTCTCCCACATTGAGCCCCAATGGCCAAAACAGGCTGCTTCCCAAAGGGAATCACCACCCTCTGACACCCTGTGGGGTCTCGCTTTGGAGTAAAGATGCTGGCCCAGCATTTCTTTTCTTTTTTGGGGGGGTGTGCTTACGGCTTGTGGGATCTTAGTTCCCCGACCAAGGATTGAACCCACATCCTCGGCAGTGAAAGCGCAGAGTCCTAACCACTGGACCACCAGGGAATTCCCAGGCCCAGCATTTCCTGTGCCAGCTGCATATGCCCCTAGGATCCCTGGAGCTCTGCCTTGGATATGGGTCCAGACTCAATACCCTCTTGGAGCCTCAAATTTACTCATTGGTAAACAATTTAAAGCGTCGTTTTTAGAAGGAAACTACACAGATATTATCACGAAGCAGGATGCAAAATCACACATTTTTAGAAGATAAAACACAAGGTATGGAAGAAACCACTATTGAGTACTTACTATATGCTCAGGTGAAGGGCAGGCTTCCCCCAACCATCTCATCCTCAGGACAACCCCATGATATAGGGGCTCCTATTTAACAGCTGGGGCTCAGAGAACTAAAGTGACTTGCCTGAGGTCACAGAGCAACCAGGAAGTGCTGGAGGTCTTAACCACTACACTTCCCTGTCTCTCTGACAGCAACACTTGGGGAGAGTTGTCTGTGAGGCATTATTCTAGAATGTCCTAGAGCAGTCCAAACCCAGTTTTATGGAATTCTAGGAGTGAGGGGAGGTACAAATAGGAGGGCTCAGGCTCCCTTTCTCCCCCCACCAATCAATCTGGTATGTTAGGCTTCTGTCCAGGTTTCATTTGAAGGGAAGGTTCTGCAGCTGAGGCTGAAGCAGCATAGTGATCTGATCGCTCATGAAAAGGTGCTGAGCCACTGGCAAGTTTAACAACACCTATGCCAGGGCCCCACCCCTGGAGAAGCTTGAGGGCAAGTAGAGAAGGTGAATCCAGTGTCCCTAGCCCAGAAGAAAGTGGCCTCAGGTGTGCTGTGGGCCTGGTCTGGAGGGGAGTCCAGGGCCCCTCGTACCTGAAGTCCTCAGACGCCAGCACCTCGTAGTAGTAGAGGAGTTTGCACCTGGGGCCAGGGCTGTGCAGGGCCATCAGGACATCCTCCACACCCGGGAGGTTGCAGGCCATGTGGCCAGGGGTGCTGTGCATTTGCCACTGGAGCAGGTAGATGCCAGGCCACTGGGTCACGTGGGAGCCCTGAAACACAGCAGCCACACACCTGAGGCCCTGGTCCACCAGGGGACAGGAGACCCTTTCTAAACCAGTCCACCAGCAAATCCTTCCTTTTGGGGTGTCCCAAAGCCACCTTTGCTTCCCCTCTGCTGTTACCCCATATCCCTGGCAGCTGAGAGCCTTCCTCTTAATCGGGATGGGGGGTGGGGGTCGAGGCCTAGGGGGTGCGGCTATAGGACAACAGAGGTGTGGTTTGGTTAAACGCCTGGGTTTTGTTGGGCTCTTGTCCTGCCAGGTGGGATTTGCAAATTGAGGAGACCTGGAAAGGGAGCTTAAATGTGCTTAGGGTTTGTTGAGGGCAGAGGGACAGCAAGAAAGGAGGTGTTAGTTTTTATAAGAAGAGCAACTTTGAAAAAGGGCTGGGATGTACTGTGGGACCCTGGGGCGGGGCTGCTGGTGTATGATGTGACAGCTGTCTGCTCAATTCCCTTAGGAGACCTCCAGTAAGATCTGCACTGCTCGCCAGTGCGTGCGTGCGTGCGTGCCTGTGTGTTTGAGGCCGGTGATGTTTGACCTGCAAGCACTGGCCTCATGGAGAATGTGGGGGTCAGCAGGGGTGGCTCATGTTCTGGTGACACGTCCGAGTGCTGTTCCCAGACCTACAGTTTCTCTGTTGCCTGGGTTCTGAAAACTTGACTGTGCCTAAGGAATCACGGTGAGAGGTGAGGGATACAGACACCAGGCCCCAGGCCCAGAGGTTCTGAGCCGGCCCTCCTGCCGTGGGCCCCAGCAACCTGCATCTTTGACAAGAGTCTCGGAATTCTGAGGATGGGGCCCTGCCAGAATCTGTCTTTCTCCCCAAATGTCCCGCAGGGTCTCTGAGGCCGGAGACCAGGTCCAGTTTGTCCATTGCTGTATCCCCAGAACCCAGCACACAGTGGACACTCCTGAGTGATGAATGAATAAATGAACCAAAAAACAGAACCTGGGGACTTCCCTGGTGGCGCAGTGGTTAAGAATCCACCTGCCAGTGCAGGGGACACGGGTTCGATCCCTGGTCCGGGAAGATCCCACATGCCTCGGAGCAACTAAGCCCGTGCTCCACAACTACTGAGCCTGCACTCTAGAGCCTACGAGCCACAGCTAATGAAGCCCATGCGCCCTAGAGCCTGCACACTGCAACTACTGAAGCCAACGCACTCTAGGGCCCGTGCTCCGCAACAAGAGAAGCCACCTCAATAAGAAGCCCGCGCACCGCAACGAAGGAGGAGCCCCCGCTCGCCGCAACTAGAGACAAGCCGCGCACAGCAACGAAGACCCAACATGGGCAAAAAAATAAATACATAAATAAATTAAAAAAAAAAAGAAACAGAACCTGGACGCTCTCCCCTTCCCGGCAGATGAGGGGGCCCTCCACACGGCTGTAATCTGCACCCAGGGCCCAGCCTTTGTCTGTCAGCTGCCCGCCAGCCCTGGCCCCGGGCTCCCGGGGACCCAGCTTGGGCGCCTGTTTGGTGTGGTACAGAGTGAACATCACGTCCCCTTGCAGGATGTCAAAGTCCCAGGTGATGACTGACTCCCTCTCCAGAATCTCCACCGCGACCTACGTGGGGACAGGTGACAGGTGAGGTCTGAACGTCCACGCTCGCAGGGCCTGGGGTGGGGAAGTCGGCTGCAGGGGTGTGGGTGCCCACCCCGGTCTCCATTCCCTCAGCCCCGACCCCAAGTCCAAGAATTGCTCTGGACAAACAGACCCACCTCTGTCTGAAATGCCTGGGAGGATCCACCCTGAAGCAGGGTGACCACAGGGCAACCCACAGCCAATGACTGGCTGATGTGAGGGTACAAAAGGCTGGCCGCCTGCCATGCTCTCCCCATGGATCAGGCTGGGCTAGACCATGGCTGAAACCGGCTCTTGGCTTAGCTTCTGCCCCCGCCCTCCTTACAGGTTTCTCCTGAGCCCTCATCCTCTACAGATCACTGGCACAAAAGCCCTCGTCTCAGACTCCGCTTCGGCGTCCCTGACCTAAGACGGCACCCAGCCCAGCAGGCCCTTGCAGGCTGGGACCCCGGCACCTCATGGGGGGCCCCACGGAGCACGCTGGCCGACTGGTAGGTCTCTCTCCACTGCTGCAGCTGGTCTTTGTGCTCCTGGTCCTCTTCCGTCAGATAGAGGGACTTGGGGACCAGCCCTCCTTCAGGGACGTTACACTGGGGGACAGAGACACCAGAGACAGTCAGGGCCCAGCCAGGCCTGGCTGGCCCACAGAAAGGTGCTCTATGACCCCTGAAACCACACTTATATCAGGCATACATATCTTGACAATTGGGGACACCTGGGTAAGCTTGGCAAAATTCCTAGGAAACGTCTTTCTTTACCCTGAAATCATGAAAGCTTGCTGTTTGAGATTTCTGTTGGAGAAAGGAAAAGGCCTGCCCTCCCACAGTCATGAGATAGGGTCACCCCTGCGTATCATCTCATCCCCCCAGGGCAGGCAATAAAAGTGGTCTGG
This sequence comes from Physeter macrocephalus, assembly GCF_002837175.3. Lineage (NCBI taxonomy): Eukaryota > Metazoa > Chordata > Mammalia > Artiodactyla > Physeteridae > Physeter > Physeter macrocephalus. Next base: position 50,207,533 of record NC_041227.1, on the reverse strand, counting down.
TGGGGAAAAGGGGGGGTCTGGGGCCACCTCCCCTGGAAACAGTTTCCTGATCATCCCCTGCCATAAGGCTGTGGGTTGGGGATAAGTCCCGCTGGGTACACCAGCTTCGGGGTTCAGGCCTCTGGGACATTTGAGTCCCCTCCCTTTGCAGCAGAGCATGCAAAGCCAGCAACTAAACTCTAACTGCTGCCTAGCAACGTCCTGGATGGGAATACAGAGGGGTAAGCCTTTGCCTGGCCTGGTCTCTGAGCTTTCGGGAAACTTCTGTTTCGCTCACTATGTTTGAAAGAACCAAGGTCAGGCCCCTCCTTCAGAGAGGACAAGCTCTGCCCCAAAGAGCCAGCAAGACCCCCCCCAGCCAGATCAGAGCACACACAAAGGGCCTGCCCTCCTCCCACCTCCTTCCATCCGCAGCCCTGCCTCTCCGAGGCCACAGACCCTACCCGTGCCGTAAGCACAGGGCCTGCTGGGGCCTCACCAGGCACTCTCCCCCGAGGAAGTCGGGGATCACTTCTTTGTCCAGGTAGTCGACAAGGCCTCCAGGGCCCTGATAATTGCTGCCACTGTAGGTGAGGAACTTCTGCCTGGTGTTCTCATTGATGAAGGGACTGATCTAAGAGGGGGAGATGGGGCAAGACAGAACGTTTTTTTTTTTTTTTAATTGAAGTGTAATTCACAGAACATAGAGTTAACCATTTTAAAGTGAACAATTCGATGGCTTTTAGTTCATTCACTATGTTGGGCAACCATCACCTTGAATTCCAAGACATTTTCTTCCCCCCAGAAGGAAACCTCAGACCTGTTAGCAGTCACTCCCCTTTCCTTTCCCCTCAGCCCCTGGAAACCACGAATATGCTTTTTTTTTTTTTTGGCCTATTCTGGAGATTTCATACAAATGGGATGACACAACATGTGGCCTTTTGTGACTGGCTTCTTTCACTGAGCGTCATGTTTTCAAGGTTCAGCCACGTTGTAGCATGAGTCAGAACTCCCTTTTCACCTAGAGATTGTCATATTGAGTGAAGTAAGTCAGAGGGAAAGACAAATATATCACTTGTATGTGGAATCTAAAGATGTGGTACAAATGAACTTATTTACAAAACAGAAACAGAGTCATAGATGTAGAAAACAAACTTATGGTTACCAAGGGGGAAGTGTGGGGGGAGGGATAAATTGGGAGATTGGGATTGACATATACACACTACTAAATATAAAATAGATAACTAATAAGAACCTACTGTACAGCACAGGGAACTCTACTCAATACTCTGTAATGACCTATATGGGAAAAGAATCTAAAAAAGAGTGGATATATGTATATGTACAACTGATTCACTTTGCTGTACAGCAGAAACTAACACAACACTGTAAATCAACTATACTCTGATAAAAATTAATTTAAAACATAAAAAAGAAAACAAAAGAACTCCCTTTTCATGGCTGAATAATATTCCATTGTGTGGATGACAATGTTTTGTTTATCCCAGATGGAAAGTATTTCAACACCAAGCTCTAAGCTGCACGTCAGTCTGGTTTTTAACGGCATCCCAATGCTGGGGTGGTGCCTGACTCAGGAAATAGTTGGGGAAGGAAGGAAGGAAGGAAGGAAGGAAGGAAGGGGGGGAGGGAGGGAGGGAGGGGGGAGGGAGGAAGGCACTTAGCACAGTAGAGCACAAGCCAATTCAGCAAGGAATGGCACAGGCAAAAGATCATTTGGGGGACTTCCCTGGTGGTCCAGTGGGTAAGACTCCGTGTTCCCAATGCAGGGGGCCTGGGCTCAATCCCTGGTCGGAGAACTAGATTCCACATGCATGCTGCAACTGAGAAGTCTGCATGCCGCAACTAAACATGCTGCAACAAAGACCCCGTGTGCTGCAGCTGAGACCCGGTGCAGCCTAAATAAATAATTTTTTTTTTTTTTTTTTTTTTTTTTTGCATTACGCGGGCCTCTCACTGTTGTGGCCTCTCCCGTTGCGGAGCACAGGCTCCGGATGCGCAGGCCCAGCGGCCATGGCTCACGGGCCCAGCCACTCCGTGGCATGTGGGATCTTCCCAGACCAGGACACGAACCCATGTTCCCTGCATTGGCAGGCGGACTCTCAACCACTGCGCCACCAGGGAAGCCCTAAATAAATATTTTTTTAAAATAATTTGGGAACTAGAAATCCCACCTGCGTGGGTCACACTCCTTCAGCCCCCATCCCGGGAGGTGGTCCCCGTGGGCCTCAGCAACCTGGCTCTGTGCACTGGCTTTCATCTGGTGTGGCCAGTGGGGGAAGGGGGGCGGGGGCAGCAGGAGATGGGAGGTGGGTGCATCTTCCCCACTCCCTCCCTGCTCCAGTGCTCCTGGCAGCTCCTCACCTGCTGCAGTTCTCTCAGGGCTCCGGTAACGAGGACATTCCCTCCTTGAGTCCCTCCAGCCCTGGGGTAGTCAGGGCTTACGGCAGTGGCCAGCCCCTGGGGCCTCCCCATCCTGCCCACACCCCTGCGAGGAGTTCTGGTGTGTCACACCCCCACTGGAGTCACCTGGGTGAATCTGCTTCTGTCCAGGACCCCGACCGACCGCTCCCACCCCCACCCGACGTGCATCTTCTTAGGAAATCTCCAAACAGCAAAGAAACTTAATTTTCACAAAGATCAGGATATTTCAAGATAAAATGCTACAGTAGCAGATCCTGCCTGTCCCTCCCACAGCTCCCGCTCCCCAGCCCATCCCCAACAGAGCTGTAAAGTAGCCCCAGAAGCTAGGGAACTTTCTGCCCCAGAAGTCTGCTCAGGTCCTCTCCTCCAACAGTCCTGCCATGGCTCCCTACTGCCCCAGGACAAGGTCCCATCTTCGCCACAGCCTGGACTCTGCAGGCACTGGGCCCTGAGCATCTTCCCAGCCTCCTCTGGCCACTGGTTTTTCAGTCCCCCAGAAGCACCCAGCCGGGCCCTGCCTCCAGGCCTTTGTCTGTGCTTGTGCAGGTTACCCACCACACCCCTCCTCCCGCCCTTCTCCCGCTTGACTCCCACTCCTTCCTCAGGTCTCAACCCATATCACCTTCTCAGTGGAAGCGTCTTCAGCTCCCCAACCTAAATTATACACCCCCATCGCCCCCTGACTTAGTCTCCCCAAGAACCCTGAACGTCCCCAAGCCCATGTCACAGGGCATCATGAAGCAGTTACTCATGTGGGGCTATCGGGTTTCTCTCCCACACACACCCCGTGACACAGGGGTACACACTCTGCATCCCCAGGGCCTGGAGAGGTGCCTGGCACACAGCAGGCACTTAGTAAAACACTGAATCCATTTAACTTTCAACTCACAAATCTACCCTGATTGAACCTCTAGGTACAGCAGAGATTCTCAGGCTTTCCCAGGCACTGAATCCCGAGGGCATTCGGTAAGATGCTGACCCTGAGTCTGTAGGATGGAGAGGGACCTGACATTGTTCTGGCCTGCAGACCACACTTTGGGAGCAAGGCCTCAGGGCAGTGGTTTTCAACTGCAAGTGATAATCCGGTAGTGGTTGTGAAACCAACTTAGCACTGTGACTAGCCTATTTTGAGTGGAGTGGACTAGAAAAGAATAGCAAAGAGCATGTTGTAAATAGTTACGATAACCATCACTTGAGAATCTGTTGTTTCGGGTGTGTGTGTGTGTGTAGGCACAAGCCACACGAGGAGACCAGGTGGCAACCTAAAGTGGGTTGTGGACAAAAAGTTTCAAAATCCCAATAGCACAGGATCCCAATGCTCTTCAGAATCAGCTCACAGGAGTCCCAGGAACGTTGTACAATTCTAAGTGTGGCTCTCCCGTCCACGAAGCAGGACAGTGGATATGTAAAATGTGGTCCACCCATACAATGGAATATTATCCAGACATAAAAAGGAATGAAGAACTGATTCTTGCTACAACATGAATGCACCTGAAATCATTATGCTAAGTGAGAGAAATCAGACACAAAAAGCCTCATATTGTATGATTCCACTTACATGAAATAGCTAGAACAGGCAAATCCACAGAGACAGAAAGTAGATGAGTGGTTGCAGGGGGCTGGAGGGAGGAATGGGGAGGAACTGCTAATGGGGACGGGGCTTCCTTTTTGGAGTGATGAAAATGTTCTAGAACTAGCTGGTGGTGACGGTTGCACAACTCTGTGAGTATATTGAAAACCACTGAATTCTATACTTTAAAAGGGTGAACTTTTTGTTTGTTTTTGGTTTTTTTTTTGGCTGCGCCACGCGGCTTACAGAATCTCAGTTACCCGACCACGGACTGAACCCGGGTCATGGCAGTGAAAGCCCGGAATCCTAACCACTAGTCCACCAGGGAACTCCCCAAAGGGTGAACTTTATGGGAAATGAAGTATATCTCAATAAAGCTGGTAATTAGAGGAAACAATGCAGGATAATCGGGCGGAGCAGCTCACAGAGGGACCCCCTTCCCATCTCAGGCTCCTGCTCTTTCTTACCAGCGTCCAGAGCACAGGGAAGATGCGGGGGGCTCGCACGATGAGCAGCCGGCCCAGGGTCTCAGGATAATTGTCCTCCACCACCTCGATCATGCGCAGCAAGGCCTTTATCCCCGGCCGCCACAGGTGCCGCAGGCTGAGACCCTCCAGGTCCACCAGGCAGGTCCAGGAGCTGCGGCAAAGAGGCCCCCTCACTCCACCTCGCTCGGCCACCTCCCGGAGCCCCCAACACCATCCTCAGGGACCTGGGGGCCCACAGACAGGGATGGAGGGAGAGGCTCAGTAAGGCAGCGCTGGGGGGAGAAGGGGCAGGGACCACAGGGCACTCTTGTGGACCCTGCCGCGTGGGGAGGCCACATGGCATGGAGGTTCTGAGCGTGCACACGGAGGCTAAGCACCCAAATTCAAGTGCCTGAGAGCTGTGTGACACGGGCACTTCCTCCTCAGGACAGCGGCAATCCCAGTAACAGTCCCCATCTCATCCATTGTTAGGATTAAATGAGATGGTCTATGTAAAGCTCTCTGCGAGGACAGGCCCATAGCACATGTGCTCATTAAAAGCCAGTTTTTACTACTAATTGCTGAAAAGATTCTGACTGCTAAATAGAGCACACACTCCAGAGCCAGATGGCCTGGGTTCAAATCCCAGCTCTGTCATGCGCTGTGTGGCTTTGGCTAAATTACTTAACCTTTTTGTGCCTCCATTTCATTAGAACCAATTCATTAGGAAAATGACTGTTTGGCTGCAGCAAGTGGTCCCTGGGAGCCTGTCCATCCAGCTTCATTCCCTTCACCTTGCCCACCCACTCCTAGGAGTGCCTTCATGACACCCTGTCATCTGAGCCATCTGGGGGGCATTCCGCTTCTGGCCAGGATGCTGATTGATCGATTCCCCACTCCAACCCCAATGGACGCCCCTTTAGGAAAGCTCTAAATAGCAAAGGAACTTAATTTGCACAAAGATCAGGATATTTCAGGATAAAAACTTCAGTAGCAGGTCCTGACTGTCCCTCCCTTGTAGGCTGTGATAGGCTGACATGACTCAAGGAACTTGGAAGAGTCCCTGCTACACAGGAAGTGCTATGTGGTGTTTGCATCACCTCTTAAAGTCATGGCTTACGGGATCTTAGTTCCCTGACCAGGGATTGAACCCAGGCCCCAGCAGTGAAAGCGCCGAGTGCTAACCACTAGACTGCCAGGGAATTCCCATTAAGTCATTGTTTTTGATAAGCCATAAAGAAACCCTAGGAAGGGTTTACAGAAGAGGAAGGCACAGCTCAGAAAGGTTAAGTGCCTTGGGGCGCAATGCCACTGTAAGGACTGGTGTGGGAAACTCCGCTCAGGAATAGGAGTTTGGGGCAGCCCGAGGAGGCGGTGGGTCACTGGACGTGCCATGACACCTGCGAGGCCCGCCTGCCTGGGACACTGGCAGGGTGGCTCTTGGGGTGGGAGCGCTGGTCTTGAAAAGCCAAGTCCAGGAGGCTGCATGGCACGGGGAGAAAGTCCGCGAGCCCGAGCCAGATAGGATCGGGTTCAAACTCCAGCTCTGCCCCTTCCCCGCTCAGCAGCCTTGGATGACCACAGCACTCTGAGCCTCAGTTTCCCCTCCATAAAGAACAGGGATGCTGAGAGTCCCTGCCTCGTAGGGTCACTGTAAGAATTAGGTGAGGACATTTCCGTAAAGCATCTAGCAGGCTGCCTGGCACGGCATCCATGCCCAGTGAACTTTGGCTGTTTTTACTGTTTGGGGGAGTTTGCCTGGGTTCTTGCCTGATGGGACGGCCAAACTGTTTTGTGTTCCCTTCACACCGCTTCTGTCCTTCCTCATTGACGCAAAGAACCTGGAAAGCAGAGAAGGTGCTGGCGAATGTTCACTTGGCTGCTCCAGCCGCAGGCAACCCCGGGGGCTCCCAGGAGCGGGGACCCCAACTCACATGCTGCAGCAGCACCTCCTCCCCCACGGCCTTCATCAAGCCCTTGGTGTCCATGTGGCCCAGACGCAGGATGTACAGGGGGCGGCCATCTTTGGGGCGGGGCCGAGCAAGTGGAGGACAAAAGGGAAACAGAATTACATACTTTTACATAATTCTTCATATATATTATATATGTACAATCAATTCTTGTTATTTGCGGTAGTTAATTTCTATAAAGTCACCTCGAACACTGAATCAAGGAACTCAGAACCACTGCTTCTAAGGGGGGAATAGGAGGTTAAGTTTCTGCCAGCCTCTGGTCGTGACATTTTTGTCAGTCGATCGATCAGTATGTAACTTTGTTCTGCGTGTGTTTCTATTTGAGGACACCTTGTTTAATTTACATTGTTGATTCATTAACATTGAACGCATGGCCAGCAGCACTGTAACTCGTGCCTGAATGGAGTTTATCTCACATGAATTTTCTCCATAAGGTGCATCACAGCCTTCTTGCACTTAGGAACATAGTGCTTCTGCACGATGCGAAATCAACGCAAAAAAGCACAAAATGCGAAAAAAAATGGCACTAAATAGGCTGCAGAAAGGATACTCATTTACAGTAGGAGCTGAAACAAGGAGGCAGAAGGACACTTGTTCAACCTCAGCTGGGGATGGATGTGCACGTCGGGTGACTCAGATTTTTCGTCACTCTGTCCCTGAAGGACAGTGAAAGCGCCCTGAGTTTTGATTTGGGAGTTACAAATAAATTTTAGTGAGTAGGCAAATTCACAAATACAGAATCCATGAATAACACAGACCGACTGTATATTGAAAGCAAGCGTGTCAACCGGTTCTTCAGGAGACTCAAGCACTTGCCCTAATCAATACATATGAATTTTTAACTAAAGGACATTGAAAAGCATAACAGGCGCTGGCGTCAATGGCAGATTAATAAAAAATCCAGAGATGATATTTGTAGTGGGTTGAACAGTGTCCTCCCCAAAGTTCATGTCCATCCAGAACCTCAGAATGTGACCTTATTTGGAAATAGGGTCTTTGCTGATGTGATTACTTAAGGATCTCAAGATGAAATCATGCTGGATCAGTGTGGGCCCTAAATCCAGTGACCCGGGGTCTTTAAAAGATGAGGAGAGGACACAGAGACATACCGAGAGGGGAGGCTGTGTGAAGACAGACGCAGAGATTGGGGTGACGTGGCCACAAGCCAAGGAACACCTGAGCCCACCAGAAGCTGGAAGAGGCAGGAAGGATCTCCCCCAGAGCCTTCGGAGGGAGCACCGCTTTGCTGACACTTTGATTTTGGACTTCTAGCCTCCAGAACAATGAGAGGATAAATTGCTATTGCTTTAAGCCACCCAGTTTGTGGTAATCTGCTAAAGCAGTCCCAGGACACTAATGCAGTCAGTATTCATGCAGCCAAAAAGTAATGGTGGGCTGACCCAGCCCCTGGGAGAAACATCTTGTCTCCAGCCCAAACGTCTATTCCAGCTCTGCCTTCACGGCTGGGTTGTCACCTCAAAGGCATCTCCAGATGCCCAGAAGAGCCAAAAGGAAAAATAATAAGATGCTAAGATGAAAAGGGGCATTCAACATGCACTCGACAGTGACCCAAGTGTACACTCCATGTTATGTAGGTACAGAGACGCACCTACGTCCTGGTAGTGCCAGCCCCCTGCGTAGAACTCCTCCAGGAGGGCAGGGGGTCGCCAGGTCTGAAGGAGGAGGTCCACCTGGTGCTGCTTTCGCCAGCTCAAGGACTGGCACAGCATCTCCCGGGCCCTGTCCAGGTGGAAGTCTCGAGCCCGCAGGAACCTAAGGATGTGCTCGTCTTTGGGGATCTGAGAAGAGAAGGAGGAGAAAGCCTTTAGCGTGGAATTCCCTAAGCCAGGCGGTGAAACTGGAAAATGAGTCTCCTGTCTTATCTGACAAACACTTAGCTGGGAAAAGGACGTTACACTCGACCACGACGCAGCCAAGGGTGGACTGCAGTGAATGTCTGCGTTTGGGCTTCCTAACCTCCCCCTCCTGTGCTCGGAGTGACATCTCTTTTTTCTTGGGGAACTGCTTTTCCTGCCCCCTTCCCAACACCAACGGCGGTTTTAGTTAGCGTTGCCAATCACAGGACCCCACTCCCACGGCCTCTGGTGGACAAAATCCATGCCAGGCCAATCAGAGCATTTAGACAATTTTAAATCTGAAGAAAGGGGCATGAATCCCTTTCTCTACAGAGGCAAAGGGGAGACTGAAAGCTGTAAGCAGCCACAGATCCAAGCTCAACAAGGAAGCGTGTCTGAGGGGATGAAGCAGACATAAACGGATACAAGAACTAAGGGGTCCCAACAGCATTTAAGTCCTGGTTTCGTGGGACTTCCCTGGTGGTCCAGTGGCTAAGACTCCTCACTCCCAATGCAGGGGGCCCGGGTTCAATCCCGAGTCAGGGAACTAGATCCCACATACTAAAGATCCCTCGTGCCACAACTAACAAGATCCTGCATGCTGCAACCAAGACCTGGCGCAGCCAAATAAATAAATATTTTTTTAAAAAAAGTCCTGGTTCGGGACATCCCTGAGACAGGTTGCGTGGTCAGCTGAATGGTGTCCCACCAAGACCATGTCCACCCAGAACCTCGGAATGTGACTTTATTTGGAGATAGGCTCTTTGTAGAAGTAAATAGTTAAGATGAGGTCATACTCTATTAGGGGGTGCCCTACTCCAATGTCTGCTGTCCTTATTATAAGAGGGAAATTTGGACACAGACACAGAATGTAAAAAGGGGAGAAGGCCATGTGAAGACAAAGGCAGAGACTGGAAGTGACGTATCCACATGCCAAGGACTGCTGGAAGCCATCAGAAGCCAGGAGAGAGGAATGGAACAGATTCCCCCCAACCCACCCAGCCTCCAGAAGGAACCAACCCTGTGGACACGTTGATTTCAGACATCTGGCCTTCAGAACTGTGAGAATAACTTTCTGTTGCTTTGAGCCACACAGTCTGCAGTATTTTGTTTCAGCAGCCCCAGGAAACTAACACACCCCACTTAACAGTTTGTTATATGAGCCAATTAAACCCCTACCCCCACTTTTTTTGTCTGGCTGATTCAATCTGCATTCCTAACACATATAACCCAGACTCTAACTAACATGCAGAGGTGACAAGCTAAAGCCCACCACTCTCCTTCCTTCCCTCAGGCAAGTATCAACAGTCAAGGGAAAGCCAGCCCCCATAAAAAGTGCACTTTCCTGAGTGCTGTGCTGAGCCAGACACGGAGTGGATTGTCCCTTATAATTCACTCTGGGGGCAGGGGGTGTGCTCACATTGTACCCATTTTACAGATGAGGAAAACAGGCAAACAGGTTACATCCCAGCCCAACACTAAAGTAACTCCCTCGTCTGCCCCCCGGTGGGGGGAGGGGAGGAAGGGCAAGCAGCTCACAACTAGGCTGGAAGCTCTTATTCAACAGAGCTGAAGGTCAGGCCCGTGACTGGGACCTACATGCATGGTGGACACTCGTGTGGGGCTTAGAGTCTAAAGGCAAAGTCCATGTGCAGTCAAAAATCAACCCTCGCGGGCTTCCCTGGTGGCGCAGTGGTTGAGAGTCTGCCTGCCAATGCAGGGGACACGGCTTCGAGCCCTGGTCTGGGAAGGTCCCACATGCCGCGGAGCAACTGGGCCCGTGAGCCACGGCTACTGAGCCTGAGCATCTGGAGCTTGTGCTCCGCAGCAAGAGAGGCCATGACAGTGAAAGGCCCACGTACCGCGATGAGGAGTGGCCCCCGCGTGCCGCAACTAGAGAAAGCCCTTGCATAGAAACAAAGACCCAACACAGCCATAAATAAATAAATAAATAAATAAATAAATAAAAATACAATTTGCTAAAAATAAAAAATCAACCCTTGCAAATCATTAAATCTCTTAGAAAAGAACAGTATACATGGTTTTGTGAACACAGTGACTGTGTGGTGACTGTGCTGTGACTGTGCTCCCCAGGGGACATTGGCGATCTCTGGAGCTAATTTTGGTTGTCACAGCTGGGGAAGAAGAGCTCCTGACCTCTCATGAGTGGGGTCCAGGGACACTGCCCAATGCCCTGTGGTGCACAGGACGGCCCCCGCATAAAGAACCGTCCGTCCTCAAATGTCAACTATGCCGAGGATGGGAAACCATGCTATCAGTGCTACGTACAGAATGCATGAGACAGGATATAACAAAAGAAGGCCAAATAGAAGTGTCCAGCATTGCTAATTACACAGACTTACTTACCTGGCCCTTCCTCCCCCCATGCCTGAGGCTGAGTCGCTACAGCCCCAGCCCTGACCCACCTTGCCTTTGTGGGTCTCCTGCAACCAATGCCGCAGCTGGATCAGGCAGCTCTCCTGCATGGGTGTGAGATGGCCCAGGCACCTCTCAATGTAGTCCACATCCAGCTTGTCCCCTGGAGGAGAAAAGGGGGTTCAGGACAGCAGGAGATGCTGCATGGTCTACCCTTTCTGAAACCCTTGCCTTACTGGCCACCTTGAATCCAAAATGTAGTTCCAAGCGCACGGTGACCCTTTCACCAAATAGCCACTGGTTTTCAGATCTTCTAGTGTTTCCAACCCATTTCCAAGGTGATTCTAAAAACTCATGCTGGGGCAAGCCTGGATCTCACTGTGCTGAGTGATGTGTCCCTTTGACCCTCAGAAATCAAGATAATTCCTACCCTCTGGGAAGGTAAGTTGATACAGCCACTATGGAAAACAGTATGGAGGTTCCTCAGAAAACTAAAAATAGAGTTGCCATATGATCCAGCAATCCCACTCCCGGGCATATACCCAGACAAAACTGTAATTCAAAAAGATACATGCACCCCTATGTTCACAGCAGCACTATTCACAATAGCCAAGACATGGAAACAAACTAAATGTCCATCAATGGATGGTTGGATATGGGCTTCCCTGGTGGTGCTGTGGTTGAGAGTCCGCCTGCCAATGCAGGGGACGCGGGTTCGTGCCCCAGTCCGGGAAGGTCCCACATGCCGCAGAGCGGCTAGGCCCGTGAGCCATGGCCGCTGGGCCTGCGCGTCCGGAGCCTGTGCTCCACAACGGGAGAGGCCACAACAGTGAGAGGCCCGCGTACCGCAAAAAAAAAAAAAAATAATAATAATAATAATAATGCCATTTGCAGCAGCATGGATGCAACTAGAGATTATCTTACTAAGTGAAGTGAGTCAGAAAGAGAAAGAAAAATACCATATGATATCACTTATATGTGGAATCTAAAATATGACCCAAATGAACCTATCTACAAAACAGAAACAGACTCACAGACATAGAGAAAAGACTTGTGGTTGCCAGGAGGAGGGGGAAAGGGAGAGGGATAGACTGGGAATTTAGGATTGGTAGATGCAAACTATTACATTTAGAATGGATAAACAGCAAGGTCCTACTGTACAGCACAGGGAAATATATCCAGTCTCCTAGGATAAACCACAATGGAAAAGAATATTAAAAAAAGAATGCATATGTGTATAACTGAGTCATTTTTGCTGTACAGCAACTTGGCAGTGTGATGATTGCCATGTGACTGTTTCCTACTGTGCTGTATTGAAATGGTGGGGACTGGGCTGTGTTGCAAATAAATCATTTTTTGTTGTTAAAAAAAAATCATTGTAAAACATTGTAAATCAACTATACTTCAATTAAAAAAAATTCCCACCCTCTGGAGCTGCCCCACCCTCTGAAGATTATTGACAATATGAGCTCATGTCTACTGACATGCATCATCTGAGCCAGCTCCCAACAGCCCTGGGAGGCAGGTGTCACTATTGTTCCCACTTTAGAGAAGACAAAACTGAGGCCAAGAGAGGTTCCGTAACTCAAACAGGTAAATGCCTGTGGTGTGCCCAGCATAAAGGAGGCGGCGGATAAGTACCAGTTCTTTTTGCCTTCCCACCTCCCAGCCCCCTTGTGGGGTTCGAGGTTTTGGGTAAACAAGGCCCTGACCCCAAAATACAGCCTGGGAGCTGCATGGATCATGCCCACTGTTCAATCCCGTCTCGCACAATTGGGCTGTTTGAGGTCAGCATGTGCCGGCATTTAGAGTCGGGACTTGGAGCTGAGGTCCTGTTGCCCACTCTGAACTGCTGTGGTGGCGGATGCTGGCATGGTGAGGCATCTCAGCATCTTAGCATCTCAGCCCTGGATGCAGATGGTCCACAAAGAGCAGCCTTCATGGGCATAGACTGTTCTTTGTGTGCAGAGGGCACAATAAGAAAACAAACAGAATGTCTGCACATCCAGCAGCAGGACCCAGCGTTTCCCTCCAAAACAAAAAAAAGCCCAGGGCTGGTGGTCATGGCAACTGCACCAGTAGCCACCTGGGTAAACAGAGTCAGGAGGAACGCTGTGGAGGGACTGCCCAGACCCTGCAACACCTCAGAGTGGTCAGAAGCGGAGATGCTGAAGACAGGGAGGGGGCAAGGAGGGGATAAGGGAGGAAACACGAGGGAGGCAGTAGACGCCAGCTTCCTTCCGGCCTCCAGGCAGATGTGAGGCCCCTTTCTCCTTCTGAGCACAAAGGCTCAGTGACACAGAGCAGGGTGGAAGGGGCATGATCCTGCCTCCCTCCAGCCATCCTGAGTACTGGCTCTGCTCGTGGACAGCACAGACAGAAAGGGAAGGGAAGGCCTAGTGCAAAATGGGGAGGGCACAGGGCACGACACGCAGAGTGTGCACACAGAAAAGGGCAGAAGTGCAGTAAAAAAAAAAAAAAAATTTTAATATTTTAAAAGCACATGTACAACAGCAGCCATCTAGTGCACACAGTTGGTGCAGAATAAATACTTGTTGAACAAATGAATTTTGTTCTCCCTAAACACAGCCCCAGATGTATTTTTGTGGCATATCTCTGTGTCAGGCAAGCGCTTACACTTCAGTGGCCCCAAAGAGAAAACAGTCATTGTGGGCATTAGTGCACATGGTTAAAACTGGATTCATGGGGCATGTGCAATTGTGTGTCCTAGGTTTTTTCCTTTAACACTATATTGTGAACATTTTCCATGTCGATGAGAGTCTGAAATATGACAAAGGGCTAATTGCCTTAATATGCAAAGAGCTCTTACAAGGCAGTAAGAAATTGATGGAAAAACAGGAGAATGGACATAGGACAGGAACATTTACATTAAAACATTTACTAATAGTCTTGGGGTAGCCGGGGTAAAGTCCAGAATAGATGCAGCTACACATTTTTGGTGGGAACATTAACTACTATACCTCTTTGCAGGCCTAACTGGTAAATCTACCAAAATTTTAGTTGCATATAACATTTGACTCAGCAAATCAACTCAAAATTATATGCTATATATATATGCTCATGAAAATATTTTTTAAAACCTTAAGTACAAAGAGGTACCACATCATTTGCATTTTTAAAAAGAATGGAAACAATCTACGTGTCCATCAGTAGGAGACTAGCTAAAAAAACCGAAAATAATAAATAATCAATCTTTATTAATAAATAAATAATGGTGCAACCACACCACAAAATACTGCAAAGTGCCAAGACACATGCACTGATACAAAAAGCTGTTCAAGCAACATTAGTAAGTGAAAAAAAGCAAAATATCGAATGGAATGTATATATGCTCTCTTTTGTTCAATGTAGGTTACGCATGTGTGTATGAGTGTATACACGTGTGTGTGCATATTATGTACGTATATATGCCTAGATAATTTCAGGAAAAACTGTAGTTGCCTCCAGTGAGAGGAAAGGAGTCTTACTTCCTACTTCACATCTTCTGAGCAGTTTCAATTTTTTTTCTACCGTGATCATGCATTACTCATTTAATATAGAATATTAATAAAACAGAGGAAAGGGCAGCCCTGAGGCACCAGATCAGTCAATTCCTGACCTAGAAATAAGTCACTTCTGGCTCTTGGGCTGGAGCACAGAGAAGGCAAAGCAGCCGGGAGAGGGAAGAAGCTGAGTCCCAACACCAACGGGACCCTTGGCAACTCTCCCCACCCCCACCTCCTCCCCCCAAGAGTGAGCAAACACGCTGCAGACCCCAGAACAGACCTGGCTGGCTGGCTGAGACCTACCGTCAATACTGACCATCTCAGGAGCAGGGCCCTGGGCGCTGCCAGGCCTGCAGACCTCCAGGGAGCCAGGATCCCTCAGCCCAGCCTGGGAGTGGGTGTCCTCTTCTGGGACTGGGGCAGGTGTCCACCGGGGAATGTGAGAGGTGCCCTGGGAGATGAGCTCGTTCAGGTAATGCTCGATCACCTCCTTCCCCTGGAGGTCAGAGAGACACATCAGTACCGCGGAGTTCAGCCTGGAGTCGCCCCCACCTGGCTCCGGCCCCAGTCAGCCTGACATGTGGCTACTGAGCAGCTGAAATTCAGCCAGTCCAAAGGGACATGTGCTGGGAGTGTTAAATACACACCAGATTTCCAAGACATAGTACCAAACAAGGAATGTAAAATAGCACGCGAGTAAGTTTTATATTGACAACACGTGGATAAAATATATTATTATTAGAATGAAGGTCACCTGTTTCACTACACTAACAGGCCTCCACTCAGTGATTGGTCTGAGATCTTTAAACCAAGAAGCGCACAATGTCCCTCTGTCCAGAGAGTTCACTGCCCAAGCCTAGAAGCTTTGGGACAATGACTATGGTGCCCCCATTATGCACCGGGTGCTTTCCATCCATAATCTCATGTGATAAGACTTTTTTTTTTTTTTTTCTGTGGTACGCGGGCCTCTGACTGTTGTGGCCTCTCCCGTTGCGGAGCACAGGCTCTGGACGCGCAGGCTCAGCAGCCATGGCTCACGGGCCCAGCCACTCCGCGGCATGTGGGGCATGTGGGATCTTCCCGGACCGAGGCACGAACCCGTGTCCCCTGCATCGGCAGGCGGACTCTCAACCACTGCGCCACCAGGGAAGCCCGTGATATGACTTTGATTAGAATACCCATTCTACAGATGAGGAGACTGAGGCTGGGGAAGGTTAAGGGTCTTGGGGTGGCAGATTGGGATCCGCAGGCTCTGAGGTCTGTGCACCTTCCTCTGCATGACCTATGGAACCCATCTCTTACCCTCTTGACGTTGGCTGTGTATTGCTTCATGGCGATCTTCTCCAAGGCACTTTCGAAGCCAAAGAAGGAACGGATGTCGAGCGAGGCAGATTGCTCAAAGCATGTCCAGTCTTCATTCTCAGGGTGGACCTGAAAGCCAGGCAGGGGCAGTGACATGGTCTCAGTGTGGGAGATGCCATGCCCTCCCCAGGGGGCTCTCTTGGAGACCTGGACCAGCCAGAGCATGCAGTGGACAGCACGTCACAGCCTGGCAACACCCAAGGGCAGCAGCAGTACCAAAGGGCCCTGCTCAGAACAATGCAAAGTCTAAAGCCTTAGAGAACAGAGAGCCTTCTCAGGAGGGACCAGAAGAAAGTGAGACCAATGTTCCCGTCCCATAAAAATTGTACATACATAGTGATATATTTAAATAACATTTAATATACCATTATAAATAAATTATACATAAATTCTATATTTTATATTTTAAAATATGTATTTATATATCATATCTTTATTATAAATAAATATGCATATCTATGTAAGCAAAGACAAATTTCATGGACAGAGCTACTGTGCAGACCCAGGCTTAGTGCCTCTCAAGCTTCCGTGGGCAGAAGCATTAGCAGGGCATCTGTTAAATATGCAGATGCCTGGGCTGAACAGGTCCAAGGTAGGGCCTTAGAATCTGTATTTACAAGCAGCCTTGGTGATACTGCTCACCAGCTGTTGGCAGAACTCACTCTAAGAAACACTATACTAAAAGTGACGGGCTTCCCTGGTGGCGCAGTGGTTGAGAGTCCGCCTGCCGATGCAGGGGACACGGGTTTGTGCCCCGGTCCGGGAAGATCCCACATGCCGCGGAGCGGCTAGGCCCGTGAGCCATGGCCACTGAGCCTGCGCGTCCAGAGCCTGTGCTCCGCAACGGCAGAGGCCCGCGTACCACACACAAAAAAAAAGTGTCTAGGGACCAGACAGATGAATGAGGCAAGGTGTCCCATACAGGAGGCTGGGCAAAGACACATCAAAAACACCCAGGGGACTTCCCTGGCGGTCCAGTGGTTAGAACTCCACGCTTCCACTGCAGGGGATGTAGGTTTGATCCCTGTTCGGGGAACTAAGATCCCGCAAGCCACGCGGCACAACCAATTAAAAAAAAAAAAAACAAAACACCTGTAATGGGCCACATTTTTTATCCTGGAGTTACCACCTTGAGCTAACCATCTGGGATGTAGCATCAGCTAAGGGGCTTTACCTACATTACCTCATTTGCTCCTCCCAGTGCCCAGTGAGGCAGGTTCTGCTGCTGTCCCCATTTTACAGATATGGAAGGGTGGCCCGGGGAGGGGAAGCAATTGCCCAGTGTCACTCAGCAAGAAAGTGGCGGAGCTGGGTTCATCCCAGCAAACGCCTCCAAACTCCCCACTGCAGCCCCAAGGCCAGCAGTACTCGGCCCCCGCAGCCCCCATTCTCAGACCTCACTCAACCACCTCAGGGTCTTCACACATGCTGTTTCCTCCTCCAGAACTCTGTTCCCAGCCCTCTCATCCTTCCGATCTCAGTTTCAATGGCATGTCCTCAGAGAGGCCTGGGGGACACTGTTACCTAAGACACTGTCACCTCCTCTTATTTTCTGTAATTCTGGATCCCTTCTTAGCACTGTGACAAAGTTGTAAGTATATATTGATTTTTTTTTTTCTCATCTGTGTCTCCCATTGGAATGGAAGACCCGTGAAGGCAATGGTCAGGCAGATTGGTCCACTGCTGGGTGCCCAGGACTTGTCAGGTTGCCTGGCATATAGTAGGTGCTCAATCAGTATGTACTGGAGAATAATAATCATTAATTGTATTAAAAGTTAACATGAACTCTACTCATTACTCTGTAATGGCCTATATGGGAAAGAGTCTAAAAAAAAAAGAGTGGATATATGTATAACTGATTCACTTTGCTGTACACCTGAAACTAACACAACATTGTAAATCAACTATACTCCAATAAAAATTTTTACAAAAAGTTAACACATATACAGGACTTAATATGTGCCAGGCACTGCTCTAAGCATATTTAACTTCATTTAATACTCACCACAACCTATGTGGTAGGTACAATCATTAACCCCATTTTACAGGTGAAGAAACTGAGGCACAGTTTCATGAAGGGGGTGGGGAGGCAGGGTTGCCAGGTTTAGCCAATAAAATACAAGATGCCCAGTCACACTTGAATTTCAGATAAACACGAATAATATTTTAGTATGTCCCAAGCAGTTTTTGAGACTGCTTAAACTAATACATACATATACATGTATATATCAGCTGTGTATGTGAACTGCTGATAGTAGGAGCATCCTGCATCCTAGCTGACATCGCCTTGGGAGGGCGGAAGTGGGCAGGACCGCACGGACGTCAGCGCCCAGCCCGGTGCAGGTGCCGGGATCCCGGGGCTTTCAGCCCGCTGCTCACCGTGTAGCTGCAGTTCTCCTTGACCACCACGCGGCTGGCGAAGGTCTCGTTGTGCGCTTCGATGAGGAGAGTCCTCTCCTTCCAGTTCAAGACATTTCTTTGCACGAAGACCACGTGCTCGACGCCTGCAATCTGCAGGGAAAGGGCAGCAGGGACGTGCGTGCTGGACGTGAGGTGGCGGCTGGGGGCGCGAACCCAGAGGGTTGGCCCCTGTCACCCTCGGACCCTGGGACCCCTGGCCCCCTGCCCCGCGCCTGCCCACCAGCCAGAGCCCGGATCCCCGACTTTTCCCCCTTCCCCCGACTTCCAGGACCCCGGGACTTCCTCTTGGCCCTGGTCCTCCTACAGTCTCAGCCCAGCCTCCGGGCCCTCGTCTCTCCTGGACACGAGAGGCCCCCAGGCCAGAACGCCCTCCGGGCGTTCTGAACCCACCCCCTGGTCCCAGGTCCCCCACCCGCCATCCCCCACCACCCGTCCGGTCCCCTCCTCCGCGGGGTCCTGGTTCTCCAGGACCCCCTCCGCGCCCACCTTCCGCAACAGCCGCGGGGCTTCCACGCGCAGCCGGCAGCTCCGCTCCACCAAGTGCACCGCCCCGTCGGCGCTGCGGGACTCGCGTAGGACCTCGCTGCCCAGGAAGACCGGGATCTGCGGGCAGGTGGGGAAGCGCTTCTCATAGGCCTGGGGACAGTGGGGCGGGGGTGAGCGCCAAGGGGGCTGGGGGCAGCCAGAGCACAACCCTTCTCCCTCCAGCCCTCACTGGGCTGTTGTCTCAATTCCGAGAGGGGGTTTCCAGAGAAGAGAAGAGCGTCCTGGCCTGTGGAAAGAGCAGTGACCACTGCCTGTATTACCAAGACCACCATCTTAACATCTGTTCTAGAGCAGTGACACAGGAGTGCCTGAGCTATGACTTGGCAAATCACGTTTTGACTCTACATTTGAGTTTTTGCCCTGGGAAGGTAGAGTGCGCTAGCTTGGGGCATTTTATTTATTTTTTTGTCTTTTATTTTTTATTTTATATTGGAGTATAGTTGATTAACAAAGCTGGGTTAATTTCAGGTGTACAGCAAAGTGATTCAGTTATACATATACATGTATCTATTCTTTTTCAAATTATTTTCCCATTTAGGTTATCACAGAATATTGAGCAGAGTTCCTCGTGCTATACCATAGGTCCTTGTTGGTTATCTATTTAAAATATGGCTTGGAGCATTTTAAAAGAAGATATCTTTTTTTTTTTTTTTTTTTGCGGTACGCGGGCCTCTCACTGTTGTGGCCTCTCCCGTTGCGGAGCACAGGCTCCGGACGCGCAGGCTCAGCGGCCATGGCTCACGGGCCCAGCCGCTCCGCGGCATGTGGGATCTTCCCGGACCGGGGCACAAACCCGTGTCCCCTGCATCGGCAGGCAGACTCTCAACCACTGCGCCACCAGGGAAGCCCAAAAGAAGATATCTTATAGAAAAAAAACAATCGACAAAACCAACACCCCTTCATGATTAAAAAAAAATAAAAAACAACACTCAACAAACTCGGAATAGAAGCGAACTTCCTCAGCCTGATAAAGGGCACCTACAAAAACCCCAGCTAACATCATACTCAATGGTGAAAGACTGACACTTTCCCCCTAAGATCAGGAACTAGGCAGGGATGTCTGCTCTGGCTGTTTCCATGCAACATTGTCCTGGAGGTTCTAGCCAGGGCAGTTAGGCAAGTAAAAGAAAGAAAAAGCATCCAGATTGGAGGATGAGAGCTCAATTCCAGAAGTGCCAGGGCCAGAGCCGTGGGGGTGCATACCAGCATCTGTGGCTGACTGTATTCAAGCAGGGTTTGCTCCAAGAGCCTGTCACAGCCACGTGTCCCAGAATCAAGGTTCAAAGTGAGCTCCAAAAATAGTGCCGGCATCTGAGGACACACACCTCCTTCCCCATCCCTCCTGGCTCCTGGCAGGGAGGCGGGACCATCCAGCTCAGAAGGGCAGAGGCGCAGGAGTGACAAGGAAGAGATGCTTGGTCCTCTTGGTGTCACTCAAGGCCCCACGAGGCCAGCCCAGAGCATCGTCCGCCAGGGTCAGGAGGACAGGGCTGCCTCCATGTGTAGAGGCTGGTCGCTTTGTACAAACACACCAGGGTTAGAATAACTCTCCTCAGGGGAGAATGCACAATGGCACTCCTGGGGGTCTAGCCTCAGGGCTGGCAAGGGAGGCCCCCTGGGACCTGTGTCTCCCCTACACATCTCAGGCCACCTTGAACCCTCTTTCAAAGGAAGGCATTTCTCCACTGAGGAAGGAGCTGCATAGAAAAGTAAGCAGAGCTTGGGGTGGGGTCAGTTGCCTGGCATGAAGCCCAGCTCCACCTCCAGGAGAAGCAAGTCCCTTCTTTTCTCTTAGCCGTTTCATCACCTGGAAAATGGGTATATACCAGGTTGAGCATCTCACGCAGAGCCTGGAGCATAGTAGGCACCCAGGGTTTTTATTCTCCAGGCAACAGGACTCAAATGGTGGCACAGTGCACGTTTGCAAGAACTGCAAACACCCTCCCAGCCCCTCTGAGCAGAGGAAGCCAGAGGAGCTGGGCTCTGGCCCACCTCCGTGATGGGCATAGGGATGCTGACATTTTTTTGAAAGTTTATGGAGGGCAAGGGGTGCATGTGTCAGGACTGGTCAGGCTCAGTTTGAGTTCCTGCTACCTCCTCACTGTGTGACCTTAGGCAAGTCGCTTGCCCTCTCTGAGCCTCTGTCTCATCATCAATAAAATGGGCTGCTGGTAAGGATGTCACTAGATCACGTCTCAGAGCAGTTGGCACACAGTGAGGCCTTGACTCTGCTCCTCCAGCTGTGTGCCTTCTTCCATTTACTCCTCTGAATGGCGCCCTCATTTGACAAATGAGGAAACTGGAGCCCAGAGACACTAAGTAACTTACCCAATGTCACACAGTGCAAAATGGTGAACCTGGATTTAAATCCTAAGCCGGCCCAGCCCCTGCTCCCTCAGGAACCCCTTGCAGCAGCTTGGAAACAGCCCAGGCATTTTCCCCCGGGGCCATGTGGTCTTGATTTCTCTACCCTCAGTCCTTCAACTCTTGCCAAGCAGTGGCCACACTGCCCCTGAGCATCTCCAATTCCTCTGTTCTGCAGTCTCTCTCCTGCTCCCCAGATGGAATGACATACTCAGAACAGGCCTGGATGCCCGGAACAAATCCCACTCTTACTCTTACACTCCTTACTCTGTTCCACCATCCCACCTCCCACTGCAGCCTCCTTTTCTCTCCTCCAGCCTTGCTGTTTTTGGAACATGCTGTCATAAGTTGAATTGTGTGTCATCCACCCCTAACAAAATTCATAGGTTGAAATCCTAACCCCCCCCCAGTACCTCAATATGTGACCTTATTTGGAAATAGGTTTGTTGTGGATGTAATTAATTAAGATGAAGTCATACTGGAGTAGGGGGGAGGCCCCTAATCCAATAGGACTGGCGTCCTTTTAAAACAGGGAAATTTGGACACAAACACACAGACAGAGAGAATGCCATGTGAAGATGAAGGCACAGGTTGGGGTGAAGCCAAGGAACACCAAGGATTTCCAGCCACACCAGAAGCTAGGGGAGAGGCATGGAACAGATTCTCCCTCGCAGCCCTCAATAGGAACCAACTCTGCCGACATCTTGATCTCAGGCTTCCAGCCTCCAGGACTATGAGGTAAAAAATGTCTGCTGTTTAAGCCACCCAGTTTGTGGTACTTTGTTATGGCAGCCACAGGAAACAAATATACCCACTAAGCTTGCTCCTGCCACAGGGCCTTTGCACTTGCTGCTCCCTCTTCTTGGAACACTAATCAATCCACCTGACATTAAAGGGGGAGAGAGGGTTGAGTCACAGGGGCTTCCAGAGGGTAGGAGACCTGGATTGGAGGCTCAAGAGATGTTCTGGCTTCAGGGACTCATCTGTGCCAGCCCCGCTTCCCGGGACATCCTCCCCTACCTTCATCCCTGCAAGGCTGCCTCCTGTACTGTTCTCTGTCCTGTTCATTTTCTTGGTAGCACTTATGGCACCTTCTAACCATATACTTGCTTGCACATGGCACACCCAAGGCCTGGGCTACGTGTTTTTTTGCAGCACTGAACTCAGACCTGTGCGCATCTCAGTTCTTGGGCTAACAAAGGAAAGCCGATGGGCAAGGAAAGAAAGAATGCAAACTTGCCAATGGCCCAAAAAGCCCCAAGAGGGCTTCCCTGGTGGCACAGTGGTTGAGAGTCCGCCTGCCAACGCAGGGGACACGCGTTTGTGCCCCGGTGTGGGAAGATCCCACATGCCGCGGAGCGGCTGGACCCGTGAGCCATGGCCTCTGAGCCTGCGCGTCCAGAGCCTGTGCTCCGCAACGGGAGAGGTCACAACAGTGAGAGGCCCGCGTACCGCAAAAAAAAAAAAAAAAAAAAAAAAGCCCCAAGAAAGGGGTCCAGGGTGAGGAATGACAGGCCGGGGTGAGGAATGACAGGCCGTTAGTTCAGTGCACACAGCCAACCGAGCTTCACCGACTTCCTGTTGTTACAAACCTCTTGTTGGAAGAACCCCGTCTGGCACCCCCAGATAACGGCGGAGCTGATCAGCAGCTGACGGGCTCTTGGACACAGCTTTCCCTGCCTGTGTGAGGGAAGGCACTGCTGTTTCAACAATGGTGACACCCCAAGCACTGGGGGGACCCCAGAGCCCACGCTCCATCTGGAAGTCAGGGGGCCCCCAAATAAGGAGTCTACCCCAGTGCTAATTCTCCAGGGTCAGAGGCTGTCAGCCAGAGATTCCCTGGGGTTGTGAGGGCTGGTGTTGGACACCGTTGTTACGGTGATATTTACAGAGGGCTGACTGCACCATTTTGTCCTCATGACATCTTGTTGGGATGGAAACTAGTATTTCCCCATTTTACAGATGAGCAAGTTGAGCCTCGAGAAGGCAGAGTGACTTGCCTCTGGCATCACAGGGCCAGTAAGTGGTGGGGTTGGATCGCAGGCCCATCTGACCCAGCCCCCAACCCTGAACCTCCCAGTCCTGCCTCTCAGGGGGCATTGGCTACATCACAAATGTCAGTGTTTTGGAAATCCTGAATCCTGCTAGCCCAAAACCCAAAGATCAGGGGCCCTTTGCCTTTGGCAGGTGACAGGGTCTTACAGGATCAGGTAGTTCACAGGACCCTCCCTGTGTTGGAAACCAGGTCACACAGCTAGTTTTATCCCTACCTGAGAGCCTCAGATGCTGACTGCTATCCCCACAAATCAGGCCTGAGCTTCTCTCAGCTGGACAAACACATGCTGTGGCCTCCTCGGGGACACAGGGTAGCAGAAGAATTTGGTTTCAGCCCTTCCGTCAAGTGATTGGAGAGGGACACCCATGCGTGCCAGCTCAGAAAGGGAGCTGGTCTAAGGCCCAGAACCTGCCCAGGCAGGGACAGGGCTGGGGCAGGCAGAGGCCAGTGGAAACTTCTATTGAAGGTCTCCTATGAGCTGCCCATCCTGCAAAAATCCACATCAACACACTAAGCATGCGGAAAGGGGAGCCTGGATTCCTAGCCAGACTTGCCCATCTCCAGGCTGGGTATCCTTGAGCACAGTACTTCCTGTTTCTCTCTGAGAACATGATTAGTCTATAACATGATTACTCTGTAAAGGGGAGTAATCATGAAACCTCCCGATGAGTGCTCAGTTATGCCTCTTTCCTTCTTTCCCGTGTCACAACTGCTGAAGTAAAAAATCATCAGCCCTGAATCCCTAGTGCTTAGCAAAATGCCTAGCATGCAGTCCACACTCAATAGACATCACATGATAAAGGAGTGAATGACAGTGTAGCTTAGCCCTGAAGGGTGTGGACTCTGGGGCTTGGGTTCGAATCTCTGCTCTGCAGCCTTGACCAAGTCATCAAGCTCTCAGTTCCCTCCTTCCTTCATTTGTTAAAAGGAGAATAAGAAAAGTAACTCCCTTACTGAGCCATCAGGGGAATAAAGGAGTCTGTTTTGGTTAAGTGCTGAGAACAGTGCCTGGCACATGGTTCGTTCTACATAAGCATTTGTTCAATAAATTTAAATTTTAAAAAAGAGTGAGATTCTATAAAGTACAGAAAAGCTATTTCTGCTAAATCACTTGACAGCTGCCCCCTCCTCCCCCCACTCCTTCCTTCCTGCTCCTCCTCATGCAAATTCAAAGGAAGCGGGAATGCTGCTTACCCCAAACCTTCCGCCAAAAGTGGGAAAAGAGTATCCAAACCACACCAATATATTCTAGTCCAACACTTCACCTTCTCTTTCCGTGCTGCAGGCTGGATTCGGCACTGACAACCGTGACCATTGCACAAACTGTACCCTCCCTGTCACACTACTCAGGGGACTTTCTTGCCCACCCCCAGCTTCCCCCGCAAGCCTGGGAGACCCCAGGACAGACGTATCAATCGTCTCAGCTCCCCCAACTCTTTTTTTAAATTGCAATATAATTCTCATACCATAAAATACACTCTTAAAAAGTGTACAGTTCAGGGACTTCCTTGGTGGTCAAGTGGGTAAGACTCTGTGCTCCCAATGCAGGGGGCCCAGGTTCGATCCTGGTCAGGGAACTAGATCCCACATGCCGCACCTAAGAGGCCGCATGCCACAACTAAAGATCCCACATGCCGCAACAAAGATCCTGTGTGCCTCAACTAAGACCTGGCGCAGCCTAAATAAATAAATAAATAAATATTTTTTAAAAAAATAAAAATGTACAGTTCAGTGGATTTTAGAACATTCAGAGAGTTTTGCAACCATCACCACTCTCTAATACCAAAACATCTCATCACCCCACAGAAACCCCACACCCATCACAGTCACTCCCCTTTCCCCCAACCCCAGCCCTAGGCATCCACTAATCCACTTTCTGTCTCTATGGATTTGCCTTTTCTGGACATTTCATGCAAATGGAATCATACAATACCTGGCCTTTTGTGTCTGGCTTCTTTCACTGAGCATTATGTTTCTGAGGTTCATCCAAGTTGTAGCCTGTGTCAGTGCTTTATTCCTTTTTACAGCTGAATAATATTTCATTGTGTGGATCCCCCAGCTCTTGGCAGAGTTGCTCAGAGTTGCTGAAGGAGCCATCAGACACCCGATGGCAGTAGTTACATCCCCGCTGATGAAGGCAAGCAGACATGGGTGAACCAGGGCAACATCACTCTGGAACATTTTGAAATGGCTGCTGTATACAATCTATAGAAACAGCTGTACCCAGATGGCCCTGTAGCTGAGAAACCTGCTGCTATTCTAGTCAAAGGCAGCTCAGGAGACAAAACGATGGAGACAAAGAGTCAGAAGGACCCTGCAGGGGGCGAGGCTGGGATATGGTGAAGTGGCTGAGACAATGCATGGGGTTTAGACACTGCCTCTGCCACCTGCCAGCAGGGTGACCTCAACTTAGCTTCTCTGAGACTCAGTTTCCTCAGAAAGAAAAGGATGATGATGATGACGATGATACCGACTCTGTAAGCGTTGCTGAAAAGATTAAAGGGAGATAAGGTGTGTGAGGCATTTAGCACAGTGCCAGTCACCACATAATAGATTTCTTTTTTTTAATGGACAAGGGTAAACCAACAGGTTCTTGAATTGATATTTGTACACCCATGTTCACAGCAGCATTATTCACAGTAGCCAAAAAAGTGGAAAGAACCCCAATATCCATTGACAAATGAATGGAGAAACGAAATATGGTCCAGCCAAATAGCGGAATATTATGCAGCCATAAAAAGGAATGACATACTGACACATGCTACAACATGGATGAACCTCGAAAACATAATCCTCAGTGAAAGAAGCCAGACACGAAAGGACAAATACTGTATGATTCCACTTATATGAGGTCCCTAGAGTCGTCAAATTCATCGAGACAGAAAGTAGAATGGTGGTTGCCAGGGACTGAGGGAGGGAGAGAACAGGGAGTTAGTGTTTAATGGGGACAGAGTTTCAGTTCGGGAGGATGAAAAAGTTGTGGCGATGGATGGTGGTGATGGCTGCACAACAATGTGAATGCACTTAATGCCACTGAACTGTACCCCTAAAAATGGTTAATTTTGTGTTATGTATATTTTACCACAATTTTTTAAGAGGGTAAGCCATCTTCTGAATGGTTTATAGCCCTACCAGATTGTGATTTGGAGTCGGGTATCATGTCTGCGTTTATTTGTTTATAGTCAATGCCTCTGTCTCTAGGTCTGTTTCCTTCCCCACTGGATTCCCCAGTGGCCTTGTAGCACACCTGGGACACCATAGACACCCAGCCACTATTTGCTGAAGGAGGGAAGGAAGGAAGGGAAGGAAGGAAGGAAGGAAGGAAGGAAGGAAGAGGAAGGAGTCCAGCCTCCCTTTGCCTGGCTGGGACCTGGTGTCCTCCTCGTGAGGTCATGCCAGGGGAACGTCTGGCCTCTCTGGCCCTGTGGGAATGTGTAGCCCCTCCGCTGGGCCAGGGCACTGCACAAAAGCCTGCTGTGGCTTCTTACCCACTCGTGGGGAGCGGAGTGCGGAACAATCCTCCTCTGAACATGCTCTGCACCCACGGACTTCCGGGAACAGCTGGTACCCCTGACGGTTCAGGGAGAGGCAGGGCGGCAGCGAGGCCAAACCAGAGTGTCTTGACACTTAGTGCTATGTCAGGATCATGATGGGAGGGAAATGCTGTTTTATTTTTATTTTTTTATAAATTTATTTATTTATTTATGGCTGCATTGGGTCTAGAAAGCGGTGAGCAGGGGCTACTCTTCATTGCGGTGCGTGGGTTTCTCATTGCGGTGACTTCTCTTGTTGCAGTAGCACGTGCTCTAGGTGCGTGGATGTTAGTAGTTGTGGCACGCGGGCTCAGTAGTTGTGGCTCGCAGGCTCAGTAGTTGTGGCACATGGGCTTTGTTGCTCCGAGGAATGTGGAATCTCCCCGGACCAGGGCTCGAACCCATGTCCTCTGCATTGGCAGGCAGATTCTTAACCACTGCGCCACCAGGGAAGTCCCGAAATGCTATTTTAGGTTTTCTAAGTGTCTCAGAAATGCACCCAGCCTTGGTCAACTCTGCTTTCCCAAGCTCTCCCCACCTCTGGGATGGAAATCCCCCCTCCAATCCACTTTCCACACCTTCCCAAGCTCCCAAAGTCCTTGAAGAAATGAACTGACCCCACCAGCCACTTTCTAAATCACAGGGGCCCAACTAAGCCACATTCATTTCTTCAAGGAAACAAGTTCTGCTCCAATTACAAATCCTGCTACATGACATTGCCTGGACACACTCTCTCTCTCTCTCTCTCTCTCTCACACACACACACACACACACACACACACACACACACACACTGCAAGCTCTATGAAGGCAGGAAGGGATCATGTCAGGAGAACCAGTTCAAGACAGAATGAGAACAAGACAGACCAGGTCTTCCCCTTTCTGAAGCTTAATGTAATGAAAAAGACCCATATAAACAAATAAACAAGCAAATTCCATATAAACAAGTAGGCAAGCAAATTAACAGAATAATGATGCGTTTCGAAAAGTGCTAAGAATCACCTAGTCTGTAGCCCCTGCAACCTGGCACGGTGCTTGGCACACAGTGGAAACTCAATAAATATTTGTGGAATGCATACGTGCAAGAATTAACGCATGCATAAACTAATGAATGAGGGCCCAAAGTTGATTTCAGGGCCCTCTGAAATCAGATTACTTTGCTGGGAAGTGGATCACCTCCGTTCTCCCAGCCCAGATCAGAGCCCGTCAGGGCCCTGTAAGAAATCCAGGGTGGAAAATGTTGCTTCCCTTAATCTGTTAGCAACGGGATCAGATGACAGGCTCCAGGGAACTAATTTAAACTCATTTAAATAAGGCCCCAGCTGCTTTATTAAAACTACATCCATAACAATGATTCCAACTTTAACTGCCTGCCGTTGGTCTGGGCTGCCTTCAGAGGCTGCTCCTTATTAATAACCCATTTGCTAAATTACAAGCTGTTTATCAATACAAAGTCCAGGTCTTTAAATATTTTAACACTTAATTGCCACCAACAGCCCTCACCTCTATAACCTTTCCTCCGGATGAACAGCCAGCCTATTGCTTAGGAAATTCTACTCCATGCGGTCTTCCTTCTTTAGGTTTGCAGAATCTGAGATGAGCTGAAACCACAGGGCTTTGAGCCCCACAGGGACCCCTGGGCAGTGGACAGACAAGAGGCAGCCAGGTCATTTCTGAAGCCACCTCAGCCACTGGCACACAGATGTTTACTGAACGTCAGAGACAGAATCCAGGATGTCTGGCTGAGCTCAGGCTATGGGGTCAGATTCCCTAAATTCAAATCTCTGCCATTTACTAATGATGCCATTGACTGAGAGTTATGGGCTGAATCGTGTCCCCCAAAAAATCTATGTTGGATATCTAACCCTGGGTACATCAGAATGTGGCCTCATTTAGAAATACGGTCTTTATATAGGTAATCAAGTTAAAATGAGGTCATTAGGATGTCCTTATAAATCCAAGATGACTGCTGTCCTTGTAAAAAGGGGAAATTTAGGGAATTCCCTGGCCGTCCAGAGGTTAGGACTTTGCACTCTCACTGCTGAGGGCCCAGGTTCAGTCCTTGGTCGGGGAACTAGGCTCCCACTAGCTGCTCGGCATGGCCAAAAAAAAAAAAACAAAACAAAAAAAAGAAGAAATTTGAACATAGAGGTGCACATACACAGGGAACATATCATGTGTGAAAGTTGGAGTTATGCCACCACAAGCCAAGGAGCTCCAGAAGCCAGGAGAGAAGCCTGGAGCAGATCCTTCCCTAGATCCTTCAGAGGGAACATGACCCTGCTGACAACTGGATCTTGGACTTCTGGCCTCGAGGACTGGGAGGCAATACATTTCCGCTGTTCTAAGCCACCCAGTTGTGATGCTTTGTTACGCGGCCTTAGCAAACAAATACACTGACACAGGGACAGTCTCCTTAACCTCTCTAAGCCTCAGTTTCCTCTTCTGCTGCAGCTGAGGCTGCTATTAAAGTACTTGCCTCTGAGCTGGCCTGAGGGGTTGGGCACACAGAGTGTTCATTAAACCTTTCTGGGCTGTTGTGATCAGCTGCCCTCCAAGAAGCCAGGGACTGTAGGTTTTGGCTCTGCTCTCCTTTGCAGGGTTCTGATGGGGTGTGGACATTCCAGACACAATCCTGATGGTAACTGCCCCATGGGACGGCTTAGGCCACCCCAATAACTTCAGATCCTCAGCCCTGAGAAACAGCAGAGCTCATGGTTGGAGATGTGAACTCTGGAGCCAAACTGCCTGCAGTTAAGTCCACACCTGCCATGTGTTCGCTGTGTGGCCTTGGATAATCCATTCATCCTGTCTGTGCCTCAGTCTCCTCAACTGTAAAATGGGGTTACCCACCGAACCTAGCTCATGGGGTAGTTCTGAGAAGCACATGAGTTAATATTTGAATGGACTCAAAACTAGTAGGTGCTGTGTACATGTTTGTTAAATAAAATTTAAAATAGAATCTGCCTAAATATTCTAAATAACAACCACCATTCACAACAGGGGTTTCTTTGGAAGAAAGAGGTCCACACAAAAACTTATGCATCAGTGTTCACAGCAACGTTATTCATAATAGCCCCAAATTTGAAACAATCTAAATGTCCATAGGCTTGTGAATGGATAAACAAATGTGGTCTATCCACATAACATGAATATTTATTCAGCCACAAAAAGGGTTGAAATACTGATAGATTCTACAACCTGAATGAACCTTGAAAATATTATGCTAAGTGAGAGAAGTCAGTCACAAAAGGCCACATAGTGTATGATTTCATTTATATGAAATGTCCAAAATAGGCAAAACCATAGACAGAGAGTAGATTAGTGGTTGTCAAGGGCCAGGCGGGATGGGGAAGTTTATGAGATAATGGTTAAAGGGTACGGGGTTTCTTTCTGGGGTGATGAAAATGTTCTAAAACTGACAGTGGTGATGGTTGCACAACTCTATGAATATACTAAAGACCCTTGATTTGGACCCTTTAAATGGGTGAATTGTATAGTAGGTGAGTTATAGCTCAAAAAAGTTGTTAAAACAATAAATGATAATAATACACTTAAGGGATATTTCATGAGCATTAAACAACGTGCCAGGCTCTGTCCGGGTCCACATGTCGCTTCACTTAATCCTCACTTCAGCTCTTTGTGGAGCAGAGGCCTTTATTATCTCCATTTCACAGGCAAGAAATTGGAGCAGGGACCCAGCCTGGAGGATCTGGCTCGTAACCTCCACCCATTCAGGAGAAGAGCCCAGATGAGCTGGAAATCATTCACAACGGGCTGTAGGCTGACCAGAGAGTGGCCTTCAGGGCTCAAGTAACCACAGTCCACAGTCCAAAACATGGTCTTTGTGTTCTACATACTGGGATCTCCACAAAGGCCCCCCACCTTTGGGGACCCCACATTCAAAGGGACAAGGGATTCTCTCCAACCCTGGATAGGCAGCTGCCTCCATTGTCTTAATTGTATTTCTCTGCTTACCAAGATAATACAAGCTCATTGTTTTGAACCCAATAATACAGAATACTATCAAGAAAGGAGAAAGCAAAGGTCCCTAGAATTCCATCCTTCAGAAACAGAATTCATGTCAAGGAATTTGGCCCAAGGAGAGAGATACCCATTCAGTGGATTAGTTACATTTTTGAAATGAAAGAGAGAAATCATTTTTTTTACATTTTAAGCTGGATCTAGAAAGGTTGCCTTAGTACTATTTTATAACAAATTCCACAAACCCAGTTTCAGTGGTTTGTGAACTTCAGTGGTTTGGTGGATTTCTGAAGAAGTGAAGGGATGCTTTGATTCTCAAGTCAGTTTTGTTAAACAGAAAAACCAAAAGGCCAGCTTGTCTGGTCACTCGGATGTGGTCAAAATAGCTGAGTTCATCCGAAACTTCCCTGGCATCTGACCCAAACTGAGGGCAAGTGTTTAGCTGAGAAACAAAGACCGACATTAAGTGCAGAAAAACCCTTTTGTGCCCACACAGCGAGCAAGTTATGTTGAGTTATGCAGCTATTCTGGGGACAATGATGTTTTGTAAACAGTCGGCAAAGTGGCTTTGTCGACAATGTTGGGGCAGTTTGGGGCCCTTTCACCAACAAGGACTGTATGGAGATAAGGCGACATAGTATTTGAAAAATACAAATGACAAATTAGTACAATACAGATAATAAATATCTGAAAACTTTTGTTTCCTGTTGTACCCACAAGCATTTATCCATCAACCCCTAGAGATTGTTAACAGCTAGGGGAGTAAACTGAGTCAATTATGGAACTCAAAGCTGACAAAATACACTTCACATATTCCAACAGTCCTATTAATACAGTCTTAAGTGCTAAGTCTTAGCGGGCATTTTTATTTCAAAATGCAATGATTGTAAATATTTTTTTGAGAATCCTAAACATACTAAATTAAATTTACATTTATTAAGCCCATGCAATAATAAAAATTTGCTACTTTTCCATTCTATAGTCGTTTGTCTCAGCTTCTTGGCCTCATGGCTTTCTGGGCCATAGGTTATCCCAGAAAAGTGGGGACAGTGTCTCTCTTCTATTGAGTGAATGAATGAATGAATGAATGAATGAGTCCTAGGGTCAGAATATGTGAGCTGTCTGGAGCCTTAGACAGAGGATGATTATTTATATTTAGCTGCCATTTATTGTCCACTAAGTATAGACCAGGCCCTGTGCTGGCCACCTCCCCTCCCCCACCCCCCGCCACACATGCACTATAATCACCTTCAATCCTAATTACAACCTTATGAGGTGCATATAACCAGTCCTATTTCACAAAGGAAGAAATGGGGGCTCAGAGAAATTCAGTGACTTTCTAAAGACACACAGCCAGAGCACAGCCGGGCAACGGCAGGGACGCAGCACTCCTGACTGCACATCCCTAACTCTCTGGGGTGTCCCACCCCCATTACAAATGAAGGAAAGTCACACAGCCACAGACAACAACACAATAACAGTAACAATAACAGTAATAGCATTTGGTCTGTGCCAGACCTTGTACCGGGAGCTTTACATGTGTTGACTCAATTAATCCACAACAGACCCCCAGATTTGGAAACCATGTAATCCTCATTTTAGAGATGGAAAGTGCAGGCTCAGAGAGGTTAAGTAACTTGCCCAAGGTCACCCAGCTTGTCAGTACAAGCCCAGGCCTGCTCCTGCTTCTTTCCTGACCTGGAACCACCTACACATTACAGCACGACATGTATGGATTACTGCAATGATGCTTTTTCATCTTTTATGTGACTATAAACACATACGTAGGTAGATTCATAGAATAGGTTAGGGGAGGACACACACACAGAGCTGTCAACTGATATGAAAGTCCTCGGAAAGAAGGCTGGGATTAAGCAACCAAGGGTGGGATGAGGACGATGAGGGTGGATTCTGGTGTTTCTTACACTTTCAGTACAATCACTTAAAACACCATGTGGTGTAATAACAGGAACAGCTGCATTTAGTGAGCACCTACTGTGTGCCAGGCACTGAGCCAGAGGCACCGGGCACTATTTCATTCACTCCTCACCACAACCCCATAGCATTGCCTCTGTTTTACTGGGGAGGAAAGCTCTGAGAGGCAGAGTGATTGGCACGAAGAAGGAAACCCACGTCTGCCTGTCCCCAGCACCTGCCCCACGGTGCACAGACCACGGATCCAGGAGGGCCTGGGAGACAATTCTATGTTGCATAGTTAGACAACTGCTCCCAGACCCTTCCTGCCCACACGCGCCCCCTCTCCCCCTCGTCTCAGCTTCCTTGAAGGGCAGGGGAGGGGGGTGTGTGAACAGAGGGAGGACATGAGTGGTGTTGTGGCCCTGGAATTCCCCCCCCAACCCCGTGCAGATCCGAGCCCGGCTCTACCTCTTCCTGGCCACAGAACTTAAGGCCATTCCTTCACCTGCCCGAGCTTTGGTTTAATGGAGGTAAAATGAGAATAATAAGAGCTTCTGGGAATTAAACAAAACAACGTAGGTAAACTTAGCAAACCCTCAGTGAATGGCTGCTGTCATCATCCTCATTAGAGTATGTACCATTATTATTAGTAGTATTAGTATTAGTATTATTACTATCAGTACACAAATCGACAGCCAGCAAACAGCTCGGCCCTTGATATCCTTGTTTTCTGACAAAGGAGACCAAGATGCAAACAGATAAGCTTCAGTAAGGAAAAGAAAGACCTTGTGTTTGGGTCAGTGGGCAAGGGTTCTAGAAGTTGTGGGGAAAGGTGGGATGGCCTGGTTAGAAGCTGGACCAACCAGGTTAGTGGAGTAGCTCATTAATTCCTTCTGATCTGGGGATCCAAGGGTCTCTGTCTCCCTCCCATCATAGCTGACCTCTTGTTTCCCTCCAACTGTTACACAAGGGGCCCCAGGGTCAGGGGTCACTCACCGCCATGACCAACTCAAATGGGTACTTGTAGACGCAGACAGGAGACTGGTACTTCTGCACCATGTTCTCGCAGGACCACCAGCGGAAGCCAGCCAGGCAGGAATGGGCACAGAGCCTGGGTGAGGGCATCTGGTGAGGGAGGAACTCCCTCCACGGGAAGCAGGAACCCTGCCCACTGCTCCCCCAGCAAGGGGCAGGCCCATCCGTCTGGCCCCATCCGCACATCTCCCCAGCCCTCAAAGCAAAGGGGCCGATGTGATCCCCAAATTACTTTGGGCCATGCCCCCAAACACTTGCCCTGTCCATTACTCAATGCCCCGGACCACACTCGCTCCTCAGGAGCAATCAGTACCCCCAAACGTTCCTCCATCCTCATGCAGAGGGCCCCCGGAAAACCCCATAAAGCCACCCACCTGGAAACACACACATTCGCAATTCTTACACTCCCACAATTCATTCACCCACTGCACCCCACAGCTTACCATGGGCGTCCCGACCCTGCAGTGCCCCCAAGAATCATTGCACCTGCCCTCCCATTTTCCTCCAAGACACCCTAACATACGCACACAGTCTTCACCAAATTTCACACGCACTGTCTCTGCCACACAGGCGCACACATGCACGACTCCCCTCCCACACGGGACCGCCCTTGCATACGCACTCAACTTTGCACACACGCCCCAGCTCCCTAGAGCACGCACCTACTCAACTCCATGCTCGCACACAGCTCCCCGGATGAGCATAGAGGTTCACACACACGCACACACACTGATGCATGCGCTCACACGCATGCACGCACAGGCCCCCCGAAGCCCCGCTCACCCTAGCCCTCGGAGTCTCCGAGACGCAGCCCCGCGGCAGCACGGAGCTGAGCCCGCCGGGATCCCCCGCGGCCGCCTGGCCCAGAGCGCAGCACCTGGGGCGGGGCGCAACCGCGATCGCTGGACCCTGCAGTCGGGCCGGCGATCGCCGAGCGTGGGGCGTCCTGACCTGCACACCCTGCGTCCGGGCCGGTCAGGGAGGGGCCTGCGGGAGGGGGGAGCGCTCCAGGACCCAGGACAGCGGAGATCCCGGCCTGGCCTGGCCCCGCCCCCGCCCTCCTGTTCAGCCCAGGCCCCGCCCAGATTTACCCCCTGGACAGGCCCCGCCCCAGACTGGCCCCACCCCAGCCTTAGCCCCTCCCTTCATTTTACGCATCCTTGTTTGACCACGCCCCCACCCCGGCCCTTTCTCCAGACTGGCCACTCCTCATGCAGGCCACGCTTCCATAGGGTCCCGCCCCTAAAGCACGCAGCCTCGGGGGTGGCTCAGCCCCAGGAAGACCCCGCCCCAAGGCTCCAACCCCAGTCTAGCTCTGCTCCCAGGAGAACCCTTGCCCCGCCCAGCCCCGCTGGCCGTAGTACAGTTCACGTTTGGCTACTTCCCGAACTCGGGTCAACCCCCTCCGCCTGGGCTCTGAGTCCACTCCCTCCACTGGCAACGCCCCAGAGCCCTTTTGGCCCTGCCCTAAGCCGCCAACGTGCATCTTTTCACTCACATGCTTGCTTTTACAGAGCTCCTGCTAAGTGTCAGGGCTTTCTAGGCGCTGGAGAGTCATCAGTGAACAGAACAGGTAAAAAATCCTTGCCCTCGTAGAGTTTACATTTCAGTGGGGGGACAGACATTAAATAAATAAGGCAAATATATAGTGCTATGTGAGATGGGGGAAAATACCAAGGTGAAAAAATAACCAGGGAAGGGATTCAAGAAGCGAGCGGAGTGAGGGTACAATTTAAAACAGGGTGGACTGGGGCTTCCCCGGGAGGGTGACGATTTCCCATCCTTCTCATTTTAGCTCACACGTAAACCCTCCCGGCCCTCCCAGGATCCCGGGGACCCAGCCTTCCTTCCATAGCCCTCCCTTCCCTCTCCCCATCTGTTTGTCCTGGAGGAGCCAAGAAGCTGGCTCTGGACAGCCTTGTCATCCGTGTATTCATTCACTTGACATTCACTAAGCACCTACTATGTGCCAGCACTGTGTGACTTCACCCATTTGCAAGAGGGAGTCAGACAAGCTGCCTGCCCTTGCGTGGCCTACAGTTCTGGGCAGGGAGAGTGTATACAGGGAGACAGAGCGCTCTGTTTAGCAAACATGTTGCTGCACCTTGTGATAAAGAGCCCGTTTGCTTCCTTCCTAGCGTGTGCCACACTCTGTAATCACCTTATCTATTCATTCATTTTATTTATTTGTAGGTCTGACCCAGGAGACTGTGAGCTCCGCAAGGGCAAGAGGCCGTGTCTGTCTTATTCATCTGCCCCACGTCCGCAGGATCTTACTGGGGACATGGCACACAGTAAGTACTCAGTGCGTTTTCTTGGTTAAGGTTATCAAGAATGGAAATGGAGCACACGGTTCCCATCCATGCCACAAGGTGGCAGCAAACGACAGTCCATGGCTCCTGGGGTCGCCACCAAGGGGAATTGTTGCGGAAGATGGGAGTCCGGGGTGTATCGCTGGACCCGGGGTTCATCAGGGAAACTCATGCTCCTCCTGGGCGTCAGTGCAGGACGCGTAGTGAGCATTCACACTGTTGGCCGTTGTTACAGCACGAAAGGCATTGAGTTGGCACAAAGTAACCACAAATTGGGATGTTTACACCTGGAAAGGTGGGGCGGAGCAATCTATCCCAAACTCTCCAGCTCCTAAGACTTCCCTCAGCAGGGTGCATGTTGAAATGCAGAGTCCCGTGCACTGCTCGAAGGGCCTGGGAACGTGCTTGTTTAACAAGCTCCCCAAGTGGTTCTTCTAAGCGGACAGGCCTGGCAGTGTGGGGGAATCTTGGAGGTCATTCCTAGCGCCTGGGGATCCCAGCATGCTTGGAGTAAATGCCAGCCCTGGGGAGGGAGCTGGTGCGCTTCTCAGTGGGGGAGGTCCGCTCGCAAGAGCGCCTCCCAGTGGTGGGCGTGCTCGTGCTCCTATTATTCTCTTCCACCCAGGCTGAATCATCCTGGCCACCCCACTCGTGTCTTCTTGGCCACAGAAGGTGGCAGCTTGGGGGAGTAGGAGCTGGCGTGGGAGATGCAGGGGTTGGGGGCAAGAAAAGTCACGAGGAGCAGAGGAGAGGCCCTGAGACTGCGGGGAGGCTCCAGTTCTCCTGGCTACCATCAGCGCCGCCCCTGCCCGCAACCGGTAACCCGCAACCGGTGAGGAGGCCACTGGGTGGGGGGGGAAGGGGTGCGACCGCTGCGTGGGTACAGAGAGCTCAAAGTGGAAAATGGGGCCTAGAAGGGCCTAACTCCCTCCTCCTCCAGCTAAGGGAAGCGAATTAGTAATAGCACCACCTGCCACGTGCTTCCTATTCCGTTTTCCTATCAATCACTCCTCCAGTTTATTGAGCACTTACTTGGCACGTGCTGTATCAGGCACAGTTCGAAGGCTTTACAAACATTCACACATTTAATCCTCAAAAATAACCCCTGTAGGGCTTCCCTGGTGGCGCAGTGGTTGAGAGTCCGCCTGCCGATGCAGGGGACACGGGTTCGTGCCCCGGTCCGGGAAGATCCCACATGCCGCGGAGCGGCTGGGCCCGTGAGCCATGGCCGCTGAGCCTGCGCGTCCGGAGCCTGTACTCCGCAACGGGAGGGGCCGCGGCGGTGAGAGGCCCGCGTACCGCAAAAAAAAAAAGAAAATAACCCCTGTAGTGATGAAAATGTTTTTGCACTCCACAGAGGTGGTGGTTGCACAACACTGCGAATGCACTAAATGCCTCTAAACTGTACACATAAAAATGGTTAATTTTATGTTATATAACTATACCTAAATTAAAACAAAGCAAAAAACCTTGTAAGGCCAAAACTCTGTTAATCCTCATTATAAAGACAAGGAAACTAAGGCACAGGGAGGTTGAGTAACTTGCCCTAGGTCACACAGCTAGTAAGGAACTCAAACCCAGAACTTCTTGCCCCAGGGCTGCAGTGGAAGTACCCAGAAGATGTGATTTCCCAGCCTGAGCTGCAAAGATATCCAGGCATCCTGGTTCGGGACTGAGGAGGTACCAAAAGAATGGGCTGATTCGATGGGAACACTGGAGGCATGAAGTCAGTCTCAGGGGCAGGACGTTCAGCCTCTATCTGGCGCTTCCTTCTTGCCCTGTGAGAATGACTGAGCCACAGCTGCCTTTTGGTATGGTGGGTTTTGAAGACTCCAGAAACCACCTCGCATATTTGAATATCTTCCCACAGTTGGGACACTGCCACAGGAAATTCAACCATCAGTAATGCATTTATTTGAGTAAAACACTGGGCCCAATCCAAACACAGATGCCCCCAGAAGGCATCCTGCAGGGAAATGTCCTCGGAAAGCTCAATGTGACACTGCGGGGAGGGGGCGGGGGAGCTGGTGGGGAGTGAGAGGGTCCAGAGTCCAGACCCTTGTGGGGACACAAGTGGCCCTTGATCTGGGCCCTAGAATACATAAAGGCCCTGGGAGGGTGCTGAAGCTGGAGAGAGTGGGACATTTATTTATTATGATAAAACATACATAACATAAAAATTACAAATTTTAACCATTTTCAAGTGTACAATTCAGTGGCTTTTAGTACCTTCACAAGGCTTTGCATCCATCACTGCTATCTAGTTCCAGAACATTTTCATCACCCCAAAAGAAAACCAGTACCCATCAAGCAGTCACTCCTCCTTCCTCCCTCCCCCCAGCTCCAGCAACCCTCAGTCTGCTTTCTGCATCACATCTCATTTGTCCTGGGCTGCTCCTAATTCTATTCCTTCTTCCTCCTCCCAAGAGCAGAGCTCAGAGACCTCCTAGATTGGGGACCTTTCAGGGTCATCAGGGTCATTGGCAGGGTGGCCATGTACAGGTGTGCAGGTTGTAGCCTGCACAACTCTGTGTGGTTGTCCTGGTCATTGGGCAACTTTAACTGAGCGGAGGCTGAGTCCAGGGG
Source organism: Physeter macrocephalus (assembly GCF_002837175.3). Lineage (NCBI taxonomy): Eukaryota > Metazoa > Chordata > Mammalia > Artiodactyla > Physeteridae > Physeter > Physeter macrocephalus. The sequence continues at coordinate 50,169,248 of NC_041227.1, read as the reverse complement.
AGCCTCACCCAGAGGGCCACACAGCCAGGCCCCACCCACCTCAACCCCCAGCTCACCCCCAAGTCCAGTCACTTCCACACACGCTTTGGGATTCCAGCAGGCGCTACATGTGGAGTTGGGGTCCAAAGGCGAGTAAAGCCTCTGAGCCCCAGCAGCTCTCACCGAGGAGCGGAGGAAGTGAAAGTAAGGTAGGATGCCCCAGGGGAGTCAGCAGGAAGCTAGAGAGGGGGCTGGGTGGCAGAGTGGTGAGCGCTGGGTTCCAGAGTCAGGTTGGCCTGGGTGTGAGTCCTGGCTCTGTTACCTTCCAGTGTCCCTGCAGTGTATGTGGCTGCAGTGTCCCCTCCTTTAAAATGGGGATAATGCGGAAATTATTCAGCCTTAAAAAAGGAAGGAGGGCTTCCCTGGTGGCGCAGTGGTTGGGAGTCCGCCTGCCAGTGCAGGGGACACGGGTTCGTGCCCCGGTCCGGGAAGATCCCACATGCCGCGGAGC